>NW_024070186.1:79375957-79740243 GCF_014754425.2 Oryx dammah | reverse complement strand
TGGCAATTTGATCTCTGGTTCCTCTGCCTTTTCTAAAACCAGCTTGAACATCAGGGAGTTCACGGTTCACGTATTGCTGAAGCCTGGCTTGGAGAATTTTGAGCATTACTTTACTAGCATGTGAGATGAGTGCAATTGTGTGGTAGTTTGAACATTTTTTGGCATTGCCTTTCTTTGGAACTGGAATGAAAACTGACCTTTTCCAGTCCTGTGGCCACTGCTGAGTTTTCCAGATTTGCTGGCATATTGAGTGCAGCACTTTCACAGCATCATCTTTCAGGATTTGAAACAGCTCAATTGGAATTCTATCACCTCCACTAGCTTTGTTCGTAGTGATGCTTTCTAAGGCCCACTTGACTTCACATTCCAAGATGTCTGGCTCTAGATTAGTGATCACATCATCATGACTATCTAGGTCGTGAAGATCTTTTTTGTACAGTTCTTCCGTGTATTCTTGCCACTTCTTCTTAATATCTTCTGCTTCTGTTAGGTCCAGACCATTTCTGTCCTTTATCGAGCCCATCTTTGCATGAAATATTCCCTCTTTGAGACCCTATAAACTGCAGCATGCCAGGCTTCCCTGTCCATCATTATCTCCTGGAGTTTGCTCAAACTCATGTCCATTAAGTTGATGATTCCATCTCATCCTCTGTTGTCCCCTTCTCCTCCTGTCCTGTCTTTCCCACCAGCAGGTCTTTTCCAATGAGTCAGCTCTTCCCATCAGGTGGCCAAAGTATTGGAGCTTCGGATTCAGCATCAGTTCTTCCAATGAATATTCAGGGTTGATTTCCTTTAGGATTGACTGGTTTTATCTCCTTGCAGTCCAAGGAACTCTCAAGAGTCTTCTCTAGCACCACAGTTTCAAAGCATCAATTCTTTAGCACTCAGCCTTCTTTATGGTCAAACTCTCACATCCATACATGATTACTGGAAAAATCATAGCTTTGACTAGATGGACCTTTGTCAGCAAAGTGATGTCTCTGCTTTTTAATACACTGTTTAAGTTTGTCATAGCTTTTCTTCCAAGGAGCAAGCATCTTTTAATTTCATGGCTGCAGTCATCATCCACAGTAATTTTGGAGCCCAAGAAAATAAAATCTGTCACTGTTTCCACTTTTTCCACATCTATTTGCTGTGAAGTTATGGGACCAGATGCCATGATCTTATTTTTTTGAATGTTGAGTTTTAAGCCAGTTTTTTCACTCTCTTCAAGAGACTCTTTAGTTCCTCTTCACTTTCTGCCATTAGAGTGACATCAGTTGCATATTTGTTAAATAAGATACGCATATAAGTATTCTGCATATAAGTTAAATAAGCAATGTGACAATATAAAGCCTTGACGTATTTCTTTCCTCATTTTGAACCAGTCTGTTGTTCCATGTCCAGTTCTAATTGTTGATTCTTGTCCTGAATACAGGTTTCTCAGGAGACAGATAAGGTGGTCTGGTATTCCCAATTCTAATTCTCCATTTTTTTGTGATCCACATTGTCAAAGGCTTTAGTGTAGTCAATGAAGCAGAAGTAGATGTGCTTTGGAATTCCCTTGCTTTTCCTATGATCCAGTGGATGTAAAACCCTTGTAATTTCCTAAGTGAAAAGAGCATGAAGAGAATTTCTTATTGTAATATGTGTCTTTGACCCCAACCTTGACAAAGGGCTCCTTAGTTCAGTTCAGTTTAGTCGCTCAGTCGTGGCTGATTCTTTGTGACCCCATGAATCACAGCATACCAGGCCTCCCTGTCCATCATCAACTCTTGGAGTTCAACCAAACTCTTATCCATCGAGTCAGTGATACCATCCAGCCATCTCATCCTCTGTGGTCCCCTTCTCCTCCTGCCCCCAATCCCTCCCAGCATCAGAGTCTTTTCCAATGAGTCAACTCTTCCCTTGAGGTCCTTAAGCCATTGTAAATTTCTAAGTGACAAAAGCACTAGGAGTACGTTTTGTTCTAATGGGATGACTCTAGGTGGGTTCATGGGTGACTTCTGGGAAGGGAAAATGGAGAGTTATTGTTTAATGGGTACAAAGTTTCAGTTTTACAAGATGAAAAGAGTTATGGAGATGGACAGTGGTGATGGTTACACACTGTTAGGAATGTACTTTATACCATTGCACTGTATACTTAAAGATGGGTAGGGTGGCAAATTTTATGACTTGTATTTTACCACATAGTTATTTTAAAGGTGAAGACATTTGATCCAGATTGTTTGTTGTGAGGATAAAGAGAAAGCAATGAATGTGAAAAATTTTCAGAGCAAAATTCAAAGTTCTCAGGCAAGAATATAGCTTAATTATCAAGTATCGTCAAGGTTATCATGAGTCTAATCCTAGCTCTGATGTTTACTAGTTTCATAGTCTTGAAGAAGTTTCATGTTTTATGAGCACATCTCCAGAATTCAGCCAAAATTTAGTTAATATGACACACTCCACAGAAGGCTAGTCATGCCACATGAACATCCTCTGTAAAAATGAAGGCAATTTCTTAAATTTTGAAAAAAAAATTAGAATTGTGATTAAGTAGAATTCCTTTAAAGTGGGTACACTGAAAAGGGTTTTGCATATATCAGATAATAATCAGGAGACAGTTTTAGAAGAAAACTAAACAGAACAATCAGAAGAAAAATTAATATAAAGTATTAATTTTTATCTTTTGAGAATATATATGTAAGACTGCACAATCTAATATAAAGAATCATATACCTACTGTACTAATGTCTGTAACTGCTAACTCACACAAGGTAAATTCTAAATTTGAATACAGTATTGTATACATACTTAATTATTGAATATTAAGATAAACCTAAATAATGAATGTTATTTGAAATTATTAAAATTCAAAATGATATAAATGATTCATAGTCATAATGATAATCCTTGCTTTCTTTTATAACACTGAATATTTATTTCAGCAAGACTTAATAGTGTAAGGGAAAGATATGACTTTACTTTCTTCAAAATAGAGAGCTATTTCAATACCGTTTATTGAATATCATATCCCTACTGTTTTCAATGCCAGCTTTGCTACAAAGTAAATTATTTTATGTTTTAATATGAATAACATTGTGTTTTAGATGAGACTAAGGAAGGGTTATATAATAATTTTGGATAAACATGCCCTTGGTTTACCACAGATAGGTAATTTACTACAGTATTATTTGTGTGTGGCAATTCAAAAACTTTCCATTACTCTGAAAATCTGCAGATTCGTCCAGACATGAATCTATTCTCCATGTATACAAACAATGTGTTACAAAAAAGAAGCATCTAAGTTTGAAAACTATTGCAGCTCCATGATCATAGTATGCTTGTGTAAGTCGTTCATTTTTTCATCTCTTGCATTGCAGGTGGGTTCTTCACCGGCTGAGACACCAGGGAAGCCCAATGTATATAAACTATGTGTTACATACAAGAACCATCTAAATTTGAAAGTTATTACAGCTCTATTCTGGAAGAAAAGTTATGACCAACCTAGATAGCATATTCAAAAGCAGAGACATTACTTTGCCGACTAAGGTCCGTCTAGTCAACGCTATGGTTTTTCCAGTGGTCATGTATGGATGTGAGAGTTGGACTGTGAAGAAGGCTGAGCACCGAAGAATTGATGCTTTTGAACTGTGGTGTTGGAGAAGACTCTTGAAAGTCCCTTGGACTGCAAGGAGATCCAACCAGTCCATTCTGAAGAAGATCAGTCCTGGGATTTCTTTGGAAGGAATGATGCTAAAGCTGAAACTCCAATACTGTGGACACCTCATGCGAAGAGTTGACTCATTGGAAAAGACTCTGATGCTGGGAGGGATTGGGGGCAGGAGGAGATGGGGACGACAGAGGATGAGATGGCTGGATGGTATCACTGACTCGATGGACGTGAGTCTGAGTGAACTCCGGAAGTTGATGATGGACAGGGAGGCCTGGCGTGCTGCGATTCATGGGGTCACAAAGAGTCGGACACAACTGAGTGACTGAATTGATTCATTCTCACAGAAGTATTAGGAAATATTTCTTAAAAAGTTATAACAACCTAAATGTTTACTATTAGAATTACTGAAAATGATATTTATTTTTTTTAATTTTATTTTATTTTACAATTCTGTATTGGTTTTGCCATACATTGACATGAATCCACCACGGGTGTACATGCGTTCCCAAACATGAACCCCCCTCCCACCCCCCTTCCCACAACATCTCTCTGGGTCATCCCCGTGTACCAGCCCCAAGCATGCCATATCCTGCATCAGACATAAACTGGCTCTTCGATTCTTACATGATATTATACATGTTTCAATGCCATTCTCCCAAATCATCTCACCCTCTCCCTCTCCCTCTGAGTCCAAAATTTTCTAATAGTCTGAGACCTGATATTTTCTTTAAAATTCTTACAATTTTTAAAATCATCCTAGAGAGAAAGTCAAGTTTTCTAAATTATTAATTCTCAAATAATTTTTATTAGAAAGTTTTCAAAAAGCAATGAATAAACAGAAGTGCATAGCACATTGCTGTTGTAGTCTCAAATCAAAATTTGAAAGAGAAAGGATTAAGACTTGGATATTTTCTACAAATCAGTAATTGTTTAAATATTTGGCTGAAGTGGGATAAATAAAGATTACAGAAATCAGTGTGTCAGTAGAAATGAAAATATGAAAACAACAAAGTTAAAGGTGTCAACAAGTCAAAAGCAAATGAGTCCAAGTCTAGCCATGGTAATTCTTACTCATCATAGACATTTAATTACCTCTGAAGTGTGTAATGATGGTGTAAGAAACAGAGGCCAGATTACTAGGAAGACTTGTTGTGTGTAATAGTAAGACCAACACAAGGGAGTCCTAATAATAATGTTTTAAATGTTTTATATGTGTTTGAGATTCTTTTTAGTTTCTTTTCTTCGGGTAGATATAATAGTGCCCTTCTCACCAAAAAAAATGAAAGATCTTTAGGATAATGTTTCTTGATTGAACAACTACTGGGTACACAGTCTGTGAGCCAGTCTACTTGTTAGATACTTTAGAAGTGTTAAGCAGAACTCTGTAAATTATATAGAAACCCACATGCCCTAAATGAGCTGTCATGAAAAGGTAGGGATATCTGAAAAGCCAGGCTTAGGTCTAGTCTCAGGGACATCCATATTCAGGGTCTTTTAGGATTTCTCATCTCTTCTCTTTGCTTCTTCTGCCTACTGTCATTATTTCTTTAATGAGAAAAACACCACAAGATTCAGCTTATGGTTTCAGGTGGGTCTAAGCTTCCATTCTCCACAATCTTACAAACTAATAGAACAGAGCTTTTCCTTATTGGGGTCATTTTTAGAAAGTAGAAATGGCTTGTATTGGCCCAGTTTAGGTCTTGCACCAGCCCTGTCTGTGAACTAAGACATTAGGGTATGATGATTGGTCAATCTGTCTTGCCCACACTGGGACAAGAAAACTGCAATGATCAACACAAAACACATGAAGAAAGAATTGCTTCCCAAGGAAAAGGATGTGTTATTATCAAAACAGAGGATGCCCACTACAATGGGGAAATGAGACATTGATAAAATGCAGTTCTTGGCTTCAAGACATTCACAGTTCAGCAATAAATATATATTTTATTGCTTTAAGAATATACTATAATACTGTGATATGAGTGCTATATCAAAGTTATGTGCAAAGGCCTAATGGACAGTGACAAATTTTAGCCATACCAAATACAGTAGTTGATGAAAAAAGATTCTAAAAGAGATCATATTTGAGCTGGATGTTGAATAATGAAAAGGAGCTTAATAAGTGAAGGATAACAGGGCATTCATAGTGAAGCTGTTGAAAGAGATTTTTTTAAAAATCGTGGAAAATAGAACTGTGCATTTAGAGGGCAGTAACTCTTTCAAGTATTGTTTAACAAAAGGACCAAGAAGATGAGAGGTGGAATGGGGGAGAATAATCAAAAAATAGGTTGACATCACATTGTAGAGGTATTTAAATATCATGTTGATAATTTCAGATATTGTCAGACCAGCCAGATACTCAACTAGTCAATCAGTTATATGCCAAATAAATGTTAGGCAAAGTATCCTAAGATGAGTAAATTGAGAAGCCCGCATGGGCGAGAGATTGGTAATGGCATATCTGTCCTTTATTGAGCCACATTGGGCAGTTTACATGGGTTTCTATCAAGGGACAATTTTGTCTAGGTTTAGCTAATCTCATCTCAGAAAAGGCTAAGTGACTTTGTATTGCTTTGTTGTTTTTCTTTAGTCACTAAGTCATGTATATGAACTCCTTATTGCCAAAGTCAGACTTAAATTGAATAAAGTAGGGAAAACCATTAGACCATTCAGGTATGACTTAAATCAAATCCTTTATGATTATACAGTAGAAGTGACAAATAGATTCAAGGGATTAGATCTGATAGAGTGCCTGAAGAACTATAGATGGAGGTTCCTGACATCGTACAGGAGGCAGGGATCAAGACCATGCCCAAGGAAAAGAAACGCAAAAAAGGCAAAGCAGTGGTATGAGGAGGCCTTACAAATAGCTGTGAATAGAAGAGAAGCGAAAGGCAATGGAAAAAGGAAAGATATACCCATTTGAATGTAGAGTTCCAAAGAATAACAAGGAGAGATAAGAAATCCTTCCTCAGTGATCAGTGCAAAGAGATAGAGGAAAACAATACAATAGGAAAGTCTAGATAATTAGTCAAGAAAATTAGAGATACCAAGGAAATATTTCATGCAGAGACAGGCACAATAAAGGACAGAAACGTTATGGACCTAACAGAAGCAGAAGATATTAACAAGAGGTGGCAAGAATACACAGAAGAACTGTACAAAAAAGATCTTCACGACCCAGATAATCAAGATGGTGTGATCACCAACCTAAAGCCAGACATCTGGGAATGTGATATCAAGTGAGCCTTAGGAAGCGTCACTACAAACAAAGCTAGTGGGGGGTGATAGAATTCCAGTTGAGCTTTTTCAAATCCTAAAAGATGATGCAGTGAAAGTGCTCCACTCAATTTACCAGCGAAAATGGAAAACTCAGCAGTGGCCACAGGACTGGAAAAGATCAGTTTTCATTCCAATCCCAAAGAAAGGCAATACCAAAGAATGCTCAAACTACCACACAATTGCACTTGTCTCACATGCTAGTCAAGTAATGCTCAAAATTCTCCAAGCCAGGCTTCAATAGTAGGTGAACTGTGAACTTCCAGATGCTCAAGCTGGATTTAGAAAAGGCACAGGAACCAGAGATCAAATTGCCAACATTCGTTGGTTCATCGAAAAAGCAAGAGAGTTCCAAAAAAATATCTATTTCTCCTTTACTGACTATGCCAAAGCCTTTGACTGTGTGAATCACAAAAAAACTGTGGAAAATTCTTCAAGAGATGGAAATATCAGACTACCTGACCTTCCTCTTGATAAATCTGTATGCAAGTCAGGAAGCAACAGTTAGAACTGGACATGGAAAAATAGACTGATTCCAGATAGGGAAAGGAGTACATCAAGGTGATATATTGTCACCCTGCTTATTTAACTTATATGCAGAGTACATCATGAGAAACACTAGGCTGGATGATGCACAAGCTGGAATCAAGATTGTTGGGAGAAATATCAATAACCTCAGAAATGCAGATGACATCCCCCTTAAGGCAGAAAGCAAAGAAGAACTAAAGAGCCTCTTGATGAAAGTGAAAGAGGAGAGCGAAAAACCTGGCTTAAAACTCAACTCTGGGATTCAGAAAACCAAGATCATAGCATCTGGTCCCATCACTTCATGGCAAATAGATGGGGAAACAGTGGGAACAGTGACAGATTTTACTTTCTTGGGCTCCAAAATCACTACAAATTGTGATTGCAGCCATGAAATTAAAAGACTCTTGCTCCTTGGAAGGAAAGTTATGACCAACATAGAGAGCATATTAAAAAGCAGAGACATTACTTTACCAACAAATGTCCATCTAGTCAAAGCTATGGTTTTTCCAGTAGTCATGTATGGATGTGAGAGTTGGACCATAAGGAAGGCTGAACATCAAAGATTTGACACTTTTGAATTGTGGTGTTGGAGAAGACTCTTTTTTTTTTTTTTTTTACTTTACAATATTGTATTGGTTTTGCCATACATCAACATGAATCCGCCACAGGTATACACGTGTTCCCCATCCTGAACCCCCCTCCTCGTACCATCCTTCTCAGTCCTCTCAGTGATACTGGATACTTGGGGCTGGTGCACTGGAGAAGACTCTTGAGAGTCACTTGGACTGCAAGGAGATCCAACCAGTCCATCCTAAAGGAACTCAGTCTTGAATATTCATAGGAAGGACTGATGCTGAAGCTGAAACTCCAATACTTTGGCCATCTGATGTGAAGAAATTACTCATTTGCAAAGACCCTGATGCTGGGAAAGATTGAAGGCAGGAGAAAAGGGGACGACAGAGGACAAGATGGTTGGATGGCATTACCAACTCAATGGACGAGTTTGAGTAAGCTCTGGGATTTGATGATGGACAAGGACACCTGGTGTGCTGCAGTTCATGGGGTCGCAGAGTCAGACATGACTGAACGACTGATATAAACTGAACTGAAGTCACGTCCAACTCTTGGTGACTCCATGGACTGTAGCCTGCCAGGTTCCCCTGTCCATAATATTTCCCAGGCAAGAGTACTTGAGTGGGTTGCCATTTCCTACTCCAGAGGATCTTTCCAACATAGGAATTGAACCCACATCTCCCGCCTCTCCTGCACTGCAGCCAGATTCTTTACGCCTGAGCCACCCGGGAAGCCCAAAGTATGCATGCTTCTTCCATCCGGTTTCAGACTTGGACCTTTTGCCTGTGAGGCAAACCTGATAACCACTGCTGCTGCTGCTATGTCGTGTCAGTCGTGTCCGTCTCATAGCGACCCCGTGGACTGCAGCCCACCAGGCTCCTCCGTCCACGGGATTTTCCAGGCAAGAATTCTGGAGTGGGTCGCCAGTGCCTTCTCCATGATAACCACTACATTGCGGGAACTGGCTATTCTCTTACTATTTTCTGTTTCTCACTAACAGTACACCACACACTAAGTGGCTTAAAATACACCCATTTATTTTCTCAGTTTTCAATGGTCAAGAATCCAGCATGAGTCAGCTGGATCTTTGCTCAGGTCTCATATGACTGCAATTAAAGTGGTAACTGGGGCTTCCATCCTATCTGACACTTGCCATCCTCTTCCAAACTCACTCAAGTTGTTGACAGAATTTACCTCCTTTTGGCTGTAGGAGTCAGTCATTTCCATCATCACCAAGACTAGCAAGAGAAAAATTTTTCAGCCTTCAAATCTCTTCCTTTGTAAGGACTTCTGCCTGATTAAGCTGGAGCCAGCCAAATAGTCTTCCTTCTGATTAACCCAAAATAAACTGACTTGGGACCTTAATTGCATCTTTGAAATCTACTTTGCCATATAACATAACCTAATCACAGGAATGAAATCCATCATATCACAGTACCATCTACACCCAAGAGGAGAGACTCATATGAAGCATAAGCACAAGGGAGTAAGAATTTGGGAAGCCACTGCAGAATTCTGCCTACTCAGGTTTGTTAAACATTTCTGCAGAGAAACTGTGGTGGTTTGAAAAATGCTTCCTTATCCAAGATATCCATGTTGTAATTACTGAAACTTCTGAATGTTATCTTATTTTCAAAAAAGGACTCTGCAGTTATGATTAAATTAAGGATCTTAAAGTGGATATATTATCTGAAATTATCAGTGTGGGTCCTAAATGCAATCACATGCATCTTAATAAAAGAGAGATATAAGGGGATTTGACACAGACAGAAGAGAAGGCATTGTAATTATGAAGGCAGAAACAGGACTGATGTGGTCACAAACCAAGTAATTCCTGCACACACTGGAAACCAGAAGAGGCAGAGAGGCAAAGGAAGGACAGGCTTCTGGAGCACGCCTGCAGAGGGATGCCACTCTGCCAACACTTTGGTTTCAGCCCAGTGGAACTAATTTCTAAGATCTGGCCTCCAGAGTTGCAAGAGAGTACAATATTGTTCTTTTAAGCCACTGAGTTTGTGGTAATTTGTTATAGCAACCATAAAAAAATGAATGCAGAAGCCCGTGAACTGAAGATAAGACTAATATGCAGAAAGAGGCCAACTCCATGAGAAAAGCAGGGCCTTCACTTTCAACAGTAGAACCAGCCTTCTGTCAGCAATTTTACAAACAAAATTATAATTTCAAGGAGGTCTAGCAAAGTCAGAAAAACATATATGTAAGAGGACAATTTGATATCTCAATTGTTAATATGGCTTTATCCTAAGTGTATATTCTGGCTTGAATATTAAAATAGAACCATCAGGATTAGCAAAAAAAAAAAACAACAAAACTTTTAAACTATTTAAACATGATCTCAGCTTTTATAAGGTTTACTTTTAGGTTTTACAATATAAGTACCATGACAACTTAGTGGTCCATGGATGTAATAAACACATAATTAAAGACACATATTTGGGGGTATGAGTTTTAGTTTTCTGTTTTTTTTTTTTTTTTTTTTACTATTAGAAGTCTGAAGGTCATTTCCATAAAAACAAATGGGGAGCTATGGGTTATGGACTTGTAATAAAATGTATTTTAAAAAATAAATTTTGGTGTTACTTTGGAAAGTAATGGTTAAAGAGAAGAAATGGAAAGCAGGGAGACATTAAGAGGTTATTGAAGTAGATTATTCATACTAGGTCATTCAGATTGAATTGTGAATCAAGGTAGCATCATAGTCCTAACATTAATATAGTTAATAATATAATATTTAGCAACATACAAGATTACCAACTGTGTGGCAGTCTCTGATTTTGAATTAATCCTCATAACAATTATCTGGAGTAAATACTTTGTTGATTCCACCATTTCACAAAATTATCTATTCAACAAATATTATTGAGTATTTACTATGGGCTCAGTAGTTTATTAGGAACTCAAGAGGAGATTAAGAATAAGTTGAGGTCAAAGTCCTTTCCCAAGGACACACCACTTCTACATGCTGAGCTGGTATCACATACAGGTATGTCTGACACCTGTTTCTGAAGAGCAGAAAGAAGAACAGAAAAAAAAGAAGAGTAAAGTATGAAATAATTTAGCACTATTACAACAGCTTAAAACCAATGATCTACTTATTGCCGAAAGGAGTTAATATAAGGAAAGCAACAAAGTCCTGATAAATTTTAAAAGATGCTCACTGGAGGTCCCAAACTCTTCTCAAAGCAACAGCAACATTTCAAGGTCCATTTGATGTCCCAGAATTATAGCTTTGACTTATAATAATGAGCCACCAAAGAAAGAAAACCTATCACAATCAAATACAACAATTTTTCGTTCAACTTTTCCCAACCATAGGTAATTTGATTTCTAATTACATAATTAGAAGTTAACCTGACTAGCTCTATAAAAAATAAGTAATTCAAATACCACTTTACTATAGAAAGTGGAATTTACAGTTGTATTAGACATTCTAAAATAGTGTTATAAATATTCTGAAAGCTGGAAATGACTTTGAATGATCATCTTATTCACCCTACTTTCATCCTTCTATTTAGATATGTAGGAAAGATCTACATAAAAATGATTCCAATCCTGCATCCTGTTTCTGAAGTATTTTAGTACAATTGAATATAACATACTTATTGAAAATTTACATGTTGGCTACAATGTTTAGAACAAGAAAAATAATTCCCTCAGGAATTTTTCCTTATTCTTTAAAAATTTTTAATTATGTTTGACCAAAGCCTTTGATGGTGTGGATCACAATAAACTGTGGAAAATTCTGAAAGAGATGGGAATACCAGACCACCTGACCTGCCTCTTGAGAAATTTGTATGCAGGTCAGGAAGCAACAGTTAGAACTGGACATGGAACAACAGACTGGTTCCAAATAGGAAAAGGAGTACGTCAAGGCTGTATATTGTCACCCTGCTTATTTAATGTCTATGCAGAGTACATCATGAGAAACGCTGGGCTGGAAGAAACACAAGCTGGAATCAAGATTGCAGAGAGAAATATCAATAACCTCAGATATGCAAATGACACCACCCTTATGGCAGAAAGTGAAGAGGAACTCAAAAGCCTCTTGATGAAAGTGAAAGAGGAGAGTTAAGAAGTTGGCTTAAAGCTCAACATTCAGAAAACGAAGATCATGGCATCTGGTCCCATCACTTCATGGGAAATAGATGGGGAAACAGTGGAAACAGTGTCAAACTTTATTTTGGGGGGCTCCAAAATCACTGCAGATGGTGACTGCAGCCATGAAGTTAAAAGACGCTTACTCCTTGGAAGAAAAGTTATGACCAACCTAGATAGCATATTCAAAAGCAGAGACATTACTTTGCCGACTAAGGTCCATCTAGTCAAGGCTGTGGTTTTCCCAGTGGTCGTGTATGGATGTAAGAGTTGGACTGTGAAGAAAGCTGAGTGCCAAAGAATTGATGCTTTTGAACTGTGGTGTTGGAGAAGACTCTTGAGAGTCCCTTGGACTGTAAGGAGATCCAACCAGTCCATCCTAAAGGAGACCAGTCCTGGGTGTTCATTGGAAGGACTGATGCTGAGGCTGAAACTCCAGTACTTTGGCCACCTCATGTGAAGAGTTGACTCATTGGAAAAGACTCTGATGCTGGGAGGGATTGGGGACAGGAGAAAAAGGGGACGACAGAGGATGAGATGGCTGGATGGCATCACCAACTCGATGGTCATGAGTTTGAGTGAACTCCAGGAGTTGGTGATGGACACGGAGGCCTGGTGTGCTGCAATTCATGGGGTTACAAAGAGTCAGACACGGCTGAGCAACTGAACTGAACTGAACTAAAGATCTTATGGAATACATTCTATTTTACATGTTTGAAAACTGAGACTCTTCAGTCACTGACCTGAGTAGCTCATGGAGGGAATGGCCTCAACCCTAACACAGTAAAGGATTTCAAAGCCAACAGCCAGTTATCCTTCCTGTGGTTTGAAGAGGTATGTTCTCATGGTTGCTGTAGCTAGTTAAGTGATGAAGCTAAAACTCAACACTGTATATCCCTGACTCCAGATACCATCTCCTTTAATGTTAAGCTTACTTTTCATAGTCTCCCAATTTTGGCAATAGTCTTTTCAACATTTAAATTCAGAATTAGCAGTTCTTTGACGATAAGCTTTGCCATTTTTTCTTTTTTAACCATGAATAAATAGTTTTCAATATCCTTAAGATGGTAAGTAATTTAATAATGCAATCCAACATCTATAATGAAGTTTATATGTCATCATAAATTATGATTCTTAAACTCCAAGCACTAATATCATGTACAAAATTTTATCATTTTACCCCAGAGTTTGGGTCAATTTAACAGGCTTTATATAGGGAATAAAATCAATCATGTCCCCAAATTTTTCTAAACCAAATCTGCAGATATTCCTTCTGGATTCTTAGAACCGTCATGAAATGTTAGGATGTAGTCAGACATGGGAGATGACAAATTTCTTTTTTCCAGGCCCTTTTCTGACTCACCCATCAATACCTCATTATCCTACAGCTTGTTCAACTAGGTCATCCCCTTAAAAGATTGGTAAATCAGTTCACTATGACAAACCTAGACAGAGACATCACTTTGCCAACAAAGATCCATATAGTCAAAGCTATGATTTTTCCGTTAGTCATGTATGGATGTGAGAGTTGGACAATAAAGAAGGATAAGTGATGAAAAATTGCTTTCAAACTTTGGAAGACTCTTGAGAGTCCCTTGGACTGCAAGGAGATCAAACCAGTCCATCCTAAAGGAAATCGACCCTGAGTATTCATTGGAAGGACTGATGCTGAAGCTGAAACTCCAATACTTTGGCCACCTCATGAGAAGAACTAACTCCTTAGAAAAGACCCTGAAGCTGGGAAAGATTAAAGGCAGGAGGGGAAAGAGATGACAGAGGATGAAATGGTTGGATGGCATCACCGACTCAATGGACATGAGTTTGAGCAAACTCCAGGAGATAGTGAAGGACAGGGAATCTTGGCATTCTGCAGTCCATGGGGCTGCGAAGAGTTGGACATGACTAAGTGACTGAACAACAATAAATTGTTGTATACCAAACCACTCCAAAACGCAGTGCTTCTAACACCATACCCTCATTTTTTCTAACTTCTATGCTTATGAGTTGACTGAACTGATTGAGGCTAATCTAGGCTGGACTTAACTTAAACTCCTGAAGCATAGTCAGGGGCACCTTGCTCGAGGCTGGGCTTGACCAGGCACAGCAGGGGCAGCAATATTCTATACATCTCTTAGCCTTCCTCCTGGGTCTAGTCTAGCCATGTCTTCCTCATGGTGATGGCAGAAGTACAAGAGTCTAAGAAGAGATACTCAGGGCTCCTTGAGGTCTGCATTCAGAACTGACACACTGACACTTCTACTGTATGTTGTTGACCAAAGCAAGTCATATAGTAAAATCTTATGAAAGTTAAGGATTGAGAAGCTATACTATGTATCAGTTGTGGTGAAACACACACACACACTAAAGTCACAAAGCCAAAGAGGGGGACTTTGGAAAAATTAAAATTTTGGCATCACTGATAAAAAATACCATAATTGGGAGGTTTACTTTAGTATTTGATTTCATCTGTTTGAAATTAATTTGATAAATATTTGTTGGCACAACTTGGTACAAGACACTTTTCTTGGCAATTGGGGAACAGCTTTCAATGTAATAGGGAAAGCACATAAGAAAACATATTTCTGACCATATCTCTAACCACTTCTTCATGAGTCTCTTCATAAAATTAAAATAACTTCAGGCCTTCCTTTTTCCTAATTCCATTCTCTCTCCCTGGGTGACAGCTTCCATTTCATGGCTTTAAATAAAACTAACTAAATAAATCAGATTGTCACTTCCAGAGATACACACACACATACACATACATGCAAACATACATACATTCAAAGTTTCCCACTGACCTTGGAATCCCAGCCGAATGCCCTACTACCTTCATTCACTCCCTAGGTTCTCTTTGCGCTAGCTACACTGGTCTCTTTTTCTGTTCCTCACAAAATACAAGAATACAACTGCCTCTAGGCTTTTGTGCACTGAGCTCCATGAAGTGAGCTCCTCATACCAGGCAGGTCTCAGTTCAAATGTCATCTCCTCAGAGAAATCTACTTATACCATCCAAACTAAAGAAGGCATTCTCTACCAATCATTCACTTATGTATCACCCATTTTTATTGTCTACATAGAACTTTTTTCTGTTTGAAGTTGTCTTATTTTTGTTGTCTAACATCTGACTTCTCCACTAAGAATGGCATTTCTAATACACTAGAGAAAAGACAGTCTCTTCAACAAGCAATGCTGGGAAAACTGGACAGCCACATGTAAAATAATGAGATAAAAACATTCCTTCACAACATATACATAGATAGATTCAAAATGCTTTAAAAAACTAAATGTAAGACAGAAAAACACACATCTCCTAGAAAATAACTAGATAGAACACTCTTTCATATAAACTGTAGCAGTATTTTCTTAGATCAGCCCCCTAAGGCAAAAGACATAAAAGGAAAAATAAACAAGTGGGACTTATGTAAATTTAAAAGCTTTTGAACAACAAAATAAACCATCAACAAAACAAAAGGACAACCTCTTAATGAAAGAAAATGCTTGCAAATGATGAGACTGACATTGGATTAATATCTAAAATATACAAACAGCTCATACAACTCAGTATCAAAAAACCAAACAGTCCAATCAAAAAATGGCAGAGACTTTATGAATAAACATTTTTCCAAAGAAGACATACAGATGGTTAACAAATGAAATTAGTGATGCTCAACATCACTAATTATCAGGAAATGCAAATACCACAGTACGGTATTACCTCATACCTGTCAAGATAGTAGTAGTAGTGTAGTGAAGTCACTCAGTCGTGTCTGACTCTTGAACCCCATGGACTGTAACCTACCAGGCTCCTCCATCCATGGGATTTTCCAGGCAAGAGTACTAGAGTGGGTTGCCATTACCTGTCAAGATGGTATCCTCAATGTTAGAGAAGATGTGGAGAAAAGGAAACCCTCCTACACTGCTCATAGGAATGTAAATTAGTGCAGCCACTATGGAAAACAATATGGAGTTTCCTTAAAAAACTAAAAATAGAGTTATTTTATCCAGTAATCCTAGTCCTGAGCATATATCTGGAAAAGATGAAGATTCTAATTCAAAAGATACATGCTCCCCAATGTTTCATAGCAGCCCTATTTATAATAACCAAGACAAGGAAGTAACATAATTACTGATCAACCAATGAATAGATAAAGAAGATGTAGCATTTATATACAATGGAATACCACTCAGTCATATAAAGAAACAAAATGTTGCCTTTGGCAGCAATATGGATGGACCTAGAGAATATTATGCTTAGTGAAATGTCAGACAAAGAAAAATACTATATGATATCAGTTATAAGTGGAATCTAAAAATATATATATGCAAAACAGACACACAGATATAGAAAACAATTTTGTGTTTACCAAAGAGGAGGAGGAAGAGGGGAGAGGCAAATTACTATACGTAAAATAAATAAGCAACAATGATATACTATAAAGCACAAGGAATTTTACCCATTATCTTGTAATTACCTATGATGGAGCATACTCTACAAAAGTACTGAACCACTATGTTATACAGATGAAACTAACAGCATATTATAAATCAACTATACTTCAATTTTTAAAATGGCATCTCTACTACAGCAGGAACTTTGCCTTTCCATTTACAGCTATGTCCTTGGTGCCTGTGTTGGAACCTGCCACAACATAGGCACTCATAATTAAATAATGAATGATAATTAATTCAATTTTCTGATGTTCTAGCCCAAACCTTTCTCTTGAGTGCCAGACTATCATATCTGTTTCCAATTAGATGCTTCATTGGGTACACCAAACCAAGTCCTGACAACCAAGAATGTATTCCCTTTCTCCCCAAAACTGCTCTTTGCCCAGTGTCCTCTACCACTATAAATGGTAGAACCTCCACCCAGTGCCTCAGATTAGCAACCTGGGAGTTTTTCATAACTTCTCTCTCATTTACTCTTCCCATCAAGATTATTAACAAATACTATAGATTTTACTTTTTCAATATTTACCAGGACCATGCACATTTTCCATCCTTACTACCAACACCATCATCTCTCTACAATGTTTGCCTAACTGGTCTCCCTGCCTTGGCCACACATTAGTTTTGTAACTTTAGAAGTATTTCTTAAGTTCTCAATGCCTTGGTTTCCTCACCTCTCAACCTAGGTTAACCTCTTAATGTTATTGTGGTTGATTAGTGTCTCCCCAAAAATTCATGTCTACCCATAACCTCAGGATGTAATCATCTGCAGATACAGTCAAGTTCAAATGTACTATATGCACTAGGGTAGGCCCTAATTCAATGACTAGTGTCCTTATAAGAGGGAAATTTGGACACAGAGGCAGAGACAAAGGAGAAAATGTGAGACAGGGGGAAGAATGTAAAGATGAAAGCAGGGACTAGAATGATGAATCTGTAAGTCGAGGAATGCCAAGAATTGCTGGCAGCTACCAGAAGATAAGAAGAAACAAGGAAGGACTCTCCCCAGATCCTTCAGAGAGTCCATAACCTTGGAGACACCTTGATTTCAGACTTCTGGCCTCCAAAACTGTGAAGAAACTCTGTTACTCTGTGTCACTCAGTTTGCTACAATTCGTTGCAGCAGCCCTAGGAAACAAATACAATTATTGTGAAGATTAAATAGGACAACTTAGTAGAGAATTTGTAACTGTGTCTACAGTAAGCATGTAATAAAAGTTATTTTATTTTCATTATCATTATAAATCCAGATTGACACTCAAAATCTAAATATGATCAGGCCACATTCTTACTTTAAACTTTTCAGTCTTTCTTTTGCCCACAGGATACCATCCAAAACCTTAAGACAGTTCAAACTGATCTGAATAAAATCTAACCATACAGCCACCTCTGTGTACTTCTTTCTCCTCCATTCTGTCTTCTCCACTTTACAGACTTTCCTTCAAATCCTCATGTACTCCCATCTCCAGACATTCTAACATGCTATTCCCTGTCTCGAGCTTTCTTCCTTTTCCTTTCTCGTCCTTTAGGTCTTCGTGTAAAATGTATTAAAGGAGACGTTCCTGATCAAGAGAGATCCCTCTTGAATCCCTTAATATTCTCTACTTTTATCTTCTGCTACTTTCATCAAGTCATATATCATCACGTCACATTCCTAGTTACCCTGTAAACTCTAAAAGGACTGCCCACAGTCGTTCTGTTGTTTGCGCTTGCCAGTACCTGGTATATAGTCAGAAGTAACTCAATAAACATATATTACATCAATACATAAATATGACTATTTAAGCTGTTGTTTAGTCACTAAATGGTGTCTGACTCTTTTGCAATACAATGGGCTGTAGCCCACCAGGTTCCTCTGTCCATGGGTGTTCAAATGTGTTTGGGTTTGATTTTTGGGTCAGGAAGGTCCCCTGGAAAAGGAAATGGCAACCCATAGCAGTATTCTTGCCTGGGAAATCCCACGGACAGAGGAACCTGGCAGGCTATGGTTTATGGGGTTGCAAGGCTCGGACATGACTTGATGAATAAACCACAACAATGATTATTTAAGTACAATGCCATAAATACAATAAAGGTACAGTCATAGCCCATAAAGGGAAAACAGATGGGCAGACTCTCAGGCCATCTTAGACAAACTACGAGTCATAGAATTTTATGAATAGGAAGTCTCTGAAGCACATTTATTTTATCCCTTTCCTGTATTTTATGATCCAGAAACTGAATGAGGTAAAGCATTTGCCTAAAGCTGAATAGCCATCAATGGCAAAATTAGAACCAGAATTCCCTTTCCTCTCCAAAGATTTCTTTCATAGCATTAGGCTGCTTACACTAAAGAGAGATGAAGCCAGGATCTTTTTTTAAAAAAAAAAAAAGAAAGAAAGAAAGAAAGAAAGATGAGATAATGCAACTGAAGGAATGAAACTGGGGAAAACACCAGACTTGTTTACAGAGGACAGAAATAATAGCAATGAGATAAGAGTATGTCCAAATGACTCCCAGATTGCCAAATAGGGTGATTCAAAACTGATAGGAAGTAACTCAAATTCCTTAAGTGCAGTCAAAGAGTGTGTAACTAGGGGAGGTAAATTAAATTCCTGAAGTGCAGCAAGTGTGTGATTCGGGGAGGAGGAGAAGAGAAATTCCCTAAATTGAGATATTCCACAGAAATAACAGAGAATTTATGAAAGATTAATTATCTAATAAGTATCCATCCAAGCCCGAATTTGCATCTAACAGCTCTTCCCACCTCTCTCCCTGGAGCCATGAGAGTTGATAAGACAACAAGAACTAGGAAGTAACAATGCAGTTTAACTTGGATAACAGAGCAGCACTGTGTGTGTATCAGGGCAGGAAGGAGTGTCTTTAGACAGATTCCTTTATGCTCTAAATCCACAAATTCCAGTGTTAGCACAGTTTGCTAGATTAACCCTCCCTTTATCCTGGAATTCCGCCTATTTTTCCTACACTTTTCTATGAGTAAAAAGTCCAGTCTTCCTATCCACTCTATTTATACTTTTGGGTAGATAGAATTATATCAATTCAATCAACCAATCTGGAAAATTCACAGTTATCTGACTCTCCTTTGCCAATATCCAGTTATTAAATCCCAAACAAATTCCTTAGACAAGAAGACTTTTTACAGCTTGATCTCAGCTAATCGTTATAACCCTTTCTCCAGACATTTATCCTCATAAACCCTATACTCTGGCCACATCGTGCTCTGAAATCTTTACATACAATAAGTCCTCTACATGCAAACCTTCACGATATGAGCTTTCAAAGACAGGAACTTTCGTTTGCATGTCCAGTCACATAAGTTAGTTCACACGTCTGGCATACATTGTCATGCGTGTGCACCTTCTACAAGTAGTTGTGGTCTTGTGTACTTTACTGTACAGTACTGTATAGAGTACAGAATAGAATCTTTAATTCAAGCCCAGGATGTCTGGAGCAAGCAAAAAAAACAGCAGTGATGTAGCTGGTACTGCTAAGAAAACCAAGCAATAACGATGGAAACAAAAGTGAAAATAATTGAGAAACTGGAGCAAGGTGAAAAGATGGTAGACACCTCTTGTTCTAGTAACATGAGTAATTCAACCACTGGCATGATTCTAAAGAACAAGGACAAGATTGTGGATCATGTGAAATTAGCTGTGTGATGATGTCAACAGTAATATCAAAGAGCAGAGAAAAGGATGGAGGAGATGGAGAAACTTCTCAGTGTGTGGATGCAGGATCAGTATCAGTGTTGTATCCTGCTCAGCTTAATGCTGATTCAAGAGAAAGCTAAAAGCCTTTATGAAGACTTGAAGAAGAAACACGATGAAAACTCAGAGAGCACATTTTTTAATGCTAGCCATAATTGGTTTCATTTGTTCAAGGCTGGAGCCAACGTTCATAATGTAAAAGTAAGTGGTGAGGCAGGAAATTCAGATATGATAACTGCCTGGGAATTTCCTGAAATGCTTTGAGAAATTATTGATGAAGGCATGTATTTACTTGAGCAGGTTTTTAATGTCGATGAGATAGGGCTATGCTGGAAGAGGATGCCAGACAGAAGTCACATCAGTAAGAAGGAAAACTTGATGCCAGACTATAAAGCAGCAAAGGATGGACTTACTGCTAACTGTTGTTGGGTGGCAATACTTCCAGTGATATGAAGCTGAAGTCTCCCTTAGTTTATCATTCAAAGAACCCAAGAGCCCTTAAAAACAAAACCAAGCTTGTGTGGAAGAGTAAGCCCAAAACCTGGGTTACATAGGTCATTTTCCAGAACTAGTTTTTCCATCACTTCATCCTGAAGTTAGAGAAATATTACTTAGAGGAGGATTCTCCCATTCAATGTTCTTTTGCTGCTCAACAATGCTCTGGGCCACCCTCCCCCATTTATGGATGACTTTCATCCCAATGTCAGTGTAGTATATCTGCCACAAATACTACATTCTTCATCCAATCTATGGACCAGGGAGTCATTGCAACTTTCAAGAAATAGTATTCAGGTCACACTTTTTTGCCAGCCAGTGAAGGCAAGTGATGAATCAGGAACAATCTTGTGATAATTTTGGAAGGGCTATAACATCTACTAGGTCATAAAAATGTTGACTGCATGGAGTGAGGTTATGGCCATCACCATGAATGGAGTTTGAAAGAATTTTTGCCCTATTTGTTCCTGATTTTCATGGATTTGAGAAGGTGGATGAGGAGAGAAAGGGTCTTCAGCAACCTAGTGACCCTCAGTGGAATCTGGAGGAGGATGGATCTGCAGGAGTATGACATCATTGAACTCCTTGCTGCGCATCACGAGGGGCTCACTAATGAAGACCCGAGGAAACTGGAGGTCCAGTGGAAGAATGAAGAGAGACAAGAGGAAGAAGTAACTGAATAGCAGCCATTCAGAAAGCATTCCAGTGCTACCGTGTCATCTATGATAAGAAAAAAAGAGCTACTACCCAGACATCACAGGATTGCTTTTTTAAAGAGGTAGATAGAATTGAAACCAGCAAGAAACTACAACCTGCAGCATCAAAGTCCGGCATGAGTGAAACTGGAGCTTGCCCTCCACCTCTTATTGCTGATATCCTTCAACTCTGTCATCTCTCACCCTCTCTCCCTCCTCCAGTCAGTAACTGTTCTTGCTTATTCACTGGATGCCAGCCCCTGGATGCCAGCTGTTGTACTATACCACTTTTCAAAGTACTGTACTACAAGATAAAAAATGTTTTCCTTAGTTCTTGTGTTTGTTTTTAATGCATTATTTAAGTGAAGTGTATTATAAACCTGTTTACAGTACAGTGCCATAAACCCAACAGTTGCATACCTAGGTTAACTTTGTTGGACTTATGAACAAATTGGACTTACAAACACACCCTCGGAATGGAACTCAGTTATAGGTAGAGGACTGACTATTGTTTTATATTTTCACACTTTTGCTTGTGTCAGGAGGAGCAGGGATAATTTAGTTATTTAATTCTGAATGTTTTGCCAAAACAAAAGTTTGGGCTAAAATTATAGAGTCGTGCACAACTTTAATATATATATATTAATATGTTTTCACATATATATGTATAATATATAGTGCATAATAAAGTATCTAGCATGTTTAATTATGAAGTCTATATGCAATAGAATATGCATTAGTCATTATTCCACTATACTTATATGAAAATTTAGAGTTAGAAATTTATATGCACTTAAACTCATCAAATGTTAATGACAATTTAAATAATATTTAATAGGCATTTTTGTAATTTTTAACAGTAGTAGTGAATATGATTAGGATAATTAAATATTGTCCCTGGGAAATGAATGTCTAAAAACCCATGTATGGGTTTTGGAAGAATTTAAGAAATTAATCAGAGATGTTTGGGTAATGTAGTAATTTCTTTGAAGACATATATTTAGTTAAAGAAATTAGGCAAATCTGTGTTTTATAACCTTAGAATGATGGCTATTCCTTATTATGTGTTTCCACAGTACTTTGCTTATAACTCTAGTATAACATTTAACTTAGTTTTGCCTTTTTTAGTAACTATCAAAATAGGAATGATTCTCCATTAAGACCACAGGGTCTACAGGGTAAGAGTAAATGTATTTGATGTAGTAACACAATCGTTGTTTATTGTTTAATGAATTGATAAGACATCATATGTGATTTTGTTCTCTCAGGACATTAAGGTATTTTAATCCTTAAACCAATTTTACTGCCTATATATCTCTCAAATTTGCCCCCAACATGTTATCTCCATGGATATTGAAATTTAATTTTTTTCAATTATTTTCTGAATTATAATGATAACCCCTTAAATAATCTCTCTACAGCTAGACTTGCCTTTCTTATAATTTATCTTCTAAACTGCTGCCAAATTGATCTTTCTAAATGTTAATCTGATCAGATCACTCTCTGCTTGCCCCTACTTTATTAACCAGGACCCTGACAGGACATCGACGTCACATACAAATGGGGCAATGGAGAAGAGTTAAATGAAGGGACTGTCCTGATGTCCCTTCCTTATGTCCACAAAGACATAAGCAAGATCAAAGGAATGGTAAAAACCTCAGGACTCTCAACAGAAGAAAGTCATCACCACAAGGCGTCCTAAAAGGGAAAAGAAGAGGGCCTTTACCAAAACCAGGCAAGAGAGCTATAGCCACAGGAACTGACCACCAGATGAGACTGTGGTCCTAGGCAGAGGAAGGCAGCCATTGCCACACCTCATTGATTTGGATCAGGTAACCGAGAAGCAGAGCATAAGGAAGTTAGTCTTGTGTAAGTGATCTTTGAGGAAGTACTCAGCTGAATCTACAAGGGAGTGAAGTGAAGTCACTCAGTACTGTCTGACTCTTTGCGACCCCATGGACTGTAGCCTACCTGGCTCCTCAGTCCATGGAATTTTCCAGGCAAGAGTATTGGAGTGGGTTGCCATTTCCTTCTCCAATAAGGGAGTAAGGAGAGTGAAAAAGGCAAAGGATGAAGCTAAGAAAAAAAAAAAAAAGTGATTTCAGGAAAGGTTTAGTCTCAATCTAATCCCATGGGATACTTCAGAACATAGACCACAGCTAGAAGTATTCTTGCCCAGAGAAAGAAGGGTTTCACTTCCTTATCCATGCATTAGACAGGCGTTGGAGACTGTTTGACCCTGGAGAAGTAGAAAGTTTAACTTAGAAGTCTCAGTGTGACAGCTTTAGATAGCCTAGGGCAATCCTCCAGAGAAATATGCCAACTTGAGCAGTTACCAGCCAAGCCCTACAGCCACTGGGGGGATGGGTGCACCAGCCCAGCCCCAACTCTTCCCATCTGTTTTCAGCTTCCTCAGAACTTGGCTTGGTCTAAATTTCTGGGAAGATTTGTAAGAGAAGCATTAATGGGATGAATTGCAGCATTCTTTGCTTCAGTTGGTTTAAAATTTGTGATACCATCACCTTCTGCTTCTTTTTGTTGATGTTTATTCACTAAATCACATCCAACTCTTTGTGACGCCATGGCACTTAACCCTTCTTCTAAATTCCTCTTATTCTCACCTAGAGCTTCAGATGGCCTCAGTAGCTTATTTGGTGAGACATTCATTCTCATCACTGAGACTTGATATCGCCATTATCATACCCTTACTAGGCAATGATTGCTGTGCTAGTTGATTTATAATTCGGTTAGGCATGGAAGCATTAAGAAATATCCTGTAGTTCACCTAAGTACCAAACATATTCCTCCATGCTCCTAGTAAGTAACAGCAACCATACTTCCTTGGGATTATCAGGTTAAAATACCCATGTGTATACAATTGTTAGGGGAAGCACACTGATTGAAACCACCCACCCTGGCCAGGTACCATAGTAACCATTTGCATGAGTTATTTCATGACAGGAGATCCTGATAAGGAATACGGAACTAATAAGCCCACCACCAACAGGAAGAGTTTGGGAAAGGTCAAAAGGAGACACCATGTGTCTGTCCACTTCCCAGAATCCCTCTCACTAGCATCCATCTTGGCTGAGCAATGGTGCACCACCAGGAAAGACTCTGGATTAGAATGATTGGCTGAAGACCACCCAGAAACTAATCCCATCACCATAATACCAGAGATTCTATCTTTACCTCTACCCCAATGATACAATTAATCATCAAGTTTCTGCTTTCCAATTTTTTCTTGAATCCATCCATGTTTCTCCATTTTCACCCCGACTTGTCCATGCCAAGCTATCATCTCTGGTCTTCCTATATCTTCTAGCTAGATTTCCCCCGAAACTACTTTTTACACAGGAGCTAAAATGAGATTTTAAATTTTTTTATTTATTAAAATTTTTTTTATTTTTATATAATTTAAAAGGTTACTTTCCATTTACAGTTATTACAAAATATTGGCTATATTGCCCACTTTGTACAAATAGTGTATAGAGTTAGTTGCTCAGTTGTGTCCGACTCTGCAACTCCATGGACAACAACATGCCAGGCTCCTCTGTCCATGGAATTCTCCAGGCAAGAATGTTGCCAAACATTCTTTTAAAATGGAATTTTTAAAAAAACCTAAACCTAATGGTTTTATACCTTTGTTTAAGAACCTCCCAGAAACCTCCCATTATCCTTGAGATGAAGGTAGAAATCCCTGGCCAGGCCCACCTCCCAAGCTCCCCCACCCGTCAGGAGCCCTGGCTCTCCACCCTTAAGTACACCTGAGTCACCTGGAGGGCTTGTCCTGGAGGACTCCAGAGTTTCTGATTTGGTAAGACTTGGGTGGGGCTCAATAATTTGCATTTCAGAGCCCTCCCTGATGATCCAGTGGCTAAGATTCTGGACTCCCAATGCAGGAAGCCCAGAGTTCCAAATCCTGGTCAAGGAATTCGATTCCACATGCTGCAACTAAGATCCCACATACTGCAATTAAGACCCAGTGGCTCAGACACTAACGCGTCTGTCTACAATGTGAGAGACCTGGGTTCGATCTCCTGGGTTCCCTTACCCTACTGCTCTCCACCCGGGTACCCTTTCCCAATAAAATTTCTTGCTTTGTCAGCAGATGTGTCTTCTTGAGTGTTAGACAAGAGCCCAGCTTTGGGCCCTGGAAGGGGTCCCCCTTCCTGCAACACCATTGGGCCAATATGGTAACTCCAGTCAATAGGGGTGGAAAGAGTGGGAACAACTGAAGCAACTTAGCATGCATGTATCCCTCTTCTGGGAAATAGGCCCACAGGATCTTCAGTTGAGCAAACAGGAGACAAAAATTATTCCAGTCAGGCCTGGAGTGCTTGTGAAGTGGAGTCATTTCTTCCTCCGTCTCTTGGTTTCTGTTCTCATTGAAATGTATGGTCAATGGTTCAAGAGTACTACTTTCTAAAGGATAGTGTCCTCATTACAGGTTATCGTCTCCAAACTGGTATTGCAGATGTGCCTTAAATGGGCATTCCCATGGTCTAAACAGGTCAGCAGCAACCAGATGAGTCAATATATGGTAACACTAGAGGATTTGTTTGCCATGTTCTCATTATCATGTTTCTTTTGTCATTAAAAAGTGTATTTTGATCTAAGGAGATAATACATGGGATCTGTAGATCACTCTGTGAGCCCTTGTGTTTGATGTTAGTGGTAATGCTAGAGAAGGTGTGTGATGGCAAAAAAGGTAAACACATACTTGGATTATTTGTCACTCTGCTCTTAGACATTCTGTGTCTAAAGACAAATTATTGCCCTTGTCAGAATAAGAGAGAACCAGTGTTATCCAGTTACCATCTTCAAGTGTCTGGTTGGTCTTCTCAAAGTATGATATTATAGCAGGGGTTCAGCACTAGAAACCGTTTCTAGATCAGACAGACATTTAGCCGTGGCATTAGCCAGATCAGTTTGAATGAGAAGGAAGCCCGTGCTATTCAGTTCAGTGATAGTCCCCATCTCTGTCATCATGGCTACTCCATTCAAGAGTCTACTCAGCAAGCACAGAAGCTGGTTTATAATCTAACAGACCAGTCATCCTCCATACCTGGTTAACATATTATAATAAATTCTTATTTTATATTATTTCTTTTTGTCTATCCATATTCTTCCCTGGACATCTTTGCCCCTAAATTGGCAATTTTAGTTCTTATATGCCTCCAACCAATTAGCCAAGCCATTCACCACTGTCTATGCATTCCAGTATATCTTTATTTGGAGACACAGGTCTCTCAACAAAATTGGATGTTGAATAGTGATATGAAAACTGACCAAAGTCCTCTCTACAGTTCGAATTTTCTCATCACTATTGTCTTTCAAGGCAGCCTCTGAGTGGGAATATACTGTAACAGCAACCCATTTTGGATCCAAACTAAAACTCTGACCTAAACTATGCATGGACCAAGTTTGGGTTGTTTTCTTCTTCCCCTAAGTTGGTCACAAAGAATCACCCATGAGATCACGATTGTGAGTTTTGTGAGTGGTATGTTTTGAGACTGTGCTAGGGGACATGGAAGCCCAGACACACATTTGTCCATCTTACTTATACACTTAAGGCTGATCTAAGATGTAAACCTTCCATTTTTATAACTGCTGCTTAGGTGATAAAGTCTATGGCTTGGTCAGTCTGACAACCACCAATTGAGTGAGCAGCTCTAGTGTCATAGCTGCTTGATGTCCCTTAGCCAGATATTTATTCTGCCTGTGATCTTGACTACCAAGGAGAAACTGCACTACTGTTCCACAATGGAAGTATAGAAGAGTATGTCTGAATTACAGGAAATCTGTTATGGCATCTCTTAGTATTATTATGCCCTGTAATTAAGGTCAATGGAAAAGCATAACAATGTAATTCAGACAGAACTATCAATAGCACAGATCCTTTGGAAATGAAGGTTTGGATCACCCCACCACATAAAGAACCATGACCAGCCAAGGTGCTTGCTGAGGGCAAACGAAATACAGACTGAATAGCAGAAGCAGGTATTTATAAATACCAGTTATGACTATGTGCCTAGCATTAGAAACAAGGACTATAATTACCTTGAGCATTTCTTTCTAACTTTGTTATGAATAAACTTAGTGTGTATTATACATACATTAAGCAAATAGCCTTGTTTTCTTTCCTCTTATATTTCCTTACCGTGTAACATTAGATTTACTTACTTTCTATCAGTCTTTAAGTATTGTCAATTTTAGATCATAGTATTTAAGTTATGGGGAGCTTCCCAGGTGGCACTAGTGGTAAAGAACCTGCCTGCCAATGCATGTAGACATAAAGAGATGCAGGTTTGATCCCTGGGTTGGTAAGATTCCCTGGAGGAGGGCACAGCAACCCACTCCAGTATTCTTGTCTGGAGAATTCCATGGACAGAGGAGCCTGGACAGCTGCAGCCCATAGGGTCGCACAGAGACAGACACGACTGAAGTGCCTTAGCATGCACACATGCATTAAGTTATGAGATAGCAGGAGAAGAGTAAACATCACTCAAGGATTTTACTTCTTCCACTGGAGAAAATATTAGTGCATTTTCAGTTGTATGCAGGGTAGTTATATCATGTAAGGTGGAACTATGACTTTTTTATTATTTGGAGATTAAGTGTGGTTTAAGAAAAATATGTAGAGGGGAGGAAACCAAGACAGCAGAGTAGGAGGACACGGAGCTAATCTCCCCCAAAATACATCAAAAATACATTTACATGTGGACCAATGTTCACTTAGAACTGGAGAACAGAAAGACTTTTAAACTTCCAAGGCTGTAAGAGAGATCCACATGGACTCACGTAGGAAGGGAATAAAAGTGAGCATCTCAGGAGCTTTGCCCCTAAAAAGTGACACAGAAGAGAAGGAGGATTATATAGGCTCTGAGGGCCAGCCTGGAGAATTAGTGGTTGCAATCACATATGTCAGAGACTTGGAGCCCGAAATCCCTTATCTGGTTTGAAAACCATGGACTGACTGAGAAGCTGTAAGAAGTCTAGACTCCAGTCATGAGGAGCACACACACACTTGCTAACTAACTCCTCAAATAGGTTGGGGGAACCAGATTTAAAATGCCCAGGACTTCAGCTGGTTTCCCACAACCATTCCAATGTGCAGCCCTGCCTGAGACTAAGGCAAAGGTAACCACAATCAAGACAAGAATGCATTTGAGGGGGACAAAGCCAGTTTGGACTCAGCGTAGCACATGAGCGGGGCAAGGGCAGTCGTTAGTGGGGCGCATGAATGCGGTGGAGTCAGGGCTGGGCTGGAACTCTGACTGGTCGGCTGGTGCCACTCCATAGGTGATCACTCCAGCGGACTGGTCTGGAACTCTAACTGGTCGGCTGGTACCGCTCCATAGGTGATCACTCCAGCGGACTGGTCTGGAACTCTAACTGGTCAGCTGGTACCGCTCCATAGGTGATCACTCCAGCGGACTGGTCTGGAACTCTGACTGGTCGGCTGGTGCCGCTCCATAGGTGATCACTCCAGCTCCTCTTGCTCTAGAACTGCTCACCTCTGTGGTGAGGGTGCCGGTGCTGGGAGCTAAAAGAGAACACACTTAGTGGGAACAGAAACAGCTCAGACCAGATCTTTAGGATTTCTACTCCAGCAACTTGAGACCCAATCCTACTCCCAAGGCAGTGTTGATCACTAAGCAGAGGAGAAACTCAAGCTCCCACCTGATTCTAGCTCTAGACTCTCCATCCACAGCCCTACCTTCCACTAAAGTGATGGCTGGTAGCACATATTGAAGGAAGACATGACTCATGCTCAGTTCAGATTCAGTTAGCCCACTCAAGTCACTGGGCACACACAGACTCAATAGGGATGCTCACACATAAGCACACCATTTCAAGACCAGGATAGATAACTATCTCACCTAATTTCAAGAGACAAAAATTAAGCAAAATGAGAAGACAGAGTAATTTGTTTCAAATTAAAGACTAAGAAAAAAAACCCGAAAAACAACTAACAAAAGAGAGATACATCATTTACCAGATAAATAGTTCAGTGACTTAGTAATAAAATGGTAATTGAACTTTGGAAAAGAATAGATGAACACAGTGAATATTTTAATAAGGAACTGTAAATATTAAAAAGAACTGGTCATAACTGAAATACAAAACACACTAGAAGTAATTAACAGTGGACTAGGTAAACAGAAGACTCTATAAGTGATTTAGAAGATAAAATAATGGAAATCACTCAACTAGAACAGCAAAAGGAAAACTGAGTTAAAAAGGGGGAAATAGTTTAAGGAACCCATGGGACAACATCAATACCATATTTGTAATATGGAATCCAGAAGGGAAAAAAAAGGGAGAAAAGTGTCAAAATGTATTTGATGAAATTATGGCTGAAAATTCCTTGAATCTTAAGAAGCGATTCTGTAGCCCTCCAGGCTCCACTGTCCATGGAATTCTCTAGGCAAGAATACTGGAGCAGGTAGCCACTGACTTCTCCAGGTGATCTTCCCAACCCAGGAATCAAACCCAGGTCTCCTGCATTGAAAGCAGATTCTTCACTGTCTGAGCCACCAGGGAAGCCCACAGGAAGCACAGGGAGTCCCAGATAAGATGAACCAAAACAAATCCACATCATACATATTATAATTAAAATGGAAAATGTTAAAGATAGAAAATTCTAAAGGCAGCAAGAGAAAAACAAAAAATAACACATAAGGGAACCCCCTAAGGCTATGAGCTGATTTTTCTGTAGATATTTTGCAAGCCATAAGGGGGTGCCTTGATGTATTTAAAATCCTAGAAGGGAAAAATCTACAACCTAGGACACTGCAGTCTGCAAAATTACCATTCAGAATTGAAGGAGAGATAAAAGAACTTCTCAGACAAGCAGAAACGAAAGCTGTCAATCAATACCAAACTGACACTGAAAAAAAATGTAAAAGGATCTTCCTTAAGTGAAAAACAAAAGGCTACAACAGAACAAAGAATTTACATAAATAAAAAATGCCACTAGTAAGCCTAACTATATAGTAAAGGCTGTGGATCAACTACTTAAATAATCAAGCAGAAAGATTAAAAAACAAAAACTGTAAAATCAATTATAACCACAATAAACAATTAAGAAATAAACACAAAGATGTAAAATATGACATTAAAAACACAAAATATGGGAGGGAAATAAAAAATGTAGATATCTTAGATATCTACATATGTCATAGAATGTCTACATATATCTATAAGTGCATGAACTTAAACACTTTTGAATTTAAAACAAATATATATTGTCATAGGTCAACATATATGAAATTAATGATAACAGATCAAAACCTAGAATAGATACACAAAAACTAAAAATAAATATACCAAGTATACCATAAAGAAAATTATCAACAAGGGAAGAAACTAAGAGAACAGAAAACTACAAAACAACCAGAAACTAAGTTACAAAATAACAGTAAACACATACCTATCAATAATCACTTCAAATGTCAAAGGATTAAATGCTCTGATCAAAAGACAAAGGGTGACTCATTTGAAAAAAATTATGCTGCTTATAAGATATTCACTAGAGCTAAAGAAACCCACAGAGTTTAGGTGAGGGAATGGAAAAAGACGTTTCATGCAAACAGAAACAAAAAACCTGGGGTAGCAGTACTTACATCAGACAATACAGACTTTGAGACAAAGTCTACAATATAAAGCAAAGAGGGGAGTTATATAATGATAAACAGATAGTACAAGAAAAGAATACAGAATGTGTTGGTATATATGCACTTAATATATGAGTATTAAGTACATAAAGCATACTATAACAGACATAAAGAGAGAGATTTATAAGTATGTAATAATAATATGGAACTTTAACACCCCTGATACATCAATTGACATATCCAGACAGAAAATCAATAAGGAAATAGCAGTCTTAATTGAAAATAAGAACACAACTTTCCAGAATCTATGGAATGCAGCAGAAGCAATTCTAAGAGGGAAGTTTATGCAAAACAGGCCTGTCTCAACAAATAAAAAAAACTTCAACAAAAAAGAAACCCTAACCTACCAAAGCATCACTATGAACAAAGCTAGTGGAGGTGATGGAGTTCCAGTTGAGCTGTTTCAAATCCTAAAAGATGATCCTGTGAAAGATCTGCACTCAATATGCCAGCAAATTTGGAAAACTCAGCAGTGGCCACAGGACTGGAAAAAGTCTGTTTTCATTCCAATTCCAAAGAAAGGCAATGCCAAAGAATGCTCAAACTACCGCACAATTGCACTCATCTCACATGCTAATAAAATAATGCTCAAAATTCTCCAAGCCAGGCTTCAGCAATACGTGAACCTCAAATTTCCAGATGTTCAAGCTGATTTTAGAAAAGGTAGAGGAACCAGAGATCAAACTGCCAACATCCGCTGGATCATGGAAAAAGCAAGAGAGTTCCAGAAAAACATCTATTTCTGCTTTATTGACTATGCCAAAGCCTTTGACTGTGTGGATCACAATAAACTGTGGAAACTTCTGAAAGAGATAGGAATACCAGACCACCTGACCTGCCTCTTGAGAAACCTATATGCAGGTCAGGAAGCAACAGTTAGAACTGGATATGGAACAACAGACTGGTTCCAAATAGGAAAAGGAGTACATCAAGGCTGTATATTGTCATCCTGCTTATTTAACTTCTATGCAGAGTACATCATGAGAAACGCTAGGCTGGAAGAAGCACAAGCTGAAATCAAGACTGCCGGGAGAAATATCAATAATCTCAGATATGCAGATGACACTACCCTTATGGCAGAAAGTGAAGAGGAACTAAAAAGCCTCTTGATGAAAGTGAAAGTGGAGAGTGAAGAAGTTGGCTTAAAGCTCAACATTCAGAAAATGAAGATCATGGCATCTGGTCCCATCACTTCATGGGAAATAGATGGGAAAACAGTGGAAACAGTGTCAGACTTTATTTTGGGGCTCCAAAATCACTGCAGACGGTGACTGCAGCCATGAAATTAAAAGACGCTTACTCCTTGGAAGAAAAGTTATGACCAACCTAGATAGCATATTCAAAAGCAGAGACATTACTTTGCCAACAAAGGTCCGTCTAGTCAAGGCTATGGTTTTTCCAGTGGTCATGTATGGATGTGAGAGTTGGACTGTGAAGAAGGCTGAGCACCGAAGAACTGATGCTTTTGAACTGTGGTGTTGGAGAAGACTCTTGAGAGTCCCTTGGACTGCAAGGAGACCCAACAATCCATTCTGAAGGAGATCATCCCTGGGATTTCTTTGGAAGGAATGATGCTAAAGCTGAAACTCCAGTACTTTGGCCACCTCATGCGAAAAGACTCATTGGAAAAGACTCTGATGTTGGGAGGGATTGGGGGCAGGCGGAGAAGGGGACGACAGAGGATGAGATGGCTGGATGGCATCACTGATTCGATGGACATGAGTCTGAGTGAACTCCCAGAGTTGGTGATGGACAGGGAGGCGTGGCATGCTGCGATTCATGGGGTCACAAAGAGTTGGACAGGACTGAGCGACTGAACTGAACTGAACTGAAAATGCCCATATTACCCCAAAACAAACAACACAGTGATTACTATCAAAATACTCATGACATTTTTCACAGAACTAGAAAAAATAATTTATATGGAACCTCCAAAGACCCCGAATTACCAAAGCTATCTTAAAAAAAAAAAAAAAAAAAAGCTGGAAATATCACACACCCTGAATTCAGAAAATAACGCAAAGCTACAGTAACCGAAACAGTATAGTGCTGGCACAAAAACAATCACATAGATCAATGGAACAGAATAGAGAGCCCAGAAAGAAATGCATGCAACCATGGTCAATTAATCTATGACAAAGGAGGCAAGAATACACAACAGGATAAGCTCTTCAATAAGCAGTGCTGGGAAACCTGGACAAGTACATGTAAAATAATTCAACTAGAATATTTTCTCACATCACATGCAAAAGTAAAATCAAAGTGGATTAAATATCTAAATGTAAGACTGCAAATCATAAAATTCCTAGAAGAAAACATAGGCAGAACACTGTGACAAAAATCATAGGAATATTTCTTTTGAATATGTTCTTGGGCAAAAGAAAGAAAAGGAAAAATAAACAAATGGGACCTAAGTAAACTTAACATTTTTGCGTAGCAAGGAAAATCATCAGCAAAATGAAAAAACAAACTACTAAATAGAGAAAATATTTGCAAATGATATAACTGATTAAGGATTAGTATCCAAAATATATAAGGAGCTCATACAACTAAAAATGGAAAAAAATTCAGTTTTAAAATGGGGAAAGAAACCTGAATAGACAATGGAATATTACTTACCCACACAAATTAATGAAATTTTTCCAGTTTCAACAACAGGGATGGACCTGGAAGGTATTATGATTAATGAAATAAGTTAGATAGAGAATGACATATACTGTATGTTATCATTTATATGTAAAATCTAAAAAAAAATAAAGAAAATGAATGAATATAAAAAAAAGAAGCAGACTCACAGATATAGAGAACAATACAGTGGTTACCAATCAGAAGAGGGAATGAGGGGGGGCAAGATAGGTGTAGCAGATTTGAAAGCACAAACTATCATGTATAAAATAAATAAGCTATAAAATATATTGTTCAGAACAGAGAATATAGCCAATATTTTATAATAACTTTAAATAGAGTATAATTTAAAAAATATTAGATCACCATGTTTTACACCTGAAACTAATATAACATTTAAATCAACTGTACTTCAATAAAAATATAAAATACAATTGAAATTAAACATATATACAGATGCCAAGTTGTCAGAGGTGGGCTTGTGATGGTTAATTTTGTGTGTCAAATTGACTGGGCTAAGGGATGCTCAGATATCTGTAAAACATTATTTATGGGTGTGTCTATGAGGTTACCTCTAAAGAAATTAGCATTTGAAACAGTAAATTGAGTGAAGAAGACGTTCCTCAGCAATGCAGTTTGGCATCATCCAATATACTTAGGACCTAAGTAGAATCGGAAGGTAAAGAAAGGGTTAATTTGCTTTCTGACTGAGCTAAGATATCTATTTTATTCTGCCCTCAAACACTGGTGCTCCCATTTTTCTGGGCTTTGGACTTTGACTGAATTGTACCACCAAGTCGTCTGGGTCTCCAGCTTGCAGATGGCAGATTGTAGGACTTCTTGGCCTCCACAACCACACAGGCCAAATCCTATTATAAATACACACACACACACACACACATATAATTTCATTTATATTTGTAAATATAAATATATTTTGTATATTATTGGTCCTGCTTTGCCAAAGAACACAAACTAATACACCATGTCCAGCAGCATTCCAGCAATTGCATTTTGAAAAATGTTCTCTGCTGCAGCTGGCATGCTCTTTCTCCAAAAATTCCAGTTGCCTGTTTGAAACTATTTTGTTGGGGCTTGCCAGAGACTCCATGCACATCTTATCTGCCAGAGACTCCATGCTCAAATAATGCATGCATCATTGTAAGATCTTCTGGGTCACATGACCCAAGTGGTATGACTACTCGTACTATAGCCTCCACATGCCCTATCTTGCTCAGGGCCCCTACTGAAACCTGGCAGCTTTCCACATCACTTGAGAAATCATTCAGTACAGTTCGCTGATGCACAGTTTGCAGCAAACAGTGATGTTTGCTGCTCATTGCTTCTTATTTAAGGCTAGGACGCACAAGGTATAGTAATTTCCCCTTTACCTTAGACTAGTGCCCCAGATCATTGGCTTGCTAAAAGGGTCACAGATGTGACAAGCCACCAGATTGTCATATAACATATCTTTCCTACTCTCTGAAGCATGTGTGTCTTATTATGGCATCCAGAGTCACCTAGGCTGTGTATTCCATTTTCTCTGAAATTCTGCTTTTCTTACTATCAAGACATTTGCCTATTCACCAGTTCAGTATGCGCTTCAGCTACAGGTGACAAGGCTCTCTTTAAAGACTGCCAAGGAGGACCTTTCACTTTCACACTTATCTTTAAATAGAAGATTAATTATTTTGTCTCCTTACTGTACCAGCAGACATTCACTAGTAGCCACCCAATTCCATATTCCTTAATTTTACTATTTTTCCTGTATGTTTTGAATGCCAGTGGCCCTGTAAAAGCTAGCACATCTCCATCATCTTAGCAACTGTACTGCTACAATACCCAAGGAAATATCAAGTCACCATTTATCATTAGGGACAAGGTCTTCATTGCCATCCAGCTGGTATATGCCAGCTGGTATATGATCCAACTCCAAAATTACATCTTTAGAATTTGTTTGACAGGACCATTTCTGACATAAGTTATCTTAAAATAGGTTCCCTAGAATCAGAGTCTTAGGCAGAGAATCTTCAGCAAGTGATTTATTTAGAGTGCTCTAGAGATCAACATTTAAAGAGGGGAGGGAAAGAGGATAGGGCAAGAGAAGAAGCTAGACAAAGATATGGCTTCAGGAGACATTAATCCTCAACCTGAACTTATGAAGAGCTCTGGAGTCTCAACTGTTTACAGAGGTTTATATCCAAGGGTGTTGAGCTGTTATACCCTTATATTAGTCAAGCACTGATTACTGATCACTGCTAAAGTGGAGGGTTGCATAACTTTCTAGGCAGTGCTTACTAGCTAAAGGCTCTCCTTTCCTTGCCCGTGCTCATGTATGCATCCTCAGTAGTGGCTGACACTTTGCAGTCCCATGGACTGTAGCCCACCATGCTCCTCTTTCCATGAAATTTTCCAAATAATAGAGTGGGTTGCCATTTCCTACTCTAGGAGATCTTCCTGACCAAGGGATCAAACCCGTGTCTCCTGCATTGGCAGGCAGATTCTTTACCACTGCACCAGCTGGGAAGCCCAAAGGCACTCCACATTACAGCTAAAATATAAGATGTCAGAAACCAACACCTGCAGCATCTGGGTGATGACTATGACTGTACCATTCTGACAAACAAGATGAGTTTGGGCACCAGCAAGAGCCGACTCACTAGAGAAGATCCTGATGCTGGGAAGGATTGAAGGCAGGAGAAGGGGACGACCGAGGACAAGATGATAGGATGGCATCACTGACCCAATGGACATGAGTCTGAGCAAGCTCTGGGCAATGGTGAAGGACAGGGAGGCCTGGCATGCTGCAGTCCATGGGGGTTGCAAAGAGTTGGACACGACTGAGTGACTGAACAACAGTAAAGGTCTGACACACCAGTCCAATTCCCCTCAAGCTCTCTGATTTCCTAAAGATGCTTCTCTTTGATTAGAGCGTAAGAGAGACCAGAGATGCAAGTATAAAGATTCACTTCCTAGGATGCAGAGCGTGAGATGATTGCAGAAAGAATGCAGAGGAGCACACAGGGGAAAAGGTCCTGTATTTCTACATAAAATCATTTGGGGCTCTCTCACAGCCTAAAGATTAAGCCAAAGTCCTCAGCACTGCAGGCTTTTCATTGTCTGCCTTAAAGCTTTATACTCATGGCTATTTACCCAATATAATATATACTCTGACCAACATTTCTCAGACTTTTATATCTGAAATCCTTATCTTCTTGCCTGGTATTTCCCTTCCCAATCTCATTACATCTTCCTACCGCCCTACCACAACTACTACTGTGCCACACACACACATACGTAGCTTTATCCTAACAACAATCACTCTACTCTAGTTTTTTTTTTTTTTTAATAAGTCCATTTTCCAAATGGATCTTGAATTACTTGAGAAGAGGGATGGCTTTGTTTTTGCATTGCTTTGACACAGAGCAGCAATGAGTGAATGAACAAAAGAAATAATGAATGATTCATTCATATCCTTCAAGATTCAGTTTTAAGTAACATAATTTTAAAGCCAACTCTAGCCTCTCTTTCCTGTCTCAAATTTGAGATGCCCCCTCTTTTCATAACACTTTACCTATATTTTTCACAGGACTTACCATGGGGCATTACATAGATTAGGTCAGGTGCCTGTCACCTGCACTGAAATATGAGCCTTTCATCATTGTATTTCCAGTGTCTGGCAAATAATATTTCCTTGAAGAATATGAAAGATGGATAAATGATTGAATGAGTGAATGAGTGTAATAGACAGTGACAAACCATACAATTTCCAGGAAAAGGAGCAGATGTTTCTTTTTTAGAATCAAAGGAAGAATTGCAAATTACAATGGACTTTTAATTTGTGACATGTTCAATGGCTGCACAATATTTTACAGAGTATCACAGATAGATAGACAGACAGCCTATATAGAAAGAGATAAGGAGGTAGAGATACTTCAATCAGTTCAGTTCAGTTGCTCAGTCATATCCGACTCTTTGTGACCCCATGGATGCAGGGGGTGCTCCGCAGAAAGAGAGAGGCAGTGGAACTTCCCTCAGCAAAGCTGAGGGGTCCAGAGGAGAGGTGAGCCTGCTGTCCGCTAACCCAGCCCCTCAGCGAGCGAGAGACAATCAGACGCAATAGGGGTTCCATCTGAGCAGTTCCGCTTTATTGCCACAAACTCTTGGTTTATATAGACAAGCAAGGGGGTTCTGCAAGGGACCTCCCATAGTTGCACCAATTACGTTAAAGGTCAAATTGTAATATGCCATAGTTACACCAATCACGTTAAAGGTCAAATTATAATATGCCATAGTTGCACCAATCACGTTAAAGGTCAAATCTTAATATACCATAGTTGCACCAATCACATTAAAGGTCAAGTCGTCATGCGCTTCATTGTAACAGGAGTCCATGGTGATCATGCACTGTCCACATGCACGGAAATCAAGAGAGCCAATCAAAAACTGTAACATAGACAACGCACCTATCTCTCCTGCTGGACGCCATCTTAGTTTCCCATCGCAAAAGCTAGCCCCTTTTTTTTAAGGTTTCCCAGGTAGGGCCCCACACATGGACTGCAACATTCCAGGCCTCCCTGTCCATCACCAACTCCCAGAGCTTACTCAAACTTATATCCATCGAGTCAGTGATGCCATCCAACCATTTCATCCTCTGTTATCCCCTTCTCCCAGCTTCAGTCAAGGTCTTTTCCAATGAGTCAGCTCTTCACATCAGGTGGCCAAAGTATTGGAGTTTCAGCTTTAGCATCAATATTCCAATGAATATTTCGGACTGATTTCCTTTAGGTTGGACTGGTTGGATCTCCTTGTAGTCCAAGGGACTCTCAAGAGTCTTCTCCAATACCACAGTTCAAAAGCATCAATTATTTGGCACTTAGCTTTCTTCATAGTCCAACTCTCACATCCATACATGACTACTGAAAAATACACAGCTTTGACTAGATGGATCTTTGTTGGCAAAGTAATGTCTCTGCTTTTTATCATGCTGTCTAGGTTGGTCACAACTTTTCTTCCAAGTAGCAAGTGTCTTTTAATTTCATGGCTGTAGTAACCATCTGAGGTGATTTTGGAGCCCCCCAAAATAAAGTCTCACACTGTTTCCATTGCTTCTTCATCTAGTTGCTATGAAGTGATGGGACCAGATGCCATGATCACATGGACCACAGCCTTGTCTAACTCAATGAAACTATGAATCATGTTGTGTAGGGCAACCCAAGATGGACAGGTCATGGTGGAGAGTTCTGACAAAATGTGGTCCACTGGAGAAGGGAATGGCAAACCACTTCAGTATTCTTGCCTTGAGGACCTCATGGACAGTATGAAAAGGCAAAAAGATAGGACACTGAAAGATGAGCTCCCCAGGTCAGTAGGTACCCAATATGCTACTGGAGATCAGTGGAAAAATAACTCCAGAAAGGATGAAGAGACGGAGCCAAAGCAACAACAACATCCAGTGGTGGTTGTGACTGGTAATGGAAGTAAAGTCTGATGCTGCAAAGAGCAATACTGCATAGGAACCTGGAATGTTAGGTCCATGAATCAAGGCAAGTTGGAAGTGGTCAAACAGCAGATGGCAAGACTGAACACTGATATTTTAGGAATCAGTGAACTAAAATGGACTGGAATGGGTGAGTTTAACTCAAATGACCATTATATCTACTACTATATATGGGCAAGGATCCCTTAGAGAAAATGGAGTAGCCATTATAGTCAACAAAACGTCCGAAATGCAGTACTTGGATGCGATCTCAAAAATGACAGAATGATCTCTGTTCATTTCCAAGGCAAACCATTCAATATCATAGTAATCCAAGTCTATGCCCTGACCAGTAATGCTGAAGAAGCTGAAGTTGAATGGTCTTATGAAAACCTACAAGACTTTCTAGAACTAACACCCAAAAAAGATGTCCTTTTTATTATAGGGGACTGGAATGCAAAAGTAGGGAGTCAAGAAATGCCTGGAGTTACAGACAAATTTGGCCTTGGAGTACAGAACGAAGCAGGGCAAAGACAAATAGAGTTTTGCCAAGAGAATGCACTGGTCATAGAAAACAGCCTCTTCCAACAACACAAGAGAAGACTCTACACATGGACATCACCAGATGGTCCACACTGAAATCAGATTGATTATATTCTTTGCAGCCAAAGATGGAGAAGCTCTATACAGTCAGCAAAAACAAGACCGGGAGGTGACTGCAGCTCAGACCGTGAACTCCTTATCGCCAAATTCAGACTTAAATAGAAGAAAGTAGGGAAAACCACTAGACCATTCAGGTATGACCTAAATCAAATCCCTGTGGTTATACAGTGGAAGTAATATAGATTCAAAGGATTAGATCTGATAGACAGAGTGCCTGAAGAACTATGGATAGAGATTCATGACATTGTACAGGAGGAAGTGATGAAGATCATCCCCAAGAAAAAGTAATGCAAAAAGGCAAAATGGTTGTCTGAGGACACCTTACAAATAGCTGTGAAAAGAAGAGACCCAAAAGGCAAAGGAGAAAAAGAGATAGACTTAGGGTAGTTTTATCTGATAGGTTTAAATTCCAATCAGAGAACTTTTCCAATTTATGGTATATGTAATATCAGCTATAGTTTTGGAGTAAGGATACATTTAAGTTAGAAGGCAGAAGAAGTAGAGGGTGACAGAGGATGAGATGGTTGGATGGCATTACTGATTCAATGGACATGAACTTGGGAAAACTCGGGGAGATGGTGAACGGCCAGGAGGCCTGGTGTGCTACAGTCCATGTGGCCAGACACAACTTGGTGACGGAACAACATTTAAGTTAATGTGTTTAATGCCCTCAATACTGCTAATTTGTTAATATATTTAGAGTATTGTTGGCACAAAGATTTCTCAGTATCTGATTAATCTCTAGAATAACAGCCTTTAGACACAATAGCTTTTAAACACCTTGATCTGAAAGTTGTGGCTTTACAAATTCAAGATTTATTTAATTCAAAAAGCTTCTCTTACAGAAATAGCCTTTACATTATTCTTTGGGATCATCTTTCCGTGAGCTGCTGCATTCCACATGTGTGAATGCTACAGCACAGAGTCTCTGTTGTTTATGAACTTTGTTGAGAGCAAAGGTTTATTTGTATAAAGTCTAATAGCTTTTGACAAGATTGTAGCTCTTCTAATGGCAAACAGTCATCTGTTTCTCTAAGCACCTGATTAAAATAAAGCGAAAAGATGAAAAGGTGTTTAAACACGTTTCAGACTAATTAATAATGCCAGTCTAAACTAACTGGAAAGACAAGAGTGTTCTCTTGGTGTTTCTCCTTCTCATCTTGATCCTTAGTAAAGTAATGTGTATGCACCCACAGTTCCCAGGCTCAGCTGATTATTTTTATCCAATTTCTTTATCTCTTCAATCATTCTATATCTTATCAGAAACAAAAATAAAAACATGCTGTATTTTCTATAATTAAATCCCCTCTGTTTAGTTTTCCTGTACCTACTCTTTTATTTTGAAGTTATGTGGGACAGTTCTGCATTGCTCAATATTGTCCATTTTTTTCCCCAATGTTGACTTCTTCTACCTTAAAATATAAAGGAAAATTTTAAGAGTTGGAAAGAACCATAGGATAGATTTATCTGGTTTTCTACTTTTATCTGTGTCAACAATTTAAATCTAGAGAAATTGCACAAGTGAGTAGGTGACTATGCTAGGAAGAGAATTTTGTTTTCCTGATTAATATTCTCTGAGTATCCATTTATCCTACACTACTATTAAGACACTATTAATGTCTCTATTCATCCATCCCTTTATGAGCTCATATACGTAAGCTCTTAGAATCTTAGAACTTAGTGCCTGCTGCACATAATATTTATTAATATCTTATTTTTCTTATAATTAACTATAATTTAATTATTTCATTATAGGTAATTAGAATTTTTGTTAAATCAGAACCACATGAATAATTGTCTGTAATATATTTACATTGCCTCTCCCTTCAAGGAGAATCACTGTACTTTATAAAAACTCATTAAAGTGGGTAGAATAATAATCCTTCCTAAAGATGTCTTAACCTTAATTCCTCAAACCTGAATATTTCATATTTCATGGAAAAGGGAGAAGAATTAAGGTTGTAGATGGAATCAAGGTTGCTAATCAACTGACCTTGAGTTGAGGAGATTATTTTGGATTATCCCAATGAGACCAATGTTATCTCAAAGGTCTTCATAAGTGCAAGAGAGAAGCAAAAAAAGGGAGAAGAAGAGAGTTGGCAGTGAGAAAAGGACTAGCTCAGAGTTGCTCACTCTGAAGATGGAGGAAAAGAGCCAAAGCTGAGGAATGCAGGTGGCATGGAAAATCTGCAAAAAGGAACAGAGCCTCTAGAGCGGTAGGAAGCCCTGGAGACATTTTCATTTTAGCCCAGTGAGACCCACTGCAGTCTCCCAAACCATAGGACTGAAAGACAATAAACGTATAATTACATTAGTGGTAATTTGTTACAGTATCCATAGGAAATGAATATACTAATTTTTAGAGGGAATATAAAAAGAACACTCTTAAATGTAGAAGTTGTGCATTTGGTCCAATCAATTGTAGAAGAGTGACCAGCACACTCTAGCACAGTGTTAAACGGTAGAAGAATCTGAGATAATGGGATATTCCACATTTGTACTGTCCAGTATGTAGCCCTTCACTATACTGAGATCTTGAAACATACACCAGTGAAACTAAATTTTTAAATTTAATTTAAATTATAACTTTAATAGCCATGTGTGGCTAATAAATTGAACATTATGGTTAGTGTCTGGTTTATAATTAATGTTTCTCCTCTATCCTGCCAAGGGACTGAAAGACGATTCTCACAAAATAATAAGGTAGCAAGTCAGAAACAAGTCTTTGCCTGCTCTAAGTACGAAAGTCATGTTTAGTAGATTATGTACTCGGTAAATATTTAATGAAGTTCGTGGGAATGTGGTGGCACCCACCATTAAAATCAAGGAGGGTTAGTGTAGAGGAAGACAGTTACTAGAGGGAAGAGAACTTTTTCCAGCCAAATTCCAGCAGGCTTGGCCTTTGCCAGCAACAAGGTCAAGGGTATCCAACCAGCAATCTGCACATATCCAGTGTGGCCTTGACCCCACACAGCTGTCTGATAGTACAGGGCAGAGTAACAGAAAATCAGTTAAAATTCACTTCCAACTGTCAGACTTTTGCAATGTCCTGTTCTTTGTCCTCTTTGTATTTCTCCTGTTTACTCACTGAGTTTGGTTCCACTTGGTTTAACCTCTACCCTGTGCAACTTTCATAGAATAAGTAGTCTTTCCTAAGGTTTTCACAGGTGGAGGAGAAAAGGGATGGGAGGGGGGACTGAAACAGCAGCAGATTTTATTTTGAGAGTTAAGTTTTTAATGTGAAGGCAAAAGTATATTCACACATGCCTTTGGAAAATTAATTTCAGTTAGTTTTGATTATTTTTCTGTGGGTTATAAAATTTTAAGTATGCACTTATACTTCATTTCATAGCACAATAAGGCAGCTTCTTTCATTGCAGAATTTCTCACCTCCCCTCTCTATTCTCACTGTTTAGTGCTGATTAGATTCCTATCATCTTCCGCTAATACCAACTATTATAAGAGGAAAGACTTATAAGCAGTCAATATGTTCCAGACTCTTTTCTAACACCCTTGTCTTTACTCAGTGATGATGGTAGTACTAATATTTGTATTTTGAAGATGAAGACATGAGACATCCAAAGGATAATAGCTAACTTGCCTATGTTATACAGATAGTAACCAGAAAAGCCAGGACTGGAATGAAGGAAATTTGGAGATACAACCACTGCTCTCAGCCATTGTGGTCACACTGACTTAAACCACTTCACAGGACACAGCATCAGTGAGCTGTGTTAGAAAACAAATCATAATTAGTGTGCTAGTATTATGAAATAGTGCAGTTAATCTAATAATTTAATAGCTGTTAGTTTATACCTTGAAAAAACAGTGGATAATGAGATAATACTTTTTCAATAGAATGGAGATAATTCAAAATTATGCTTCTAAAAGTCCCAGGCAGGGACTTCCCTGGTGATCTAATAGCTAAGATTTATCACTCCCAAAGCAGGGGGCCCTAGTTTAATCCCTAGTCAGGGATTAAGATCCCACATGCTGCAATTAAAGATACCACATGCTCCAACAAAAATTGAAGACCCACACAGTCAAATAAATTAATTAATTTTTTAAAGTCTCAAGTAGAGGACACACACTTTAGGACTCAGTAAATGTTAGGCATCTTATTTTTGAATTGGAAAATATTTATAGCTAGTGGATATGATTATGCACTATATTATATGTATACTACATATACGTATATGTATATCATATATCTGATATGTTGGTGCATCTGATATGTTAGTGCAAAGACACAGAGTTTTGCCAAAAGAACACACTGGTAATAGAAAACGCCATCTTAAAACAACACAAGAGAAGACTCTACACATGGACATCACCAGATGGCCAATACTAAAATCAGATTGATCATATTCTTTGCAGCCAAAGATGGAGAAGCTCTATACACTCATCAAAAACAAGACCGGGAGCTGACTGCAGCTCAAATCATGAACTCCATATAGCAAAATTCAGATTTAGAATGAAGAAAGTAGTGAAAACTACTACACCTAATTTAGGTATGACCTAAATCAAATTCCTTACGATTATACAGTGGAAGTAACATATAGATTCAAAGGATTATATCTGATAGAGTGCCTGAAGAACTATGGACTCAGGTTCATGGCATTGCACAGGAGGCAGTGATAAAGATCATCCCCAAGAAAAACAAATACGAAAAGGCAAAACGGTTGTCTGAGGAGGCCTTACAAATAGCTGAGAAAAGAACAGAAGCAAAAGGCAAAGGAGAGAAGAAAAGATAGACCCATTTGAATGCAGAGTTCCAAAGAATAGCAAGGAGAGCCTCCTCGGTGATCAATGCAAAGAAACAGAGGAAAACAACAGAATGGGAAAGACTAGAGATCTCTTCAAGAAAATTAGAGATACCAAGGGAACATTTCATGCAAAGATGGGCACAATAGAGGACAGAAATGGTATGCATCTAACAGAAGCAGAAGATATTAAGAAGAGGTGGCAAGAATACACAGAAGAACTACTAAAAAAGATCTTCATGACCCAGATAGCCAGGATGGTATGATCACTCACCTAGAGCCAGACATCCTGGAATGCAAAGTCAAGTGGGCCTTAGGAAGTATCACTACAAAAAAACCTAGTGGAGGTGATGGAATTCCAGGTGAGCTATTTCTAATCCTAAAAGATTCTGTGAAAGTGCTGTACTCAATATGTCAGCAAACTTGGAAAACTCAGTGGTAGCCACAGGACTGGAAACAATCTGTTTACATTCCAATCCCAAAGAAAGGCAATGCCAAAGATTGCTCAAACTACCGCACAATTGCACTCATCTCACACATTAGCAAAGTAATGCTCAAAATTCTCCAAGCCAGGTTTCAACAGTATGTGAATTGTGAACTTCCAGATGTTCAAGGTGGATTTAGAAAAGGCAGAAGAACCAGAGATTAAATTGTCAACATTCACTGGATCATCAAAAAAGCAAAAGAGTTCCAGGAAAACATCTGCTTTATTGACTGTGCCAAAGCCTTTGACTGTGTGGATCACAACAAACTGTGGAAAATTCTGAAAGAGATGGGAATACCAGACCACCTGATCTGCCTCCTGAGAAATCTGTATGCAGGTCAAGAAACAATAGTTAAAACTGGACATGGAACCACAGACTGGTTCCAAATCGGGAAAGGGATAAGTCAAGGCTGTATTTTGTCACCCTACTTATTTAACTTATATGCAGAGTACATCATGAGAAATTCTGGGCTGGATGAAGCACTAGCTGGAATCAGGACTGCCGAGAGAAATATCAATAACCTCAGATATGTAGATGACACCACCCTTATGGCAGAAAGCAAAGAACTAAAGAGCCTCTTGATGAACGTGAAACTGGAGAGTGACAAAGTTGGCTTAAAGCTCAACATTCAGAAAACTAAAATCATGGCATCCAGTCCCATCACTTCATGGCAAAAGATGGGGAAACAATGGAAACAGTGAGAGACTTTATTTTTAGGGGTCCAAAATCACTGTAGATGGTGACTGCAGCCATGAAATTAAAAGATGCTTACTCCTTGGAAGAAAAGCTTTGACCAACCTAGACAGCATATTAAAAAGCAGAGACATTACTTTGCCAACAAAGGTCCGTCTAGTCAAGGCTATGGTTTTTCCAGTAGTCATGTTTGGATGTGAGAGTTGGACTATAAAGAAAGCTAAGTGCCGAAGAACTGATGCTTTTCAACTGTGGTGTTGGAGAAGACTCTTGAGAGTCCCTTGGACTGCAAGGAGATCCACCCAGTCAATCCTAAAGAAGTCAGTCCTGAGTATTCATTGGAAGGACTGATGCTGAAGCTGAAACTCTAATACTTTGGCCACCTGATGTGAAGAACTGACTCACTGGAAAAGACCCTGATGCTGGGAAAGATTGAAGGCAGGAGGAGATGAGGATGACAGAGGATGAGATGGTTGAAAGACATCACGAACTTGATGGACATGAGTTTGAGCAGGCTCCGGGATTTGGTGATGGACAGGGAAGCCTGGCATGCTGCAGTCCATGGGGTCACCAAGAGACAGACAGGACTGAGCGGCTGAACTGAACTGAACTGAGTGCATATGATTAAGAGGGTGGGAGGGGGGAGTTGAAATTTCTTCACTACAATATTTCAATTTTTCCCTTAATTTGATAGCTAACTGGTGTAAGCATGCCAATGAACTAATCCCATCATACATTTTCAACCAGTTATTCCCATTTAATTTGGATCCTCCAAGTCCTGGCCTCCAGCATTTATCCACATCACAGTCACATTCTTTGAACTGGAATGTACTGCAGTACCCTACTCACAATTCCCCTCCATCATCCATCCCTTACTCTTCAGAGTAACATTGTTAAAAACATTATCAAACAAACTGGACCAGGTCTCGCTCCTGCTTAAAACCTTGTCATGTCTTGCTATTGTCCTCAAGAAAAAAACCCAAATAATCCCAAGTAAAATTAATCATTCACATCTATATATTCATTGGAAGTAATCATTAATACCTATTCTTCCTCATCAATTCTCCCTTTCCGAAATCCTATTCCTCTACAACAAGCAGAGTTGCAATTTACAGTTTACAGTCATGCATAATATAATTGTCCTTGAAAATCTCTTAGGAAGGAGCCATAGTAAAGACTTATTCTGTGTCAATCCAAAATGTTCAGCTTCTCCTCCATCTTTGAAATGATTAAAACTTAGGAAATCAGAGTTCTGTTTCCCATTGAATGCTAGGACATATATAATATTTCTGCCCTGTGTTGATGGATAAAACCATCCAGCATTTTCAAAAATTATCACTCTTGGCTCAGCATAAACATTTTAAATCACATAAAGGCATACAAGATTCATTTCAACTCATCACTGGCAGGTACACACTACTTTCTGCCTCCCAAGTTGCTGTTTTTGACACTGACCAAACTCTCTCACCAACCTATTCTTGCACTATTTCCACAGCCTTTCATTAACTGACTTCTATCTCTGGCTTCTGCAGCCCAGAAAAATCTTTCTAAAATACAAATCTGCTCAAGTCTGTGATTAAAATTCTGTGACTGCTTCTGATTGCCTAGGATATGATAAACCCCACATTCCTTAGCATACAAGTCCTGTCAGTTCAGCTACTTAGTACATGTACTTCCTATGTGCACACTGGCATCAAGAGCCTACAGTATCCAGAGAAGTAACATAAACATATGAAGAAAGAATAGCAGACATTGTGGAGAAATAGGAAACCAGAGAGCCTATCTAGAGCTATGCAGTATGGCCATCTCTTTTTGATCAGACTCTAGACTTTTTAAAGAGGAATCTTCTAATTTCTCAAAGTTAAAACAAATTTAATTTTTGGAAAAGTCCTAGGCACTTCAAAAAAAAAAAGATCCACAACTTTTGTTTCAGGCCAAATCTGAAATGCTGCTCACCATTCTGTAACTCTGCTCTACATTTTGGCATAAATTCTTGGGAATTTAGTTCAAATATTTAGTTCAGCCTGATAAAGTCAGCCTACCACTCTATTCTTTGGCCTTGGGACATTCACCAAGGTTTTTACAATATAGCTGTCATTGATTAAATGTTGTCCACATTCTGGGTACAGGGCTCAGCATACAATAGACACAATCTCAATCAATCTGTTTCCTTTCCACAACTCTCTGCTTTACCTCTATTTATTTTATTTTACATATGGGAAAGAATAAGCATGGAGAGACAAACTAACTTATCTAGTGTTATGTCTAATGAAGAAAGAAAGCAGTCTCACATTAATTTAGTCTTATCCCAAAGACTAAGGTATTAAAAATTACAATCTTTATCACATTGCAATTTCTTTTTGTTTTGATCTCCCACCAACACCACGAAAAATCTGGATCTCTTCAAGAGTCAAAACTGATTTTACTCACCATTGCATGGTAATGCTTCGGATCCCTAATCATCAGGATCACAGATCCTTCCTCCATCAGTCTGTTCATCTGTTCATTCACTTACTTAATTATCCAACACTTTCTGAGCACCAACAATTCACTCTGATATGACTTTGACTTGGAGACTTGTTGAGGGCTCAGTCTGTGGATGTCCCTGTATGGGTGGCTGGAAGAGTCACAAAAGAGATAAATATAAACATGTGCTTCAGGTTAATGCAGGCCACCGCCTAAGCCCTCTGCCTCAGAAGCCAGATCTACTGAGTTTGGATGCCAATTCTGCCCTTACCAGCTGTGTAACTTGGGGCAAACTATTTTGCTTATCTGGGCCTCAGTTTCCTTATCTGTTGTGATCAAAACTTAACTTACTGGCTTTTTTGAGTACTAAGTGAGTTCAAACAAATAAAGCTCTTAGGATCCAAATAAATTAGTAAGTATTATTTAGTGTGATGATTAACCTTATGTCTCCACATGGCTAGACTGTAGCGGCCAGTTGTTTGGTCAAGTACCAGTATAGATGTTGATGTTAAGGTCTTTTTTAAAGATGTGAAAGTCATTCAGTCATGTTCTGACTCTTTGAGAACCCATGGGTTATAGTGTGCCAGGCTCCTCTGTCCATGGAATTCTCCAGGCCACAATATTGGAGTGGGTAGTCATTCCCATCTCCAGGGGATCTTTCCAACTCAGGAATCGAACCCAGGTCTCCCACATTACAAGCAGATTCTTTATTGTCTGAGCCACCAGGGAAACACAAGAATACTGGAGTGGGTAGCCTATCCCTTCTACAGTGGATCTTCCCAACCCAGGGATTGGACTGGGATCTCCTGCATTGCAGGCAGATTCTTTACCAGCTGAGCTACCAGGGGAGCTCCTTTTTAGAAACGACTGAGCGACTTCATTTTCACTTTTCACTTTCATGCGTTGGAGAAGGAAATGGCAACCCACTCCAGTGTTCTTGCCTGAAGAATTCCAGGGATGGGGGAGCCTGGTGGACTGCCGTCTATGGGGTAGCACAGAGTCGGACACGACTGAAGTGACTTAGCAGCAGCAGCAGCAGAGAGACTGAACTGAACTGAACATTTAAATCACTAAACTTTGAGTAAAGCAGATTGCTCTCTATAATGTGGGCAGGCCTCATCTAATCAGTTGAAAGCCTTCAGAACAGAACTGATGTTTCAGGGGATAAAAAAGGAATCCTCAAGACTGCAAGATTTTGAACTCAAGAATTCAACATCAACTTTTATCTGAGTCTCCAGTTTGCTGGCCTAACTCTACAAATTTTGGTCTTGGCAGCTTTCACAGTTTCAGGAGTCACCTCTAAAATAAAGAATAATTAGAATGAATAAAGGATAAATAAATAATTATTTTAAATACATCTATCCTTATCTCTATATATACATATAATATTATAATATATATAAGATATTATTAATATCTTGCCTGCTTCCAAGTTAGAACAGTTGGTAAAGAATCCACCTGCCAACGCAGGAGACACAAGAGACACAACTTCAATCCTTGGATCGGGAAGATCCATCCCCTGGAGAAGGAAATGGCAATCCACTCCAGTATTCTTGCCTGGAAAATTCCATAGATAGAAGAGCCTGATGGGCTACCGTCCACAGGGTCACAAAGAGTCAGATACAAGTCAACACACATGAGCATGTTATAACTTGTCAAACGTTATGTTCAATATAAGGATAGTCTATCTACCTATATCTATATTTCCTATCGATTCTGTTTCTCTGGAGAACATTGCCTTATACAGTTAGTGTTACATTAAAGAGATTTAAAGTACAATATCACAATTTGACCTTGATTGTTGATTATCAAACTAGGGGGTTATTTCTAACATCCCTGATGTTTAAAAGGAAACCTTCCCCCAAACAGAACATAAACAAAATAAAGTAAGTGAACAGTCCTTCACCAACTTGCTTCAAAGTAAGTTTTTTATGATTCAAAAAGTCAATTTTATAGCAGAATTCCATCTTTTTTTCACTCTCCCTCTCTTTTTCTCTAAGGAGATAGATCTTTGAGGCTGGGAGCTTATGGGGGAAACTAAGAAAGAAATTTAAGTCCGCATAACAAGACAAAGACTTGTTACAACTCACAAACTAAGGATTTTCCCACTTAACTCTTGAAGAACTATGCTGATCTGCAGTAATTTGGTACCATGACTCCATCCTCCCACTGCTCCTGGCTCACCCCATTGTAGAAAAAGCCCCTTGGCCTTTAGTACTTGCCAAGGACTTGGAGGTGAAAACTGTCCAGGGCCACGAGACGGAGCTTAGACATCTCATCTAAAATCCCCAGCCCTCTCATTGTTGCCTTTTCAACTTCTGAACATAAAATTATATCTGCCTGCTAGAAACAGTTCATATCCTGTCACCATGACTCAACTATGAATGACATTAAGTGAGATTCTAATAGAATGAAGGCAAGAAAAAGAGTCTTTCTTAACAAATGTATCATTTGTAAGTGGCTGGGTTAATAAATATATCTGTTCTACCTGATATAATAACCATCATTCCATGTGCTTACTATGTACTAACTACTGTCAGAAGTAATGTATACATATTAGCTTACTTGACATCACAACACAATAAAGTTTTACTTCTTCATCTGAAAGAGGAAAAATTTAATGCTCAAACATGTTGCCTAAATTTTCTGAAGTTACTCTGCTCCTAAGTGATAGAACTAGGATTCAAATGTTTGTGTTTTAAACCATACACCTTGCTACCTCCTCTAAAACCCCAAGGGGATTCAAAGGACTGTTTTAAGTAGTGGTTATGACAGGAAAGCACCAACATTCTTAGTATTGGTAACCTTCATGTTCCAATACTACAATTCATGTTAAACTTTCACACTTGTGCTCTGATTCTTCTCATGAGTCCTAAATAATTCTACAGTCAATTGTTTACTTAGAAATATGTTCATCCACTTTGCTTTTATGATCTGAGAAGCCCTGAAAAGTCAATAGTAACACACATTGTCCCTAAGTGAAACAATTACCTTCCAACAACTTTTGCATTTCTCATCATTCACCATTTCTGGGATGCTACCTCTTGGGATTGTGTTTCTTTGTCTCTTCTATCACCCATAGTCTCACCTTTACTTCCATCTCTCTGTGTATGTCTTGTACGAATTCCTGTTCTCAGGATCATGGTTGAGCTCAAGTACTAGTCATATATGGAGTAAACCAGCAGACTACTTACTGTTTTCACTCATATTTCCCTCTTTGACAGCAACACTCTCCCCACATGCTTCCAGATCCCCAAAGTGGAGAATCTAAAGTGGGCAGCAGGAGAGATTAAGAAGAGACAGGAAGAAGCAGGAAGTCAGTCACAGTTGGGAGAAAAACACATGATAAGGATGCCTAATCCTTAAAAGCCAAGGACCCTTAGTTGATTTGATTGACAAGGGAACTCCTGTAGGACAGTGTTTAAAGGTGCAAGCTTTAGGGTCAAAGTGTATAGTCTGGAACCCCAGCATTTACCAAATCCAGTCCTGGGAACATGATCTGACATCTCTTTGTCTCCGTCACCTCACATCGGTTCAGTTCAGTCGCTCAGTCGTGTCTGACTCTTTGTGACCCCATGAACCACAGCACGCCAGGCCTCCCTGTCCATCACCAACTCCTAGACTCACCCAAACCCATGTCCATCGAGTTGGTGATACCATCCAACCATCTCATCCTCTGTCATCCCCTTCTCCTCCTGCCCCCAATCTTTCCCAGTATCAGGGTCTTTTCAAATGAGTCAGTTCTTCCCATGAGGTGGCCAAAGTATTGGAGTTTCAGCTTTAGCATCAGTCCTTCCAGTGAGCACCCAGGACTGATCTCCTTTAGGATGGACTGGTTGGATCTCCTTGCAGGCCAAGAGACTCTCAAGAGTCTTCTCCAACACCACAGTTCAAAAACATCAGTTCTTCGGTGCTCAGCCTTCTTCACAGTACAACTCTCACATCCATACATGACCACTGGAAAAACCATAGCCTTGACTAGACGGACCTTTGTCGGCAAAGTAATGTCTCTGCTTTTTAATATGCTATCTAGGTTGGTCATAACTTCCTTCCAAGGAGTAAGCATCTTTTAATTACATGGCTGCAGTCACCATCTGCAGTGATTTTGGAGCCCAGAAAAATAAGGTCTGACACTGTTTCCACTCTTTCCCCATCTATTTCCCATGAAGTGATGGGACTGGATGCCATTCTCTTCATTTTCTGAATGTTAAGCTTTAAGCCAACTTCTTCACTCTCCTCTTTCACTTTCATCAAGAGGCTCTTTAGTTCTTCTCCACTTTCTGCCTTAAGGGTGGTGTCATCTGCATATCTGAGGTTATTGATATTTCTCTCGGCAGTCCTGATTCCAGCTAGTGCTTCATCCAGCCCAGCATTTCTCATGATGTACTCTGTATATAAGTTAAATAAGCAGGGTGACAATATACAGCCTTGACATAATCCTTTTCCTATTTGGAACCAGTCTGTTGTTCCATATCCAGTGCTAACTGTTGCTTCCTGACCTGCATACAGATTTCTCAAGAGCCAGGTCAGGTGGTCTGGTATTCCCATCTCTCTCAGAATTTTCCACAGTTTATTGTGATCCACACAAAGGCTTTGGCATAGTCAATAAAGCAGAAATAGATGTTTTTCTGGAACTCTCTTGCTTTTTCGATGAACCAACGAATGTTGGCAATTTGCCCTCTGGTTCCTCTGCCTTTTCTAAAACCAGCTTGAACATCTGGAAATTCGCAGTTCACGTATTGCTGAAGCCTGGCTTGGAGAGTTTTAAGCATTACTTTACTAGCATGTGAGATGAGTGCAATTGTGTGGTAGTTTGATCCTTCTTTGGCATTGCCTTTCTTTGGGATTGGAATGAAAATTGACCTTTTCCAGTCCTGTGGCCACTGCTGAGTTTTCAAAATTTGTTGGCATATTGAGTGCAGCACTTTCACAGCGTCATCTTTCAGAATTTGAAATAGCTCAACGGGAATTCCATCACCTCCACTAGCTTTGTTTGTAGTGATGCTTCCTAAGGCCCACTTGACTTCACATTCTAGGATGTCTGGCTCTAGGTGAGTGATCACACCATCGTGATTATCTTGGTCGTGAAGATCTTTTTTGTATAGTTCTTCTGTGTATTCTTGCCACCTCTTCTTAATATCTTCTGCTTCTGTTAGGTCCCTCCCATTTTTGTCCTTTATTGAGCCCATCTTTGCATGAAATATTCCCTTGGTATCTCTAATTTTCTTGAAGAGATCTCTAGTCTTTCCCATTCTATTGTTTTCTTCTATTTCTTTTCATTGATCACTGAAAAAGGCTTTCTTATCTCTCCTTGCTATTCTTTGGAACTCTGCATTCAGATGCCTGTATCTTTCCTTTTCTCCTTTGCTTTTCACTTCCTTCTTTTCACAGCTATTTGTAAGGCCTCCTTAGACAGCCATTTTGCTCTTTTGCATTTCTTTTTTTGGGGATGGTCTTGACCCCTGTATCCTGTACAATGTCACGAACCTCCATCCATAGTTCATCAGGCACTCTATCAGATCTAGTCCCTTAAATCTATTTCTCACTTCCACTGTATAGTCATTAGGGATTTGATTTAGGTCATACCTGAATGGTCACCTCACATAGGAGATGGTATATATAAACCTCTGTTTATACTTCATATTTAAAGACCAATGTCTGTAAGTTGTTTTCCTCTTTAAGTTGATGGATTTCTGGTGAACCATTATCTCACTATCTGCTCTGAGGGAAGGACAAAAAAACTAGACAGGATTAGATATGCCAGAGATGGCATGGATCACAGTGGAGTAAACAGCATCAACCACAGCCTCACAAATATGCCGTGGGTAATGAAGTAATCAGTCTAACACAGACCTGGACTAAAAAAACAAAAAACATGGGGCCTACTGACCACAGAGTTCATCCCTCTAATTCCCTGACAACTGTAGGTTGATAAAAACAGGTCCTAATGTACATTAAAAGCCTGTGGACAAATACATTCACTGAATTAAAATCATGTCTTTATTACTCTAATCTAAAAAACAAAGACAAAAATTTAATAGTCTTAATTCTGAATTGACTGGAACAAAAAGATAAGACTATTTGATTCACATGATGGTGGTCTAGTCCTAAGCAAAGTCTGAGAACCTCCTCTGAGCTTAACAGTCCTGGGGAATAAATAAATCAAATGTGATTGATATCTCTTACAGGACCCTACAGAACATTCATCTGGGTATAGAAAGAATTAATAACTGTGGGCCCAGACTCTGAGGACTTAGCCTGGATGTGGTCCTGCACTACAGGTCAGCCTGAGAGCCTTCCCAGGGTCTGAGGAGGCTTTTAGATAAGGAGGGACACCACTTGCTTAATTCCTGCTTATCCCAAATTAAATCTCTTCATCTAGCTTATGCGTTACCCTTTTCATTGGTGGTGGTGGTGGTTTAGTTGCTAAGTTGTGTCCAATCCTACTGAGACCCCAAGGACTGTAGCCTACCAAGCTCCTCTGTCCATGTGATTTACCAGGCAAGAATACTGTAATGGGTTGCCATTTCCTTCTCCAAGGGATCTGCCCGACCCAGGGATCAAACCTGCATTTCCTACATTGCAAGATGATTCTTTACTACTAAGCCACCAAGGAAGTCCGCCCTCTTCATTGCTAGTCCTTAAATCTCCATGCAGACTTGTCTTTTGGATTTAAACCTTCCTAAGGTATGTGACGATAGCCAGGTGAAAATGAGGGTGGTGGAGCTTGGGGGTTTTTGCTTTTCTATATTTTTTTTTTTTGAGTGTAGTTTTAGTCTCACAGCAAAATTGAGCAGAAGGTGCAGAGATTCGCATATTCTGTCTCACCTCACACACGCATAGCTTCCCCTCCTGCACCACCAACATTCCCCCAAGTGGCAGAGTTCTCTTCACCCCTCTCAATCACACTATGAAAAATTTTTTAACTCCCTCTTTAATGCAAACTGGCAGTTGCCATAGGAAATATTGAAACATATCTTGTTTTCTCTTTTGCAAGTTTATTTTTGCCTGGGAGGTGCTTCTGTTTTTATTAAAACCATAAAAGTTTCTCCTCCCACCACACTGGCACCACACACACAAAGAGGTTGGGAAAACATTTTAATTATTCCAAACCACAGCATCTGAGGGACACTTCTGAGTAACTACAAAGAAGGAAGCTTTAGAGATCCACAGAGCAAGACTAAAGGCTGACTAAACTAAAATCTGAGATTCTGGCCACAGACAGTCACACTGCAAAAGCCAGAACTTGGACTTCTAATCCCAGGACAGGTCTCTTTCTACATGGGGGGGATTTTTTAGATGTTGTCACCTCTGATGAATAACATCCAAGAAACACCCTTTGGAGGGGCAGGGGCCGGGGTGGCCAGGTCCCTCTGAGAATGAATCACTGCTCTAAGACAAAGTGCTGTGAGAAAGAGGGTGATGATGATGATGTGTGTGTGTGTTCAAGTGTAGGAATGGTGGAAGGTAGGCTGGGTGTGGGTGTGGGTGTGTACAAGTGTAGGGGTAGGGGAGGGTAGGCTGTATTTCCATAAGGATGGGTGTGTGTGTTCAGTCAAGTCCTACTCACTGAGGTACTTTTTGAGACCCCATAGACTGTAACTAACTCAGCTCCTCTGTCCATACAATTTCCCAAGCAAGAAAGCCGGAGTGAGTTGCCATTTCCTTCTCCAGGGGATCTTCCAGACCCAGGGACTGAACCCGTGCCTCTTGCCTTTCTTGCATTGCCAGGCTCAAAGGACGTATATTTCGGTCAAGCTGAGATGCAGTTGGGCAGAGTGGGCTGAGAGCCAGAGTACTACATATGCTACCAACTTGCTGTATGGTCTTAACGGAAATCACGTTTCCTCTCTGGTCTCAGTTTCCTAATAAATAAAGTATCAACATTTCTTTTATGATTCTAAGAGAGATCTCGAAGGGAAGAAAGGGCATTGGGAGGAAAGGAAAATGGGGAGGAGGCTGAACGGAAAGGGAGGAAAGTGTGTGAGGGAGGTTAGAGGGGTGGTGAGCCATAGAAATGTCTTTTAATCAGCGAGGAAAAAGTCGAAAATGAAACTGTGCGTCTCTTGAGGTCTTACTTTTTCATCTTGGCATTTTTTAGTGTTTAGTCATCCGTAGTCATTTTTGGATAAATGTGGATTGAATGAACGGAAAGCCTGGGAAGGCTCACAGAGGAAACGGGCAAGAGGAGAAAAGAGAGGATACGAGCAGCACCGGGACACGATGCGTACCTGATCCTCCTCGTGTCCCCACTTGGCTGGCAGGACCTTCCCACCAGAGTTCGGGCCCCATCTCGGGCTCCCGCGCTCCCTCTCGCTTTCCAGCAACCCGCCCGGAAACCGCCAGAGGGCGCTGCGCGGAGGCCGGGTCAGGCCAGGGGCGGAGCTGCTTTAAATCGCGGCGCCCAGCGGGTCTGCATCTCAGTCGCGGTCTGGGAGCAGCCTTAGCTTCTCGCCTCCGAACCGCAGCGCCGACCAAGACCCGGACCCGGACCCGGACCCGGTCCCAGAGCTTCTCCGACGTCAGCGCAGGGGGCAGGATTCCCTGCAATAACTTCCTCCGCTAGGCTCCGTCACCCCCGGGAGTCCCGGGTGAGCACCTGCAAACTCCGCCTTGTGCACCTGCTGCCCCTGAGCCAGCGCGGGCGCCCGAGCGAGTCATGGCCAACGCGGGGTTGCAGCTGCTGGGCTTCATCCTGGCGTTTCTGGGCTGGATCGGCTCCATCGTCAGCACGGCGCTGCCCCAGTGGAAGGTTTACTCCTATGCTAGTGACAACATCGTGACGGCCCAGGCCATCTACGAGGGGCTGTGGATGTCCTGCGTGTCGCAGAGCACCGGGCAGATCCAGTGCAAAGTCTTCGACTCCTTGCTGAATCTGAACAGTGAGTGCCTTCCCCACTCCCCAGATGTGACTCAGGGTGGGGTAATGTTAATCGTTCAGTCGTGTCCGACTCTTTGCAACCCCACAGACTGTAGCCCGCTAGGTTCCTCTGTCCATGGGTTTCTCCAGGCAAGAATACTGGAGTGCGTCGCCATTTCCTCCTCCAGGGGATCTTCCCGACCCAGAGATCGAACCCGGGCCTCCTTCATTGCCGGTAGATTCTTTACTCTCTGAGCTACAGGGACCCAACCCCAAATGGCCCCCTTTTGGAGTAGTAGCTATCAAAAGGTCCTGCTGTGTGATTACATGTCTGTCAACCTTCAGTGGATCGAGTCTTCCGATCATGTGCCCCGCCATAAGGTAGTAGAGGGAACCCTGGTTTGGGGAAAGGGACAACCAGACCTAAGCTCTGTTTCCTCTAACTCCCTAGGTGACACTGTTCTCAAGGTGTGAGTTTCATCTTACATACCCATGAGTGGGGTGGCAATTGAGCGAGAGGGAGCCAAGCTCGAATTTGAGCTCTTAGGCCTTTCCTGGACATCCTCAGATTCTGTGAAAATTGAAGAACTGTAGGGTTAGGACAAGAAAATGATGTGCCTTGAAAAGTCTGGAGTCTGAAAGCTTCTCCAGTTTCTAAAATTAAATAGATAATGCCAGTTATTAGATAAAACTTTTTTCTCTATCTTTACTATGAGTTATCATGAGAAGAAATCAGAGTCCTACACAGACTGTCTCAACCTAGTGTCTTCTCACACTTGAGTTTGAATCTTCTGATTCTGTTGACTTCTAAGATCCAGTTAGTGTGAAGGGGGCTTCCCCAGTGGCTCAGTGGTAAAGAATCCGCCTGCAATGCAGGAGACCTGGGTTCTATCCCCAGGTCAGGAAGATCCTCTGGAGAAGGAAATGGCAACCCACTCCAGTATTCTTGCCTGGAGAATCCCATGGACAGAGGAGCCTGGCAGCCTACAGTCCATGGGGATGCAGACTCTCAGATATGACTGAGGGACTAAACAAGTGTGAGGAAGTCTTTCCCTCCAGTGACTCCTTGAAGAAGTAAGTCTCTAAACATTCCCCAGAAGTTTAGCTCTCAGACCAGGAGTCTTCAGAGGAGGAGATTGTATAGTCTTATTTTGGAAAGTGAGGGTGGGTGGCAGGTGGAAAAAGGATGGGAAGAAAGAGAAGTTCAAAATTACCTCCCGCCATTATATAAAGGGGAAAATGAAGCTACTAAGGAGATACAGCTGATGAATGCAGAGATTGGGAGAGAGAGGGCGGGTCTTCTCTGAGTTTCTGTCTTCCACAGAGGAATTTCTATGTAACAAATGTTGGCTTCTTTCTTTCATAAGTTTGGACAGGGTTATGTAGAGAGAAATAGTCCTAGATATGGTGGAGAGAAGAGTGACAGGATGGATTTTTTTTTAATTGTTTTTTAAAACAAAAACTTCTGAGTGTTTTGTCAGAAATTCATTAAATTCCTGCTTACTTAGGTAATAACAATTCATGGCTAGAGTAGCTTCCTTGAGATATGACATTAGTTGTCCTGAACTTGTGTCTGTCATGCACTTGAACTAACTTGAATAAAAGCTTCCTTAGCCTTTGCCTAGACAAACAAGCCTGCCCACCAGTCCCCTTTGTGTGCTGACGGTAAGCAGTGTTCAAGTCGTCGCTCAAGTTTACTTCAGTTGCTTTGTCCACCTCCTGTGTGTGGTTTTGTCAAAAGCCATGCCCTTTAGAGTTGTTCACTCTGTTTCGAATCTGTTTAAAACTCTCAAGTACCTGTGGAATTTGTGAGTCAGTGTACACATGGCGGTTTTTAGTGTTGCCATTTCAGCTTCTCAGAGTTCCCATATTAGGATTCTTTTATGCCAAATATAAGGAGTACATTAAGTATATGACTTTATATAATCATTGAATCTCCTCATGGATGGATAAATACGTGTAAGGAATTGTATGGCATTTGGCATGTCAAATTGAAGCACTGGCAGATGGAAATGGTTGTAAGGACAATTCCAGATAGATCTCTGATTCCTCTGATCAAAATGATTCATTTTCTTATTTTTAAGTATCTTTCAAATTATGTTCATTCAGTTGCCCTGGATCTCAGTTGTGCCACTCAGGATCTTCAGTCTTTTGGGGGGTATCTTGGATCTTTTACTTGTGGTATGCGGAATCTAGTTCCCTGACCAGGAATCGAACCTGGCTCCCCTGCACTGGGAGTGCAGAGTCTTGGCCACTGGACCACCAGGGAAATACTAGTAGTTCATTTTCAACATGTGCAAATAGACTTTCTTTTACCTTCCTTAAACAGCCAAATGAAATCAGATCAATCCATGCTGTAAATACCAAAATAGGTTATTCCTACACATGAAGATGTATTAAAATGTTTTATTTTCATTTATACCTAACATAACTGTTATGATTTTTAAAGCTATGGTGGAAGATCTGAACACTACCTTTCCTCTACCCATTTTGGAGATTCCTTTCTGATGATTTTTTTTTTTTTAACTCCATGTCTGTTCCTATTTTCCTTTTGGTTAATGCCAGAGTTTATCAAAGGTGGGGCTGAGGCCTTTCTCTCAAAACTGACTCTCAGAAGAGAGAGCCTTGACTCACAGGTATACTTCCCAACCTGCCAGTGACTCACTAGATGCCTTTGGATGGAGCCCAGAGAACCTACCTGTCTCTGTTTCTCCACCTGGACAGTTGTGCTCGCGCTCACCTGATGTAGAGACCTGGGAGGTGATTCATTGGCTGTTTTTGGTTTAGTACCGTGATATCCAGAGGTGAACAGGCTTATCTGTGCTTATAATTAGTGTTCCTTGAAACAAGTTGCACTCCACAAAGTGCTTTTAGGTGAAAAAGTTAGAAGTTGCTTAAAATTGTAGCTTGTCTCTTTGCCAGTGGAGCCCACTTGGCAATTTAGGGCTCAGATTCTGGGATTATAAAGGTTATAGCACTAGATGTGTTAAAATCCCTGGTTCCCCTTCTCTAACTAGTATCAGCTGCAAAGAGCTCATGGCAGTGTCTAAAAGGATACAGTGCACGTAAGGCAATGTCAAAAGTGAGATGCAGCAAGGCTTCTTTACATGGTTCTTGCAAAGCAGTTTATGAAAATGTAACTGGGGAACTTCCTGGGTAAACAAATAATACACCGTGGATTGTGGTTTTACTATGGCTAAGACAGTTTCACTTCCATCCAAGAATGGATGTTTATTGACTCTGATGACTGATAGTTGGAATATGCAAAAGAGAGTGCCAGACAGAGTTGATTTTCTTGATTAAACTGTACGTCTTGCCTTGTTTTGATTTATTTTTCAAACTTTTGGCAAGCTAGTTCCTATTTCATGCGCTTAGTTAATTGCTTCTCCTGGCTTGACTTTAATAGCTAGAGCTGTCCAAAGACTGGGTTGCCCCAGGAGGTTGCATGGTGGGAGGTGTGCAGGCAGAGGAATAAATAAGTATTTTGCAGGAATGCTGTAGGGAAAATCCAAGTCCCAGACAAATGGGAGGTTAGCCTAGACTCTCTGTAAGTCTCATCTAACCTTAGGATTCTGTAATTTGTTTATAAGCTCCTCTGGCCTGTTCAACTTGCTTTACATGAATCCACATGTGTGTAGGTGTGCTTTAATGAGTATTGGTTGTCGGTGAAGTTTCCCAGAACTCTCACCATGATGTCAGGCTCAATCAAAGAATAAAATCACTGACTTGGACGGTCTTTGACGCAGAGGCAGAGATGAGGGCACCTCCTTACACTTCTCTAGACTGCATTAGGCCTGCTGAACCACTAGTGTTTAAGGGGCCATTTGTGTTCAGATCTGTTTTGAGAATTAGTTCTGATTTTTGGAATGATGAAAGTCAAAACCCAAACGCAAAGTTGAATACTCAGTTCTACACTAACTAGCCATGTTTATAATGGTGAGCCACTTGATCTCTCTGGACTGTAGTTTCCCCACTTGCAAAGTAGGGCAGAGTGGGTGGAACAGGGAGATGAATCCATGACTCATTCATCCATTCAACCAGCATGAGCCAGGCCCTATCCTTGTTCCTAGAAATGCAGCTAAGATGATTGATAATGTGCAAATGTTGATTCCTTTCAGTGCCAACAGTCTTTTTTACTAACTGCAGTGATGCAAAGGACATAGGCAAGTGGCAGAGTTTAGGCTTCCTTGATTGGAGTGATGACTAAGTGGCACAGAAGTAACAGAGAAGTGTACATTTAATCATGAGACAATTTGTCTTAAGAAACAAAGATAGCAAAAATGTTTGGAACATCCTGAAAAGCGGTTAAGTCCTGCCTTATCCCAGACCACAGTTATTGACTGTGCTGGAGTCTTGAGATCACACCCAGTGGCCACCAGTTCATGTATCAATCAAATGGAAATGCTAACAGTGAAGACTCTTGAGAAAATTTGAACTTGACTAAAAGTGAACAATTTAATAAGTGAAGATGTCATGGTAGTATAGCTCTGTGACAGTCTGTGATGAGTTCATTTAATTGCAGAAGAGAAAAGAGGGTTTTTGTTCTAGTCATCCAGTGGTCAGTTTATCTGCTTAATACTTAAGCAACTACTGATGCTAAGAGGGACTGCATGAAGATAGAGATATAATTAAAATCTTCTTTATTTATGACATATAATAGCATAATAATATAGTAATATGGCTAGTAAATAGCATGAACAATGACAGGTATTTAAAGAAGTTCTGCTGCTTGTGTAGTAAGACATTAGAAATGCTTTAGGAAAAAAAAATTCCACTGACTTGTCTCTGCTTGTCTTTCTATGCTTATGTTGATTAACCTCACTGTAGTAGATCAGTAACTTCTAACGCATTTCTTGTCTCGTAAGTAGAGATCTTTGTAAGTATGTTTTCAAATTATACTTTCAGGTTGCAAGTGTTAAGAACTCCTTAGGGAGTCTTTAATCTCAAGATTATCAGTCTGGCTAAGTGTAATTAAAAGACCGCCTTCTCCGTGTACTGCTGAATAATTATGAGAAACAATAAACAGTGTACCTTTTTGAATGTTTGCTAACCATTTTCTCCAAAGACAGCTTTAATCGGTGGTAATAATATTGTAGAGGCAAATTTAATGGGCCAGAAAGGAACATATTTGCTTCAGATTGTGGAGCCACTCAGGTCAACTCAGAGTTAATAGTTCAGGACTTTATCTCTCTGGCCTAAAATATTTGGTGGCTTTCAAATATTTCTCAACTTCTCTGCCCTGCTGGCCATTGTTCCACCAGAAAAAAACTTCATCTTGGAAGCTCATTAGATGCATAATTTAGAAAAAAATTTTTCAATTAGATTTGGTTAAACAAAAAGTATGATTTTTTTCTCTGTAGGTGAATTTCTAGCTTTTAATAATCTAAACTAGAGCTGCCTTTATGTAGCAAGATTTTAGTATCTTGAGGCTTTCTAAGAGGTGTTTCTCAGTGTAATTTCAAAAATTAAGCTTAACACAAAAGGTATTTTTACCAATTATATATGAATTTTTAAAAGATAAAGACATATTCAAATTTAAATTAATTGATTCCAGATTGAATAATCCATGAAACTTGCCAGGTACTAAGTGCTTTGAATAGAAATATGAACAAATATTTGGCCAAGTTATCAAGGAGCCCACAATTACATATTTTAGCTCTCTGACTTAAAAGACTTTTTCTCTCAAAGACGTTAATTTGAAGGATTCATCTGGTTCCAGCTTAAAACTGTGCAATTTAGATTCTATCTGCATGTAAAACCCTCATAACTTGTAACGCTTGCTTACTTTGATTTCTAATCCACTATTACATGTGCCCAACTAGTGAGTTTTGATGCTGTTATGATTCTCAGCCTTTTTTCCCTATGTTTACATTTCTCCCCACATATCACTATAGTTAAGAATTCGTCCAAATATCTCCAGTGATGCAAGATGAGATTTTGTGTTTGATGCCCATCTAGTATTATAAAATACAGACATTTCCTAAGCCAGTGGATGTCAGGACATAAATGAAAAAATACTGCTTCACGAAATAACACTATTGCTTTATCAGATTTTTAAAAATGAAACATGATCTCCTTGCAATATATGGTTTATATGATTCCTGAGTATAGGTTTTCCCCCATTTTCTCTGTTATTTTTGTGCATTATGCATATAATTCTTTATACTGTAAGACTTACTAGGGTTTGTAGCACACAGAACAAAATATCTGTTCCTTTCCCCTTAGAATTTTGTAAAGTAGTGGAAAGAATAAAATGGGGTGTGAATTAAATGTGTTTTCTTTGAGAACTGAAAGAACAAACTCAGAGATGAAGACTATGGAAACGAGATAATCCCAGGCAAGTGCAGGTGGAGTCCGGAAGTGGTTGATCCATGTACGCTCTCTGCCTGGGTGGTTTTATATACAGGCCTGACTCAGGAGCTTGAGGCCTAGCAGACTCCTCGGAAGAGTACCTTGTGATCCAAATGCTCAGACCTGCTGGGCTGGTGGCCTGCTGTTTATACATGAAGTACAGATCAGAATGATTATAGAAACTGGATCTGGTTTGAAGCCCTACAACTCAAAGTAGAAAACTTAAGACATCAGAGAAAGCAACCAAAGTGGTGAATAAAGGTTGGAAAATTGAGCTTAATGGACAGATACAGCAAAAGGTGGTTGAGAGAAGTAAAACACTGTACATATTTGAAGGGCTGTCAGAGGAAGACAGAGGGTAAAAAATCTTTTCATTCCTCCTTTAAGACCCTAAATGGCTTCTGCTACATTTAGAATAAACTCCAAACCCCTTTCCCTAGCTTGCAAAATCATACATGATAAATGCCTTCTGCTTACCTTGCTAACCCTTTTCATTTTACTTTCCACATCCAAACATCCTCCAATAGTGGCTAGCTTTCCCAGTTTGTCCAGGATTGAAGACCTTCTCAGAAGGCAGGACTTGTAGTTTTAAAACCTAGGGAGTCAGGCAAAATGGATGAGTGGTCACCCTGTCCTCCATGTGAATCATCTCTGTGACTTTCAGCATCTCCTTTTCCAGTGTTCCTTTGATTGAAACGCTTTCTTTCTGAGTGGCACTTAGGACCAGATCAGAAATCTCTGTTATGTAGAACAGGTTATTTATTTTATTTTTTATTTTCCTTCTGAGCATGATTGCCTTTGCAAAACGGTTGGCAAACCAGAAGGAAGGACACACCATAATTTATGGAGTCCTTGGTACTTTTCTCTTCATACCACAGTATAATTTGTGATTCCAAGGGAGGTTTCACAATAATCTTATAAGCAGGTATAGTTCCTGGACATGGAACAACAGACTGGTTCCAAATAGGGAAAGGAGTACGTCAAGGCTGTATATTGTCACCCTGCTTATTTAACTTATATACAGAGTACATCATGAGAAACGCTGGGCTGGAAGAAGCACAAGCTGGAATCAAGAGTGCTGGGAGAAATATCAAGAACCTCAGATATGCAGATGACACCACCCTTATGGCAGAAAGTGAAGAGGAACTCAAAAGCCTCTTGATGAAAGTGAAAGAGGAGAGTGAAAAAGTTGGCTTAAAGCTCAACATTCAGAAAACTAAGATCATGGTATCCAGTCCCATCACTTCATGGCAAATAAATGGGGAAACAGTGGAAACAGTGGCTGACTTTATTTTTCTGGGCTCCAAAATCACTGCAGATGGTGATTGCTGCCATGAAATTAAAACATGCTTACTCCTTGGAAGGAAAGTTATGACCAACCTAGACAGCATATGAAAAAGCAGAGACATTACTTTGCCAACAAAGGTCCGTCTAGTCAAGGCTATGGTTTTTCCAGTGGTCATGTATGGATGTGAGAGTTGGACTATAAAGAAAGCTGAGCATAGAAGAATTGATGCTTCTGAACTGTGGTGTTGGAGAAGACTCTTGAGAGTTTCTTGGCCTGCAAGGAGATCCAACCAGTCCATCCTAAAGGAGATCAGTTCTGGGTGTTCTTTGGAAGAACTGATGCTAAAGCTGAAACTCCAATCCTTTGGCCCCCTGATGTGAGGGGCTGATTTATTTGAAAAGACCCTGATGCTGGGAAAGATTGAGGGCAGGAGGAGAAGGGGACGACAGAGGATGAGATGGTTAGATGGCATCATGGACTCGATGGACATGGGTTTGGGTGGACTCCAGGAGTTGGTGATGGACAGGGAGGCCTGGCATGCTGCGGTTCATGGGGTCACAAAGATTCAGACAAGACTTGAGCTACTGAACTGAACTGAGCTGATAGTTCCTGGTAACCCATGATCCATGAAACATGTTTTGATTCAGAAGTTCTTGGGCCAACCTTCAATCTTCAAATAAGTGTATAAGTTGGGTACATACTTGCCCACATGCATTCATGGGGAAGTGAATCTATGAGGGGAGCATGAGAGTGCCTTTGGTTTGCTTTGTAATTAAATCAAGTAAAAAGTTATCTTGGCTTCCCAAATATCTCTCATATACAGTCAGAAAATGTCTTTAATACTTTCAGAAAGAGATCACTATGATTTTATCATAGATTACCTGGTTACGGCAAGGATGGAAATATTTAAAAAATTAAATAAATTGATGTTTTAAAAATCTTTAGTGTTAATTATGACTTGTAGCCTAAATTCTCAACCCTAAAAATACTGACACTGAGCCTAAGTCTAAATTAGATACTGAGATATAAAACCTTTCTATCATGTCATCCAGTTTTGAGACCATTAGGAAGTCAGTTGTTCCAACTTCCTGGTTACAGATATCATCATTCATACTTTACATAATAAAAACATGATCCCAAAGAACAGTAACTGGCTTACCCATAAGATAGCACACTTTGTTATTATAATATAAATAATTTTTATATTTGCAAAAAGACATCATATGTTAACATTGTCAAAGAGATAATGATCTTTATTTGATGGATGAAATAAATCTAAAGTCAAACTCATCTAACCAGTGTAGTTACAACTCACTTTTCTTTGAGAATCTGCCTCAGATATTTTTGAGAATTTCTTTGAGAATTTATGCCGTAGGGATAGCATCACGTTTTTACTCTTTAATATACTTACTGGCATATCTCAAACCTAGCCCTATATATTTGATCATGACTTAGTATACCAATGACAAGAACAAGAAATTAGAAAATTAGTGGAATCCTAAGAAGTGCTACATCGAATTTTCAGCCATTTTACAATGTAGTAATTTAAATAGTTTTAAACACCAGTGATATTTCTGAATATAAACCTACTATGTTCCAAAATCAAAGGCTATTATGTTTTGTTCTGAAAAAATGGTTTTCAGATCCCCACCCCACCCCCATCACTGGATTTATGTGTTGCTTATCCAGCCAAGACAATCTATGAGAAATTCATTTCTTGTCTTCCAAATTCACCCACCCAATTTTCCCCAGCTTGATGACTGGAGTATAAAGCTGTTGACTGCTACCAAGATATATTGTAAACCATTTAAAGTATAAATGGTTTAACATTAAGGATAACGTGTGATTGTTATTTCAGAATTAACATTCTCCAATAGTAAGAATTAACAATGTGTTATAAGCCTATTCAACCAGATCATTAATTATTTTTCAGCAGATTTTGAATTTAATGTTAGAAACATAAACTGTTAGAGCTGGAGGAATTCTTATTCATCATTCAGCCAGATATTTGTTTTTCTGGAGGAGAAACTATGTTGGGTTCCTGCAAAGGCATCACTAGGACTGGGGTCTCCTGACTCCTGGTTATGTTTTCTGTCTTCCATACAACATTGAAATGTACTTGGTCTTCCACCACTCTTCTCTCATTGGTCTAGGCATGATTGTTACATGTTATAAAATGGTTTTTGTCAGGCACTCTGCAAGCAACCCGTGCCTTGATGGTGATTGGCATCCTGCTGGGACTAATAGCCATCTTTGTGGCCACCGTTGGCATGAAGTGTATGAAGTGCATGGAAGACAACGAGGCACAGAAGATGCGGATGGCTGTCTTTGGGGGCGTGATCTTTCTTATTTCAGGTAAGAGAGGCCCTGTCCTTCTTAGACCTTATTAAACTCTTTCTGACATTTTTTAAGGTCTAGTTTTTTGCTTCCTTAGATCATGTTGGTTTTATTGCTCTTGAATCAATTGAATTCAGTTCCTTTAAAATATGAAGCATAGAAACTTTAAACCCAATTGACTTCACTTTCTCAAATGGGAACTGAATAAAAATCTGAGATCTATGTTCACAGTTGACAGGTCTATTCCCTGAGGTTTCAGGTGCCAACTGATTCATTAGAAACAGTCTCCTCAAGTGAAGGGAGATATTTTTTCTATCTAGCAAATACTGAGGACCAATTCTGTGTAATTCAGAAAATTTCTGTGGTGTCTCTACTGATACTACATGGGAAAGATGGGGAATGGTGAGAGAGAACATGAGGAAGGTGTAATCATACAGTTATAAATGAATGGAATGAATAGGGCTGGGATTATTGGAGGAAGAGGAGGACATTATTCCATGTAAGCAGTACTGATTCTGGAATGAACAGGTTTTACCCATAGATCAATGAAGAGAAAGGGCATTTGGAGTTCAGGTGGAATGTTGGAATGGTAGGAAATGAGAAAAAATGAGTTAAAAAAAGAAAATAATACAGAAAAGTCTTGGAATAAAAACCTTGACGAAAGAGTAAGATTACATTCTCCATAGAAAATAAATATGTATTTATTGCTTTATTCAAATCTTATGTGACCTTTGAGAAAATGAGAGTCAGAAGAGGACAAGGACAGTTCATTTGTAAAGTCTTATAATAAAGTTAATATTAAATAAGATAATGTCTCACATACAGGGTTATCATTATCATCTTTCTAAATTCCATATATATCCGTTAGTATACTGTAATGGTGTTTCTGGATGCCTGGGGCTGGTGCACTGAGACAACCCAGAGGGATGGTACGGAGAGGGAGGAGGGAGGGAGTTTGAGGAGGGAGGGGGGTTCAGGATGCGGAACACGTGTATACCTGTGGCAGATTCGTGTTGATGTATGGCAAAACCAATACAATATTGTAAAGTAATTAACCCCGAATTAAAATAAATAAATTAAAAAATAAATAAGATAATATGTGCATATAAAAATGTGTATGTATATAAAATAATAGACTATTATATGTCATATATTGTAGGTGTCTATTGTTTTGAAATAGACTATTACATACGCTTTCCTGATGGCCAAATGATAAAGAAGCTGCTTGCCAATGCAGGAGATATGGATTTGATCCCTGGGATGAGAAGATTGCTTGGAGAAGGAAATGGAAACCCACTCCAGTATTCTTGCCTGGGAAATCCCATGGACAGGGGAGCTTGACAAGCTACAGTCCATGGGGTCACAAAGAGTCAGACATGACTTAGAGACTAAACAGCAACAATAAGACTATTACATAAACTATATATGGTAGTCTATTGTTTTTGGAAATGACATTAGTAGTATAATCTACCACTAGGAAAAACTAGAATTAGATTTTTTCCTCATTTTCTCTTTAAGAAAAGTATGTGGATTTCATGAACAATGAAGGAAGAATGCCTGTGGCTTTACTAAACATTTGGTTACAGATTATTCAAATTACTACTGCAGAGCATTTTATTCCCAATACTTAGGTTTTACACCAAAGGCTAAGAATACCCTTACTGAGTAGAACCTGTCCTCTGCTGATCTTCTAGTAACTCCCGTCCATCACTCCTGCAGTCTCACGGACTTCTAAGAGTGAGGGTTGCAAGTTCCAGAGTATTCATATTTTCTACTTGAGCAGCCAAAAGCCACAGTGTTTTCTTTCAAGTATTAGAGGCAGTTAGGTTGGACCACTTTTTTTGTAGGAGGAAGAGGGCAATGGGTATAGCATAGAAATATTAATCTGTCTAAATTGATGAATTTTTAGACTGACTGTGTGCTAAGTCACTTCAGTCATGTCTGACTCTTTGCAACCCTATATACTATAACTTGCCAGGCTCCTCTGTGCATGGGATTCTCCAGGCAAGAATACTGGAGTGGGTTGCCATGCCCTCCTCCAGGGGTTCTTCCTGACCCAGGGATCGAAACCTGTGTCTCTTACATCTCCTACACTGGCAGGCATTTTCCTTAACACTAGTGCCACCTAAGCCCAGACTATAAAAAGAAATTATTTAAGTTCTTTGGATAAGAAAAATTGAGGTACTATGTACTTATTTTAATAAATGATAGAGTAGATTATTTTGACTAAGTGGTTTCTGTGGGGCTGCCCAGGTGTCTCAATGGTAGAGAATCCACCTGCTAATACAGGACATGCAGGTTCAATTACTGGGTCTGGAAGATCTCCTAGAGGAGGAAATGGCAACCCACTCCAGTATTCTTGCCTGGAAAATCCCATGGATAGAGGAACCTGCAGGCTACAGTCCAGTCAAAGACTGAGCATGCACACATGCACTGAAATGCGAGAGGCATGAGAAACTGAGAGCGCGCTGCATACAGTGATCTGATGTGGCGCCTCAGAGGATCGCATGGCCAGACCGGGAACATCCGGCCAATAGGGGGTAGGGATTTAGGTGATAGGTGTACCCTGAGCCAGGTCCAATGTGTTCCTGCTATCTAGCTATTTACATTCATTTTGATCCTTCAGAAATGTGAATTTCGCATTTTGGCCAAGAAGAATGTAGAAGAGTTTTCATCTTCCCTTTTTTAAGTGACAAGCTTTACTAATAAGGACTTTGGTTTTATCAAAAGTAGTCTAGCACACTAATTTATAACAATCTATTTTAAAGAGATCTTAAATGACATGAATCTCCTGAATGTTTCCAAAAGAATGTTATTTGTGCCAGGGACCTTAAACTGTAAGTGAATAAGATGACATGAACAGTCATGTGCCTAACTCCAACCTAGTATTTTTGTCTGTCTTAAGAGAACACTTATACAAAATCATGTTTGAACCTCTATTCATCCTAAATTAATGTCGTCTGAATTAAAAGAGACTAAATTTAAAATGTCAGCATTATTGATGAAAGTTCATTCTTGTAAAATACTTATAAATTTAATGAGCCATGCATTTATGCTCAGTGTTCCATGGTGATTAACAGTGTTTTGGTTTGAATTTCCATAGGTTTGGCTATTTTAGTTGCCACAGCATGGTATGGCAATAGAATTGTTCAAGAATTCTATGACCCCATGACCCCAGTCAATGCCAGGTAATGATAGTCACATATAAACTTGTTTGTTTTCTGAGAAAATACCCTTTCATGTTCTGCAAAGTCCAGTTAGTATGGTGACTTCCCAGACTTGCTATCCAGAATTTTATGGAATTTTCGCCAAAATTGAAAATAACTTCAATGGCCTGTGACATGTTAAAAATAGTTCGATAATTACTTTAACAGCATGTATTGATGACAAAATAAACTTCAAAGTAGAAAAGCTGTATACTTTCCAAATGTATGCTGGACCTTTTTTCATTTTTTTTTAATTTTTTTAATATTAATAAAGATACCAATATATTTGAAATTTCATTTTTAAAGTATATTCTGATACAATACTTGTGATTATTCGTAACTAAACACAGTTTATGACTGATCAAAAAAACAGTTCTATTGTAGAGGTTAATCACCTCTAACAGAAACTTCATTCCTAATAATTTTCTTTATGGAAAAACTACTTTATTTATGAAAAGGATGAGTTACCACTATGAATTTTGTGTTTCATCACATCCATAAAATAATTTTAGAAAGATCATCCTTCTTAATATTGCAAGTTTTGGAAGTTAAAGAGCTGACTCTTGGCTCTCATGTAATGACACCCTTTGATCAGAGACAAGGTTCTTTGTCTCACTGTGTTCACTTCTTTAAAGCCTAATAACTATATTCAGAGTTGGGATGTTAAGATGTAATTATTGTTTGTTGAGTGCGAAGATGAATGGATGAAAAATGCTAGTGGTTGCGAGATACGGTGTGCTTCTTTGTTTATAGTCACCCATGTATAAGAAAACACATATTGCCATGATGTTGTTGGAACCTATCCCATAAAACTACAAAGTAGGGACAGAAACTGCTGGAGGTCAATAGGCTAAAATTTTACCAGTAATGGATATGAAAGCACTTTATAAATTGCCGGGCACTGTATACTTACTTACACTGTCTCACATGATCCTAAAAGCAGTACAGTGAGGAAGATGGGATCATTGTGCTTTAAGAGAAGCAGCCTCTGAGATTGAGACATGGAGTTCATGGCCCACAGTTCAGCAGCTGAGAGTTTGCATCAGAATTCAAACTCAGGCCTTATCATTCTAGATCCAACCCTTCTCTTTCCTTATTGTCGACCATCAGTCACAGATCTTCTCCCAGAAGTACGGCTTAATACATCCACCTGGATCAACTTAACCTAGAACAATCTATGGGTTGTTTAGGAGTTTTTTCCGCAAAACCATAGATCAGATTTCAGTGTTTATCAGGGGTTAACTGTTGAAAAGTCTAATAGTCTCCAAAACACTCTGGCAGTCTTTTTGTTTTGTTTTGTTTTTTTTATAGAATACTGTTGTTACTTGGTGATAGCATGGCTTGTTAAGTTCTAGTCTAGGAACCATATTCCAAACCTGACTTTTAAGGTATGTAGCATACTTTAAAAGTCTCCTACACATGGAAAAGTCTTTGGAAATATTTGTATAATTAACCTGGTGTTACATGCCACATTGCCTGATCTACCGTTGCAAATTGTCAACAACTGCAATGTGAACGTTTCCGTGCGTGTGTCCACAAACCTTAAAGTACTTCATAAAACTTAAAGGGATCACAGGGGATTTTTTTCCAGTGGAAACTAATATGAGTATGATATCGATTTCATTCTTTAGTTACATTAGAGAAGTTTCCATTGGTTCATTGATTAAGCAAATGAATCACCTTTTCTTTTTTAGGTATGAATTTGGTCAGGCTCTCTTCATTGGCTGGGCTGCTGCTTCTCTCTGCCTTCTGGGAGGCGCCCTGCTGTGCTGCTCCTGTCCCCGGAAAACAACATCTTACCCAACACCCAGGCCCTATCCCAAGCCAGCACCTTCCAGTGGGAAAGACTATGTGTGACATAGAAGCGAAAGCTGACAACGCTGTTGGAACCAACAAGAAATGGACATTGAAATACTGGCATTGACCTTAAGATCTTAGCTTTTGACTCTTGCAGTCTGAACTGTGGTATTACAGCAAAAACATATATTTTTTAAAATATCCATTGCTAAAAATGACTTAGCCTTATCTCCTCTCCTCAATACAGAAGGGAAGCCTTTTCCATTTGTATTACTGCTTCCCACTGAGTAATCATCTCAAATGAGAGGAGAGAGCATTCCTTAAATACATATAGATATGTACATAAACATGTTTTTTTCTATAAAAAAATTAGTAAGAATCCTAATTCCCATTGTATTGGTACCAGCATTCTTAAAATATATCTAAAAAGTGAAAAAAATATTTAATTCTTTATTAAGTCATTTATTTGGTATTTTTCAAATTCTTCTTTCTTTATGTATACATATATAATAGGTCAAGTATCATTTACCCTCCTTCATCAGCTTCTAGGGTCTTCCACAGAAGACCTGACCTGCTTTACCAAGTATGAATTATTTCAGTTCTTCACATGTGCCCTCTTTAAATGTTTGTATCATATTTTTTTTTATTACCATGATCTTTTAGCACTTGCTGTTTCAGCATTCAGTCATTCTTCATGCCTTTGTTTTTTGTGAGGTTGAGCTTAACTCTTGAATCTGATAATACATTTTATATGCCTATAGTTTAATTCCTAAAGTCAATAAGAGTCTCTTGCAGACCAGAGCTTTGGGAGCAAATCTTTCTGTGTGTGGCTGGATGATATGTTCCTGTTGACCTTCCCATACACCTCCTGTACCCTGACCTCTAACACACTTATTTGCTTTGAAAATATTTGTCCCATTGAGGAACTGTGCACTGCTTTTCCAAGTATTGTAACACAATTCCATTGATTAAATTTTTCGAGCTACTTATTCACAGTTATATACCCTCCCAAACTACCTTATTCTTGTCCCCTTCCTTAACTGTATTGTTTTCTTATATAGCTTACCTCTTCCCAGAGAGGAACAGACTGTTTGAATGAAGTACTCGAATTTCTATAGTGATACTCTGATGACATATATTCTCTCTGTAGCTTATAGGCAGGTCACTTAATCTTTCTCCTCTTTTCCCATCTGTCAAATTGAGATAATGCTACTTAACCAGTTGGTAGAGTGGTATAAATATTAATTAGTTGATATTATGCTCATTCTTTGAACATGAAACATGCCTAAGTAGTGTTTCTATTTGCTAAATTGGCTGTTAAGAAGTCACTGAACCAAACCTACACACAGGCCTTCTCGTGGTTAGGCACCTTCCTCTCTCCTCAGGCCTGTTTCCTTCCTTTCAGCGGTGGCCACCATTTTGTTGGCACTCTGTTCCATTTTAACAATTGCTCTTAGTTTTCCAGTTTGTGGAAAATAACTCCTTCACTTCAGCAAGATGTTGTAATGGAAAGGGTGTTGACTCAGTGTCTGGAGACTTGATTTGAGTCTTGGTGCTATCAATTACAGTGTGAGTTTGGGCAAGGCACAGGTTGCCCTAGATTTATTGCTTCATTTCTAAAGAGAGGATTGTAATGCCTGACCTGCCTACCTCACAGGGCTATTGAGGGGATCCAGTGAGACAGGATACACATAAATGTGATTTTGTAAGGTGAAAAGTATTGTACTAGGGGAAAGAATCAAGGAATTTAAGTACATAGCTTTTAGACTATTTTTCAAATGACTGAAAAGAGAAATTTTAAGAAATGGATTTCCTGTCTTAACCAACCTCTCAAGTGAGGAGGCAAGTGAATTTCAGCTTGCTAAGTGAAAAAAAAAAAAAAATTAAGGAAGTCAGTTTTCTTTGATCAGTGTGGCCTAATGCTATTTGTGTGGCTAAGATTTTCTCCTTTCAGGAATGCAGACTTGACCTAGCACAAGTTTGTAGATGTAATGGGTAAAACGGAAGTGTTAAGTGTTGAAGATTTTTTGAGTTTTAATAACTTGTAAGGGTATACAAGATGGATATTGGTTAGGTGATGTCATCAGAGGTATCGCTACTAGCTGGCAGCTAACATGGCTAGGATAGGTAGTTTAGAAATGTAACTCATAGTGAAACCACGTAGGGGAAGTTATCCAAAGGACTGAATCATAGGACTTGAACCTAGTAAATTTTAGTGTGTCTTTCAAACCTGAAAGTCTGAGCTCCTAGAATGTATAATTCAAAGAATCTCTGCTACCTTCATAGATCCTAATGATGGGCAAGTATTAATACATGTGGTTACTAGTTGGTAAACTCTGAAAAGAAATCCATAGTACAAAATGGCCAACAGAATTGTGACACCAGAATCTGTCTGACTTTGATATTTTTGTACTCTACTACCTTACTTGGAAATGGATAGATATTTCAGGGGTTTGTAATGGGAATTTGTATAAAGCATTACTCTTTTTCAATAAATTGTTTTTTTAATATAAATCTTTAGTCAGTTTATTATTTTTTTAATCATTTATTTCAAGATTGCCTTGCATGGAAGATGAGATGGCTCAGGATAGGATCCAACTTACCATATATTCCTGGGAAATAGCTATGGTGCCTCTGGGCCACTTGTCAAGTATTTGAGTGACTCCACCCACTGGAATGCCCTATTGCTCTCCAACTGTGCTTCTTCTTCATCAAGGGTGGTGATAGAAGAGAATGTCAGGAGAGATAACTTCATTTCTCTCATCCATAGGAAGGAGACATACTACAATAAATGACTAAGTGATAAAGTAGTCAACTGTAAAGCACTGTGAAAACTTAAGTTGGTTGTGTTTCCTACAAGTTGGCAGAGTGAAAGACAGCTAGAAATCCATTATTGTTTTTGTAATAATTTCCAGGTGGTACAATGGTAAAGAATCTGCCTGCCAGTGAAGGAAATATAGAAGATGTAGGTTCAATCCCTGGGCTAGGAGGATCCCCTGGAGGCGAAAATAGTAACCCACTCCAGTATTCTTGCTGGGGAAATCCCATGAACAGAGAAGTCTGTCGGACTACAGACCATAGGGCTGCAGAGAGTTGGATAGGATTGAGCACATGAACATGCACACATTACCAAAACTACTTCTTAGGAAAGTAAGTGATGAAACTTATTCACTCACTATCTAAAAATATCAATGATTGATACAGCCTTAGTTGTAACCACTTCTTAAGCAATTTACATAGTACAGAGACAGGCTAGTCAACAAAGGATTGAGCTCTATGTGGAGCTCTATGGGGACATTAGCCTTAAGGGTGAGAGATGAAGATTATTGTCAGTCTCTTTAAATTACACAGATGTGTCAGATCTCCACTCTTTCTACAGAATTGAAATCTTCTCCTGGATGGGTCTAGGCCCATGAAATTTGAGAGGAAATAAAATCCCTAAGTGCTGATAAGAACTCTGAAGAGAAAAGCTGGGTTGTCAATCATACCAAGTAGACACCGCCTCTGTGTAGGCTCCTCCTTCTGGATGCCACTGTCCTGCAAACCAAGCTGTCTCTCCTCCTCATCAACTAGTACTTTCTATGTGGATCTGTGTCCAAGTCCAGGAAAAACTCCATGCCATCCCCAGATTCCCACCTTTGAAAGCCTGCTGTTGGTCCTAGTAAACTCTGGTAATGGATTTTTCATTTTTATTTTTCCTTCTTTTTGAGTGTGGCTCAGGTGTAAGATTTCTGTGGTCTCCTTTGCAACCCCAGATATACCCTTAGGTATCCCCAACCTGCCCTAAAATCTCTACAATTAGCTGGTACCATGGAAACTGGCAGAAGTCACTGCAGTTTCCAGGGTTATGTAGGGACAGCTTGTTGGATTTAAAAACACAATAAGAAACATTCTCAATGCTCTGAAACTCTGGGGAACTCATGGTATTTTGAATATTCATCTTCCATTTACAGGTTTTTCCCATATGGCCAGTATCAGTAATTAGCAAGAGCTATGGATTTATTCAACTAATATTTATTAAACACCTACCATAGACTAGTGCCATTAAATGCAGACAAGGCTAAAGGGTATAGAAAATAAATAAGACTCTTTCCTAGGCCCCAGCAGGGTGAAAAGTGTTAAGTCGGAAGAAAAATGAACTTGAAATCTAGCAGTGGTTCTGCCAATAATCAGCCTCAGTGAGCTATAGAGATCTCTATTCACTATTTTTTCATTTGTAAAAGGAAGAGCTTGGCCCCACTCAGTGGTTCTTATCCATAACAACGTGGAAGCTTTTGACCATTAGAGGCTTTTGAAACCTCTGACTTCCAAGGACTTAAATCCAGATTAAGGGAATCTGAATTTCTGAGAAAAGTGTATTAGGTATGAGTTTCCCAGGGGATTCCAATGCACATTCTGAATTGCAAACCACTGGGCTATGTTATCTCTCAAGGCCAAGTGTGCTAAAAAAATTTTCTGTGTAAACACACATCCAGGCACTTAGTAGATGACAGAGTTGTTCATTTACCTTTTCTCTCAGGTCACGGTTCTATTTCATGATTCTAGGTGTTTTTGTTTGTTCTGGTGAGAGTATTCGTGCAAGTTCAGTAAGGTCAGACAAGCTGAAACATCAGAGTTTGGAGCAGAGCATGTTTTATTGTAGGGCCATGCGAGGGTGACTCCTGTCCTAAAAAACCTGAGTTCCCTGAAGGGCTTCAGCAAAGCACTTTTAAAAGCCAGATGAGGGACTAGGGGTCACAGGGTATGTGATCAGCTTGTACACAATTCTCTGATTGGCTGATGGTGGGGTAACAGGGTGGTGTAATAGAGGTTAATATTGACAGTCTTTAGGCTTCAGAAGGCCTGGGGTTATTATGTGCTTTTGGTCATCTAGTAATTAACATTTTCTATTTGGTGAGGGGTTTTCTCATCTGCAAAACAACTCCAGAAATCACATCAAAAACTAGGTTCTTCAGAGAGGAGCTAAAGCAGAGGGTATGGGGAAGGACCTGTCCCTGTCCCCCACAAGGCCCCAAGGGGTCCTGCTCACTTAAGAAGGGAAGGAGTTAAAAGGAGGTAGTTTTCAGAAGCTATTGTCATATTTCTTTGGTAAATAACCTTCTTTCTTGTCATTTTCTATTATTTTTAAATCATTCACCATAATAGTCATTCAGTTCAGTCACTCAGTCATGTCCGACTCTTTGTGACCCCATGAATTGCAGCACGCCAGGCCTCCCTGTCCATCACCAACTTCTGGAGTTTACTCAAACTCATATAATAGTCATTAATGCAAAGCAAATTCTCGTTTAAAGAAAACCTTCTGTTTAACGAATAATATTAGTTCAAGGAGGTAAGTGTTTATTGCATTATAATCACTGAGTTATTTTCCTTTGTTATATGAAAATTTCAGAAAAGCCCTTAGCCTAAGCATAATCTTGCTACAATTATTTTTAATTGTATAACATTTCTGTGGCTTTATTTATGTCATAATTTCTTTAACTTATTGTTTTGATTGTCTGTTTCCCCCAAAAGAAAAAAGTAAACACACACACAAACCAATTGCAGGAAGAAAGTTTGAAAACTGTACAAATATTTCTTAAATGAGATGTCCTGAACTAGAGTACTTTCTTCTCCCAAAGGGGCGTTTTCTTCTTTTAATCGTTTTGTCCATTAACTTTCCTGTTTCCATTAATGTTATGGTTTCCTCAGGTAGTTACTGATGCTGCTTAATTAAAAAAAAAATCCAATAACCTAAGAGAGATCTGAAACAAGCAGACATCTGAAACAAGGGTCGGGGTAGCAGAGAACATTTCCTTCTAGATGAGAGTGGAATACAAGTAGAAAAATGACCTCTGATAGAGTGAGGACAAATGAATTATTTTGAGGATTATTTTCACCACAAAATTTATTTTTCCTGATAATAAAATTAAAACTAATACAAATTAAAACTAATACTAATAATAAAGTAGAAAAATATAGAAAGGTAGAAATAATTATCTTAAATATTGTAATAGCCATACTGTGCTGTGCTACTCAAAAGCAAAATTATTAATAATTTGATGCAATCTTCTCTAATCATATTTTCTTTCCCAGAGATAAGCTTTGGAGGTTGTTATCTTTTCACTGTTTTCATAGTATCACAAAGTAAAAATAATTTTGATTTCTTTTTCTTCTTCCATTCAAGTGTATGGTAATATACTGTTACCATACAGAGTTCATAAACATTCATTCACTCATTCTGATAATAATTTTAAGAAGCCAAGTATTTTCTGCCACAAAAGAAACAGTGGACCTGGATTTGTACAATGTAACCAACCATGAATAAAATAGACAAAAACAAACCTTTACTTCTAGAACTTACATTCTATACGGGGAATACAGACAATAAGATAAACATGCTAAAGATATGGTATAAGAAATGGTAATAGACTATATAGATAAAAACTAAAGTCGGCAAGAACTGGGAAGCTTGGACAAGTGTTACAAATATTCAGAGGGCTCATGCAGCTTAATATCAGAAAAACAAACAACCCAATGAATAAACGGACAAAAAGACCTTTAGAAATTTCTCCAAAGAAGACATACAGATGGCCAGCAAACACAAGAAAAGATGCTCAGAATCACTAATTTTTAGAGAAATGCAAATCAAAACTACAGTGAGGTACCACCTCACACTGGTCAGAATGACTCTGATCAAAAAGTCTACAAATAAATGCTGAAGAGGGTGTGGAAAGAAGGGAACACTCCTATACTGTTGGTGGGAATGTAAATCGGAACAGCCTTTGTGGAGAACAGTATGGAGGTTCCTCAAAACACTAAAAATAAAACTGCCATATAGCCCAGCAATCCCACTCTGGGCATATACCCAGTTCAGTTCAGTTTAGTTCAGTTCAGTCTCTCAGTCGTGTCCGACTCTTTGTGACCCCATGAATCGCAGCACGCCAGACCTCCCTGTCCATCACCATCTCCCGGAGTTCACTCAGACTCACGTCCATCGACTCCGTGATGCCATCCAGCCATCTCATCCTCGGTCGTCCCCATCTCCTCCTGTCCCCAATCCCTCCCAGCATCAGAGTTTTTTCCAATGAGTCAATACTTCACATGAAGTGGCCAAAGTACTGGAGTTTCAGCTTTAGCATCATTCCTTCCAAAGAAATCCCAGGGTTGATCTCCTTCAGAATGGACTGGTTGGATCTCCTTGCAGTCCAAGGGACTCTCAAGAGTCTTCTCCAACACCGCAGTTCAAAAGCATCAATTCTTCGGTGCTCAGTCTTCTTCACAGTCCAACTCTCACATCCATACATGACCACTGGGAAAACCATAGCCTTGACTAGACGGACCTTAGTTGGCAAAGTAATGTCTCTGCTTTTGAATATGCTATCTAGGTTGGTCATAACTTTTCTTCCAAGGAGTAAGCATCTTTTAATTTCATGGCTGCAGTCACCATCTGCAGTGATTTTGGACCCCCAAAAAATAAAGCCTGACACTGTTTCCACTGTTTCCCCATCTATTTCCCATGAAGTGATGGGACCGGATGCCATGATCTTCGTTTTCTGAATGTTGAGCTTTAAGGCAACTTTTTCGCTCCCCTCTTTCACTTTTCTCAAGAGGCTTTTTAGTTCCTCTTCACTTTCTGCCATAAGGGTGGTGTCATCTGCATATCTGAGGTTATTGATATTTCTCCCGGCAATCTTGATTCCAGCTTGTGTTTCTTCCAGTCCAGCTTTTCTCATGATATACTCTGCATATAAGTTAAATAAGCAGGGTGACAATATACAGCCTTGATGTACTCCTTTTCCTATTTGGAACCAGTCTGTTGTTCCATGTCCAGTTCTAACTGTTGCTTCCTGACCTGCATACAGATTTCTCAAGAAGCAAGTCAGGTGGTCTGGTATTCCCATCTCTCTCAGAATTTTCCACAGTTTATTGTGATCTACACAGCCAAAGCTTTGGCATAGTCAATAAAGTAGAAGCAGATGTTTTTCTGGAACTCTCTTGCTTCTTCAATGATCCAGCAGATGTTGGCAATTTGATCTCTGGTTCCTCTGCCTTTTCTAAAACCAGCTTGAACATCAGAAAGTTCACGGTTCACTTATTGCTATACCCAGAGAAAACCATAATTCAAAAGGATACATGCACCCCAGTGTTCACTGCAGCACTAGTTACAATAGCCAGAACATGGAAGTAACCTAAAAATCTCATCAATAGAGGAATGGATAAAGAAGATGTGATACATACATACAGTGGGATATCCCTCAGTCATTAAAAGGAACAAAACAGTGCCATTTTCAGAGACATAGATAGACCTAGAGACTGCCTCGCAGAGTGAAATAAGTCAGGAAGAGAAATACAAACACTGTATAATATCACTTATATGTGGAATTTATAAAAATGATACAGATTAACTTATTTGCAAAGCTGAAATAGAAACACAGATGTAGAGAACAAACTTATGGACACCAAGGGAGGAAGAGGAAGTGGAATGAATTGGAAGATTGGGATTGACATATATACACAGTGCTAAGTCCCTGCAGTTGAGTCCGACTCTTTGCAACCCTATGGACTGTATCCCATCAGGCTCCTCTGTCCATAGGATTCTCCAGGCAAGAATATTGGAGTGGGTTGCCATGCTACTCACTACTGGTATGTACACTACTATGTGTAAAATAGATAACTAATGGAAGCCTGCTGTATAGCACAAGGACCTCTATTCAATGCTCCGTGGTGACCTAAATGGGAAGGAAATCTAAAAGAAGTGGGGACATATGTATATGTATAGATGATTCACTTTTCTATATAGCAGAAGCGCAACATTGTAAAGCAACTATACTCCAATAAATCTTTTTTGAAATAAAATAATTAAAGTCACAGAAGTCCTCAATGAAAAGGTTATTTTTAAGAAACAATATATAGGAGAATAAGAAAAAAATCAATTATATAGGGGAAAGATCTTTCCATTTGAATGCTCTAAGTTGGTGCTGTTCTTACTCACTCAGTTGTTTCCAACTCTTTGTGACCCCATGGACTGCAGCTGGCCAGGCTCCTCTGTCCATGGGGATTCTCCAGGCAAAAATACTGGGGTGGGTTGCCATGCCCTCCTCAAGGGGATCTTCCCAACCAGGGATTGAACCCAGGCAAATTCTTTACCAATTGAGCTACCAGGGATGAAAGAATAAGGACACCACTGTAGTCTGAATGCTTTAAGCTAGGAAGAGACTGATAGGAGACGAAGGCTTGAAGGGAAGGGGAATTTAAACTATAGGGCATGGTGGACTACTATAAGGACTTCATCTGTCATTAAATAAAAGGAAGGGATAATGTTAGGTTTTGAGCAGAGAAGACATGAGATCTAAAATAAGATGTATCTTTTTTTTCTATTGTGTTGAGAATAAGGAGGGTAAGGAGAAAAGCATGAGTTCAGATAGAAAGTTATTACCAATAATCCTGCAAGATATGGCTTGGTGATAGCCATGTAGTAAGAAGTGATTATAATCTGGATAATATTTGAAAGTAGAGCCAGCTGGTTTTGCTAATTGACTGAATGTGAGATGGCAAGTTTAAATCAGAGTTAAAAATGACTCCAAGATTTTTGGCCTGGGCAACTGATAGGATGGAGCTGCTAAAAATCAGAGATGGGAGGCTGCAGGAAAGCAGATTTGGAAGAGAATATGAGACGTTTTATTTTGGACATGTTAAGATTATGATGCCTATTGCACATTCAAGTAGAGATGATCAGGAGGCAGTGGGAGAAGGCAGGGGTGTGGAACTCTAAAATGAAGAAAGGACTTTAAAAAGAAGAGTGTGATCAATCATTATTTTCATATGACTTAACAAGTTGAAAATATGCCCCAAACTTTAGACACTTAAGTTGATACCTATAATCACTAGGTTTAAAAGTCAACAAAAGTAGAAACCAAATCTATTTTACCTATTATTGAATCCGTTATTACCTTCTAAATATTTCATTCTAGTATTCTCAAAAGTATCCTCGTGGAAGTCTGGTGTATTAGAATCATAGGACTGCCCTGGATTTTAGTCCCAATTTTGCCCTTTACTAATCTTTTTAATGATTACATTTTAATAATTTCATGTAGTAGCAAAGACTAATTGTTTCAGTGTAAGTATTCTGGGGAGCAAGATGTCAAGATGGAGTTAGAATTGCAAGAGATGGAATGTTAATTCCTGTTGGAAAGGGTAAAGAAAGCACGAAAAGACAGGAAAGGCTTTACAGGGGCAGGCAATCTTTCTGTAAAGATCCAGATAGTAAATATTTTAGGCTTTATGGGATACATATATTCTCTGTCACATATTCTTCCTTGTTTTTTTTTTCTTTTTTTAACTGTCTACAATGCAAAAACTATTCTTTGCTTATAGACCATAGAGATTTAAAAAAAAAAAAAAAAGGCTGTGGTCCAAATTTGGTCCCTGGACCATAACTAGTCAACACAGCCTGGTCTAACACCGATGAAAGAGGAACATTAAGGGGAAATTCTGTAGGAAAAGCCTCAATCTCCTGTGTAGCTTTGAGAAAGCCTTGGAGCCAGCCCTTGGGGAGCTGTGGTTTAAAGGAAGTCCATAGAAGAGTCTTGAATTGGGCAGAAACGGCCAGGCTCTAGTACCCCTGCTGCACTTAGTCTTCATCTGAGAGCTGTCCAGCAAGAGTCTGGCTTCAACTGGAAGGAAGCAGCAGATCCCAATGGCACTGCAGCTGAAAGCTGTTGGCAAACTGTTCCCACTAGGGCAAATTCCTATTTGAAGAGAAATATAAATAGTGCATCTCCTGGATTTCACATCAAAATACAGAGAGTTAACCAAATAGAGTTTTGTTCATCTCATGTAACAAGTCATCAGAAGTAGATAATCCCAGGATGGCTTGACGAATATGTAATATAGCCAAATAACCATGAATATTCTGTCTTTTTATCATTCTTAGCATGTGGCTTCCATTCTCATAGCTACTTTATGGCTTCAAGAATGCCTCTCTTCTTTCATCCTTATTACCGTATTCAACATACACAGATGAAGAAGAAAAAGAGGAAGAAATCAGAAAGAAGAAACAATAGCAAGCATATTAGAAAACTAAAACTTTCTCAGAAATCCCCACTACAAGGAGCAACTGACTAGTGGGATGGGAATAATGGGATGAATAGTCCAATAGAGTCCAAGCATATAAAAAACGGAACTGTGATATAAGACACGGAGGTATAGCAGATCAGTGAAGAAATGAGAGATTCTACAATAATATGTTGTGGAGAAACTGCGTATCCACATGGAGGGATGAATTACGGCAATTTTTCTTATTAGATAAAACACAAACAAACCATATTTTTTAAAAAGGATGTATATAACTACTTTAAATGCCAGTCTATGTCTGATGCAGGATATGACACGCTTGGGGCTGACGCGCGGGGATGACCCAGAGAGATGTTGTGGGGAGGGGGGTGGGAGGGGGGTTCATGTTTGGGAACGCATGTACACCTGTGGTGGATTCATGTCAATCTATGCCAAAACCAATACAGAATTGTAAAGTAAAAATTAAAAATAAATAAATAAATTAAAAAAAATAAAAATAAAAAAAAAATAAAATGAAGAATATCTGTTCATCAAAGACATAATAAAAATATGAAAAGACAATCTATAATGGGGAGGAGATAACCATCATGTAGTATATAATAAGCAAGGATGTAATATCCCGAATATAAAAAGAACCCCAATAAATCAATCAAAAACTACAACCTAATAGAAATAGAAAAATAGAAAAATAAGCAAAAATCATGCAAAGTTGTTTCAAAAAGATAAATATTACAATGTCTCTTAAGTATGAAAATATGCTTAATTTTATTAATGACCTAAAGTATGAAATATGCTTAATCTTATTAATGACCTTAATAATAAAAGATTGTTAATAAAATTAATAAAAATGCAAATTTAGACCCAACCATATTTCCTAGATTGGCAACATTTAAGAAGTCTGATAATACCAGTGTTGAAGGGAATGTGGATCAATGGTGGCAGGTTTCTTTCAATTTCTCCAACAAATTTTGAAATAATGCATTATCCTGTAAACATCCAAATTCATATAAAAATTCACTACTGGAGAAACTCTTACACACATACAAGGAAAACAACTGAGAACAATGGAATCATTTCAAATGTCTGTTGGTAGGGGAATGGTAAATAATCTGGTGTATTCACACGCTGGAATATCTTATGACTATAAAATTAACAGAATATAGTTACACATAAAATGAATGTTTTAAGAAATGATTTTGAGTGAAAGTCTCAGAAAAACACATTAAGCATAACATTATTTTTATAAAAATCAAAGCTAGCAAAACTGTAATATATTGTTAAGGCATTAAATCTAAGAAAGAAAACTATGGAAAAAGAAAACCAGAAATGATAAACACAAAATTCAATATAATGTTACTTCTGGAAGAAGACAAGCAGTGGAATGGATGAAGAACTTACAGGTAATTGGAGGTTGTTGGTTATACTCTAATCTTTGAATTACGTAGTGAGCAGTTTCATTACATAATTATTATTCCTGTTGGAGAAGACTCTTGAGAGTCCCTTGGACTGCAAGGAGATCCAACCAGTCCATTCTGAAGGAGATCAACCCTGGGATTTCTTTGGAAGGAATGATGCTAAAGCTGAAACTCCAGTACTTTGGCCACCTCATGCGAAGAGTTGACTCATTGGAAAAGATTTTGATGCTGGGAGGGAATGGGGGCAGGAGGAGAAGGGGACGACCCAGGATGAGATGGCTGGATGGCATCACCGACTAGATGGACGCGAGTCTGAGTGAACTCCGGGAGTTGGTGATGGACAGGGAGGCCTGGCGTGCTGCGATTCATGGAGTCGCAAAGAGTCAGACACGACTGAGAGACTGAACTGAACTGAACTGAAAACTTACATATATTGCATATGTATTCTTTGGATTGTAACAAATAGTGCTTTAGAAAATATAATAAATAAATATACTATAAAATAAATAAATCCTTGCCAATTTCCATTTTTATGTCTCATTGGATTAAAGTGATGTTTCTATGGTCACATCCAGCAACCAGTGAAGTCAAGATATTTATTTTCACAGGTAGGCACACTCCTGCCCATGAAAACCAGATTTTGCATGCCTCATTAACTACATCACTCTGACCAAGTTGCTAACATCTCTTCAGTTCAGTCCAGTTCAGTCGCTCAGTCGTATCTGACTCTTTGCAACCCCATGAACTGCAGCACGCCAGGCCTCCCTGTCCATCACCAACTCCCAGAGTCCACTCAAACTCATGTTCATTGAGTCAGTGATGCCATCCAACCATCTCATCCTCTGTCGTCCCCTTCTCCTCCTGCCCTCAATCTTTCCTAGCATCAGGGTCTTTTTCAAATGAGTCAGCTCTTCACATCAGGTGGCCAAAGTATTGGAGTTTCAGCTTCAACAGCAATCCTTCCAATGAAAACCCAGGACTGATCTCCTTTAGGATGGACTGGTTGGATCTCCTTGCAGTCCAAGGAACTCTCAAGAGTCTTCTCCAACACCTCAGTTCAAAAGCATCAATTCTTCGGTGCTCAGCTTTCTTTATAGTCCAACTCTCACATCCATACATGACCACTGGAAAAACCATAGCCTTGACTAGATGGACCTTTGTTGGCAAAGTAATGTCCCTGCTTTTTAATATGCTGTCTTAACTTGGTCTTAACTCTCCTTCCAAGGAGTAAGCATCTTTAACATCTCTTAGGCTCAGTAATATGAATCCCCCTTAACCTTTTTCATTTTAGTGTATCCAATACACTAAACTTGAATTAGATACACTATCCAATTGGATACACTATCCATAAATATACATGAATGTTTTGTAAACTAAAAATACTAAAAAAAAAAATGTAAAGGACTATGATCCTCAAGCATAATTGTTTTGGGAAAATGAAAATCTTAATCTTGATAATTTCAAGTACACAGTTGATTGGGTAGAGTCTCTGATTTCATATATGAACCTATCTCAGTGTTTGTCTTCCAGAATAATATAGAGACTCAACATTGAGAACTCCATATTATAGAATTAAGAAGGCAGTTTATTATAATGCATCATGAGTGTGTGCATGATAAGTCTCTTCATTTATGTCTGATTGTGCAACTTTATGGACTGTAGCCTGTCAGGCTACTCTGTCCATGGGATTCTTCAGGCAAGAATACTGGAGTGGGTTGCCCTGACCTACTCCAGGGGATCTTCCCAACCAAGGGATCAAACCCCTATGTCTCCTGCAATCGCAGGTGGGTTCTTTACCAGGAGCGTGACCTGGAAAGCTCAACACATCATACAGACAAGCACATTTTCTGATAATGTGCCTTAAAAATAAATAAATAAATAAAACAGAAAAAAATAGATACAATAAAAATAATGTCTAGATGCAGTCACATTACTACATATTTTGTTGGAATCAAAGTAATTGTGCCGAAATGTTCAGTGAAACTATTCTTTACTCAATTCAACATTTATTTAGCGCCTAGTCTATGCCAAATTCTGACCTAAACAGAACTGTTTAGAGATAAGTAAAATATTGTCTTTGCTCAGGGCCAACTTTTTGCAGAAACCCAAACTGTAACCAGGGTAGTTTGCATAAATGATGCCCCCTGTGGGCAGTGCCTACACACAGGGACCTTAAAAACAGAAATAATGAAAAAAAATAAAGTAAGGAAGAAACATAAGTCAAATAGGATACAAATCAGGATTGTGAGAAGAACCTTGAATGACCACTCAAGAGGAAAATCATTCATTTCATATTCTTTGGATTGGAAAAAGTCTTAAAATCTACATGCCAAGATTTGGCTTGGATACAAACAAGGGGTTCTCACCCTCATTTAAAAGAGTAACTTGCTAAATCACTTTAGAGAGCCAATTTTAAAATATCTAGTAAAAGCGGATCCTTCCACTGTGATTCAGCAATGTCAACCTGAGATCTATATCCTTGAGAAACTAATGCACGTGCATAATATGATCATGTATAACAGAGGTGAAACTATTGATACTGAAGTGCTAAGGGGAGCCCAGAGGAGGGAGGAGCTTTAGAGAGTCTGAGAAAGTTGATAGAGCAGGAAACATTGAGGAATCAAGAAGCTACCAGGTGGACAAAAGAAGCACTGGCATTCCCAGTAGAGACAAGGGTGTACAGAGGTGTGGGGGCAAACAATGAAGTGAACAAAATGTGTAAGTTATGGAAAGTGACTCAGTTTACTTGAAGCAAAAGTGGAAGAGAAAGTGTAATAGAGATGAGACACATGCGAGGATTCAAATTTCAGATTCAGGAATTTGAGTAAATGCTGCACTATCAAAATTAAAACAACTTTTTTCTGAGAATTAATGGAAATATGGCATAAGCACTAGAGTTTAAGAAAAGTTTGCACCAAACATCTTTTATACTAGAAATCTTCTGTGATTTCTGTGTGTGTGTCCAACATCCACTCTCCCTTAGTAACAGCACGATGTCTAGTTTCAGAGAATATCCTACATGACTCTAAGTAGGTGTGGTTCAAATAATTGCCCTACCACCCACTCCCAGTGGGGGAGAGAAACAACAATATATTCCATATCCGTAACAGAGTTGTAAATATCATTATGAATGTTATTATAGAATGTGGAAAAATATTCAAGAATCACTTAAAGAAGTATATTCAATCTCATACCTGCATTACGTGCCAAGGAAGATGGGCGAGTCTGATGAATAATATTCATGATTCTTGGTCTCGCAATTAAGGAAGATTTTTAAAATCCATCTGTGAACTCTGTTACCTTCAAAATTAATCCTGAATCTTACCATTTCTTTCCACCTGCTGCTGTATCTTAAATCACAATCATCTTCTACCAAAACTAGTAAGTCCCTACATTCCAGTCCTGTGTACCAGAGTTTATTCTCAAAATAGTCCCAAATGGTCCCTACATTCCAGTATTGTGTACCAGAGTTTATTCTCAAAATAGTAACAGGAGTGATCCTTTGAAGATATAAGTTGGATAATTCTCTTGTCTCTCTGCTGTTATCAGTCTTCCAGAATGTCTAACTAAGAATAAAACCTGACAATACCTTCCTATCCTCATACTGCCACTTTCCTCCTAAATCATCCTGCTCCAACCACCCTAGTCCCTTTGCGATTCCCAGAGCACAGTAAGTTTCTTGATTTGTTTTCTCCCAGCATCACTTTTTTCCCAGAAGAATCACAGATATCACCATATCAGAAAAGACCTGTCTGATCACTATATGCAAAATAGACCCTATCACTCTCTTTCCTTGTCCTGCTTTGTCCCACTCTATTATGGAGGCGGGGTATTTATATATTTTAAGTTTGTTCACATTTTATCACAGATATCTAAAACCCCATAGTAACTGTCTCATTGTAAAGTTCAAATAATAATTATTTGTGTAATCAATTAAACCAATAAATTGTGGTTCATTTAAGGCAGAGCACACAAACCAAGTGGACTAAAGAGACTCCATTCTTTTACTGTAATTATTATTAGGAAAGGAAAACCTCTTTCTTTAGAAGTTGCTAGATTAAAAGAGAAAAGTCTAGAGCCAAAAATAAATGAACAAAAAAGCCAACTCTATGAAGTAGGCTGGGGGCAGTATGTAGAAAAACAGCCGGACAGCATAATTCCAGCCCCTAGATCTAGCCAGACCTAGATCTAGCTGTAACTCTGGACTTTTTTTCAGTTAAGTGCACTGATAATTGTCTCATTTTCTTTATGCACTTTGACTTGAATTTCTGACATTTGCTTCTAAAAGAGTCCTGATCAATATAATAATCAATCTCCTCACATAAATATAGGTAAATTGAGATCTGGAAAAAGGAAAAATTTTGACCAACTCACAAATATGTTCAAGCCAAGACAACTTTGGATCTTCTGAGCCCAAGTCCTGGTCTTTTCCCACTTTATTAACTGCTGCAAAATAGCTTTAAATCCTCCCATGATCTCAGGTTGTTGTATATTTACAAAACTGCCTAGTGTTCAGGCCAGGAATCCTAGGAAATTAAGTAGGTTGAGATGAAGTTTATGAGTTATTTAATCTTTTTAAATTTAAACTGCCACCTCACCGTGGGGGAGTCCAGCTCAGGAAAAAAAAAAAAAAAGGAAAAAAAAATTCCTTAAGGAAAATATCAGGGTTAATCCTCTAAATCTAACTTAAGCTATACGTTGGCTAGAGAAAGAAAAATTGCCTTTATAAAGACTTGGTTTTTTTCTCATAAAACTTGTAACATTCATACTTTTTCTCCCACAGTTTATTGCAAGTCACAAATCTTTTAATTCCCTGCAACCACTTTAATGTAACCCAATCATTGTTTTTGTGCACTACTGTGGATCTGACAAAACCCACAAGCTCAATTGTGAAACTGTCAGATAATTATAAGAAAATGTTTAGCTCAGTACCTGGAACACAGTAGATATTTGATATCTTCTATTCTTTACATGCAAACATACATGTGTCTTGTGTAGAATACTGTAAAACTGTGCAGGATAGTTTGCTTAATTTTTACGTCCTTAAGATCTGAGACAATCACTTCTATCAGAAAAAACATCCTAGACAAGTGGCCATCTCTCCTGCCTCTGAAGACAAAAGTAAAAGTAATAGTTGTTCAGTCATGTCTGAATCTTCATGACCCCATGGACGATAATACAGTCCATGGAATTCTCCAGGCCAGAATACTGGAGTGGGTAGCCTTTCCCTTCTCCAGGGGATCTTCCCAAGCCAGGGATGTAACCCAGGTCTTCCGAAGACAAGATACCAAGATACTTACTGAAATACAGGGTCACAGATAGCATAAATCAGATTCTCCCAAATAATCACCATTCCCCGGAGTATTTTTCAGAGGTTATCTTCCATTTATCGCTAGAGACTTTTCCTTATAAAGTATCCCCAAAGAACTAACTTCCAGATCCTCTTTCAGTCTGGATCATAATCCAGTGTAAAATCTGTTGTAACTTTTAAGCTCAGTATCAGGTACTGCTTCCTCTGCCAGCCTCAAGGCCTTTAGGCAATATTGTCAGACTTTCTGTAACTGTGACTCAGCTTACAGATCACAGCAAGAGACACTAAGAAACTTCCAAGAGAAGTTCTTTTGTTATGAACCTACACCAAGGGTAGATTATGTGAGAGTCTTGTCAGTGCTCATGAATAGTCAAACCACTTACAGTTCCAAGAATGAGGAGCCCTACTTTGACATGAGATTCTTGACTAACAAGTCAGGAATTCACAATGACACTTAAATAGCTTCACGATTATGTTCTCTTCCACTTACTACCTCTGTTTACCTTAGTGAGGCCCTTAATCCTCTCTAAGACTCAATTTCCTCGGCTTTACTTGAGAGTAATAACTACTTAATTCATGGGTTGTTGTTAGTATTCAATAAATAATTCTATTTCTTAGTTCTGGTAGTCAGTGACACTGCCTACTATCACTTATGCTTTGTGCAGCTTCTTGGGTAGCACAGTGGTAAAGAATCTGCCTGCCAGATGCAGGAGACAAGAAACATTGGTTCAATCCCTGGGTCTGGAAGATTCCCCTAGAGTAGCAAATGGTAACCCATGTCAGTATTCTTGCCTGGAAAATTCTATGGACAGAGGAGCTTGGCAGGCTACAGTCTATGGGATTGCATAACAGTTATTATTTATCCAAAGTTCTCACTTAAAAGTAAAAGTAACTGAAAGGTAAGACATTTCATAGTATAACATTTTGAATTATTAATACTTTAAATAGAATTTTTATAAAATATTTTTCAAATGTATGTTTCTAGTAAAAGGTAATCAGGTACTTGAAGACATTCCACTTAATAAGAATAACACAAGATCTAGACAATTTGATAACTTCGATATTAATATAAACATTTACCCTTATGGTAACACTGGTTATCTAAGATATGAGATTGAATTTTTGGACAAATGGGTTGCGTCTTGTCAATGTTATAAAAGGAATCATACAGGTAGTCTTTTACGGTTCTGCAGTACAACCACCCAAATTTAGAGGTTATCAAAGTTATATGCTGTCTTCTAAGGAAGCCTAACACTTACTCAGGAGTTTTCTGAAGTAAAAACTGTTTTCATAATACTTCTCAGATTTCATGTGCCATTTCCACTGAAGGAGCAAACACACTGGCTGGGGAAACTTCTGGTATCTAAAAATGAATTAAGGCTTTGACATCAAAATGCATTTGTAGTCTTTATATTTTTCTCTGCCACATATTAACTCAAAAAGTAAGATATTCCATTTTGTGTGTATACCACATGTTCTTTATCCATCCACTGATGGGTGTTTTGCTTGTTTCTATATCTTAAGTATAATGAGTAATGCTACCACAAACATGGAAGTGCAGCTATCTCTTTGAGATCTTGATTTCTATTTCTTGGATAACTACTGAACTGTAGGATTCCTTGATGAAACTCAATATTTGGTCAATTTTCCCCTCATTTATTTTCTATAAAGTTATTTGCATCCTGCTTTTAGAAGCAACAACAACTTCAGAGTCCCAGCTCTGGCTGATCTGATTGTTTCCTAAATGGTATTTAATTATTTTCCTATGTAGAACACTTGGTTCTTTTTTCCTAAACTGTTATTTTATTACTCATTCCATTATTTTCTTATTTCTGGTTCAAGAATATATCTCCTAATAGTTTACTTATCAGTTTTCAGAGACTGTATACAGGTCAAGATGACATTTAGGGACTTCTCTGTATATTGTCACCCTGCTTATTTAACTTCTATGCAGAGTACATCCTGAGAAACGCTGGGCTGAAGGAAGTACAGGCTGGAATCAAGATTGCCGGGAGAAATGTCAATAACCTCAGATAGGCAGATGACACCACTCTTATGGCAGAAAGTGAAGACAAACTAAAGAGCCTCTTGATGAAAGTAAAAGAGGAGAGTGAAAAGATTGGCTTAAAGCTCAACATTCAGAAAACTAAGATCATAGCATCTGGTCCCATCACTTCATGGCAAATAGATGGGGAAACAGTGGCTGACTTTATTTTGGGGGGGCTCCAAAATCACTGCAGATTGTGATAGCAGCCATGAAATTAAAAGACGCTTACTCCTGGTAGGCTGCAGTCTGTGGGGTCACTAAGAGTCGGACACAACAGAGCGATTTCACTTTCACTTTTCACTATCCTGCATTGGAAAAGGAAATGGCAACCCACTCCAATGTTCTTGCCTGGAGAATCCCAGGGACGGCAGAGTCTGGTGGGCTGCCGTCTATGGGGTTGCACAGAGTTGGACACGACTAAAGTGACTTAGCAGCAACAGCAGCCTTGGAAGGAAAGTTATGACCAACCTAGACAGCATATTAAAAAGCAGAGACATTACTTTGTCAACAAAGGTCTGTCTAGTCAAGGCTATGGTTTTTCCAGTGGTCATGTGTGGATGTGAGAGTTGGACTATAAAGAAAGCTGAGCTGCTTTTGAACTGTGGTGTTGGAGAAGACTCTTGAGAGTCCCTTGGACTGCAAGGAGATCCAACCAGTCTATGCTAAAGATCAGTCCTGGGTGTTCATTGGAAAGACGGATGTTGAAGCTGAAGCTCCAAAATTTGGCCACCTGATGTGAAGAGCTGACTCATTTGAAAAGACCCTGATGCTGGGAAAGATTGAGGGCAGGAGGAGAAGGGAACGACAGAAGATGAGATGGTTGGATGGCATCACTGACTCGATGGACATGGGCTTGGGTAGACTCCGGGAGTTGGTGATGGACAGGGAGGCCTGGCGTGCTGCGGTTCATGGGGTCACAAATAGTCAAACACAACTGAGCAACTGAACTGAACTGAACTGGTACAAACTGTTTAGTAACACTGTTGCACTTGTTCAGTCACTTAGTTGTGTCTGACTCTTTGCCACCCCATGGGTTACAGCACAACAGGCTTCCTTGCCCATCACCAACTACTGGAGCTTACTCAAACTCATGTCAGCCAAGTCAGTGATGCCATCCAACCATCTAATCCTCTGTCATCCCCTTCTCCTCCTGCCTACATTCTTTCCTAACATCAGGGTCTTTTCCAATAAGTCAGCTCTTCCCAACAGGTGGCCAAAATATTGGAGTTTCAGCTTCAGAATCATTCTTTCCAAAGCATATTCAGGGTTGATTGCCTTTAGGATTGACTGGTTTGATCTCCTGGCTATCCAAGGAACTCTCAAGAGTCTTCTCCAGCACCACATTTTGAAAGCATCATTTCTTCAGCCTTCAACTTTCTTTAAAGTCCAACTCTCACATCCATACATAACTACTGGAAAAACCATAGCTTTGACTAGATGGACCTTTGTAGGCAAAGTGATGTCTCCACTTTTTAATACTCTGTCTAGGTTTGTCATAGCTTTTTTTTCCTCAAGGAGCATCATTTAATTTCATGGCTACAGTCACCATCTGCTGTAATTTTGGAGCCCAAGAAAATAAAGTCTGTCACTATTTCCATTGTTTTCCCATCTGTTTGCCATGAAGCGATGAGACCTGATGCCATGATGCGATGAGACCTGATGCCATGATCTCAGATTTTTGAATGTTGAGTTTTAAGCCAACTTTTGAAATCTTCTCTCTCACTTTCATCAAGAGGCTCTTTAGTTCCTCTTCACTTTCTGCCATTAGGGTGATGTCATCTACATATCTGACGTTATTGATATTTCTCCTAGCAATCTTTATTCAAGTGTGAGCCTCATCCGACCTTGCATTTCACGTGATGTACTCTGCATTTAAGTTAAATAAACAGGATGACAATATACACCCGTGACATACTCCATTCCCAATTTTGAACCAGTTCATTCTTCCATGTCCACTTCTAACTGTTGCTTTTTTAAAAATTAATTTATTTTTTATTGAAGGACAATTGCTTTACAAAATTTTGCTGTTTTCTGTCAAACCTCAACATGAATCGGCCATATATATATATATATATATATATATATATATATTTCTCCTTCCCTTTTGAAACTCCCTCCCACCCCCACTCCCCATCCCACCCCTCTAGGTTGATGCAGAGCCCCTATTTGAGTTTCCTGAGCCATAGGGCAAATTCCTGTTGTGTATCTACTCTACATATAGCAACTTCCCATGTTACTCTTTCCATACATCTTGACCTGCATGCATAACTCGGTAGTCTGTATCAAACTCTCATTCCATTTTAGTTTGAGAATGTTCACTTTACAATTATCTATTCAGATCCTGGGATGTATATGCTGCTGCTACTGCTGCTAAGTTGTTTCAGTCGTGTCCGACTCTGTGCGACCCCATAGACAGCCGCCCACCAGGCTCTGCCATCCCTGGGATTCTTCAGGCAAGAACACTGGAGTAGGTTGCCATTTCCTTCTCCAATGCAGGAAAGTGAAAGTGAAGTCACTCAGTCATGTCTGACATTTCGCGACCCCATGGACTGCAGCCTACCAGGCTCCTCTGTCCATGGGATTTTCCAGGCAAGAGTACTAGAGTGGATTGCCATTGCCTTCTCCTTTATATATTAACTTTTTCTGGTTCTTGATATGGACATTTCCCCCATGAATTTAGAGATTTTTGTATATGCAAAATGTCAGTATATACCAGGAAAGTAAATTTGCTTGGAATTCAGTGTTGCTGGAGCTAATTAATTGTGCTACTAAAATTAAAAATGAAAGGATCCTGTGATTGTGCTACAACATGCCCTGTATGTCTCTGTAGTCTTTCCAAGAACTAGCACAAAGCCTTACATATGGTAAACACTTAAGTAATTCTTCTTTATTGGGCCAAAGAGATACTTTATCATTATGGAGTTGGATTATTACTAATAACTTTGATCTCTTTTTCTCTTTCTTACATTATTACTAAAGTTAAAATTTTACAAACTAATGGTAACCAAGGCATTTGATGTCAAGCTTCTAGCTCTTTGCTGATGGTTTACAGCAATAGCTGCCAAGGGCAAGCCTAGTGACTACGGGTCCCTCATGTCCCCCCTTAAATGCAGTGGCAACTGCATGAGATGAGTCTGTAGTCATTCATGTGTTGGCTCATGGATTCCTCTATACCACATCTTAGTCCCTACATTTGTTCTGATACACCACATCTTAGTCTCCATCTTTGTTCTAATAGGTCGAATTTAAAATCTTATATTTAGACTGGCTAATTGGCTTATTGTAGAAATTCTCAAAGTATTTTTCACATACTATACATCCACATCTGGCAGTTATTACCAGAACTGCTTGCTATAGTAGCCTTCTCATTTCTCCAGAGAGTTGGTCTTTGTAATTCAATATTGTCAAACAATACTTCTTTTCAGCCTCAAATGCTATCCAGAGGCTGTATTATCCTGTAAATCCTCTGTTCCTTGGTTATCTAACTTTCTGTTCTTCTCTCCTGTGCCTCCCGATGACAATAACCAACAACAATAACCATGGCAACCCACGGCAGCAGCCAATCTCCTTCCTTCTCTGTCATATGACTTCTAGCCAACTGCTGACGACTCTTTCTTACTTATTAATAACTGGAGGAACAGTTTGATTAAACACACAGGGATTATTTTAAGTGGCAGACTTACCGTTCTGCAGAAATTATAAAACTAACCCAAACTATGAAAATGGTTGAAATTGTTCACAGCACTTTCTTTTTCCCTTAATTCTCAAACCTAATCTGTCACTAAGCCATGCTGTTTTATTTCTTTTTAATCTAAATATACTTCAAATCATTCTATTTTCTCTGCCGCTACTTTGATCTAAGCCACTAAACAATCTCAGTGCCTCCAAACCCCTCCTTTTCCATCTATTTCTACTTCCTTTGCCACTTCTGGGTCTGTTATCCTTTGATCAGTCCCTCACTCTTCCCATAGGCTGTTTGACATTGAAACGAGGCTAACCCTTGCAGACTGTAATAACTAGGTTATGTGTCTGCTGGCTTTTTGCTAATGGGAGATAGTGACAGGAGATGGAAGAATGAAGCCAGCTATTTCCCTCTTCCTTCCTTACCCTGTAAACCATCTCTGGCTCTGTCTGCATCTCTGCCTTGATCTCGCTCCCTTCTCTCATGATTCCAGCTTCTGCTAGGAGACCCTGAACCCCGGGCACCAGTGTACTACCTTCTTGGCCCCTCCAACCTAGGTGCATTAGAGAACCCCAGCTGTTTTTAACTCTGGGTTACCTGACTGTTATTTATTGACTTTTTTCAGTCCACTTCATCTGCCGTTAACTGTCAGCTGACTCTTTCCAGACTGGAAATTACCAGGGAGAAAAATTATGCCACTATAATCAAAGAGTTTTAGGGCCCAGCACTGCTCTCCTACTTAAGACCAAGACCCATTCCAGGGGCACAAAAGAACAAAGCTATTATTATACTTTTGCTGCTTAATGTTTTTTTGCAAGAGCTAAGAAGACAAGCATAACACTGAAACTGAAAAAGGCGTGTTTCGAAGGAAAATCAGCAACATACACCAAAGACAAACAAATAAAAGCTCTGACTATGAATATTACCTACCCACATAGACCACTAATGATTGTTTATCATGTGGATTCTCTCTGGCTGTTTAACTCTTTCTTTTTGAATATGGTGATGGGTGGGAACATCTGTACTGGCTAGACGGATGATGTAAGGGTAGGTGCAGATACAGCAAATGCTATTAAGATGAAAGTCTCTTGGGAGAGGACTCCTTTTCTGTTCTGTGATTGTGCAATCACTCAGCAATGGGTCCCAGTAAGTGCTTCATCTTTAATTGCCAGATTTCTCTGCAGTACACACAATTCCCTTTCTGCAGTCTTAGCAATTTCTCAACAATGCTGGTGGTCAAAAATCCACATACATTTCCAAACATTTTGAACCACAGCATAATTTTAAAATATACAGGTTTTTATATTATATCCTGTGGAAACCATACTTTGGGTCTGGCTAGGTCTCATTTCCTTATAGATTGAATTTGCTATACACTCATTACAACTAAATTGGAAAGAAGCAAAAGGGTCCTGAACTGTATTCAATTAGATTTACCATAATGTTTATAATTGGATACTTAAGAGGGGAAAATAGTCTTTTTTAACCTGGGCTCTGATTCTACTAACTACCTTCATTTGAAGCTGAGTTTTTCAGAGAAAGAAATGTTTTTTCCAAGAAGTATTTTCACCATAACTTTTCTAGGTAAAAGTAGATTCATCTCAGTGTTGCCTCTGGTGAGGTAATGCCAGAAAGTGAGTGGTTATAGCATCACCTCTAAGCTTGAGAGCCCAGTACCTCAGTTTGAATTACTAGTACCTCAGTTTCTTCCTCTCTACAGTAGGAATAAAATAGAATTATTATGAGAATTAATGGCATATTTGTGTGAAAACCTTACTACCATGTTTGACACTTGAGTTTGATAGTTTGATAATATACTCATTATTTTTATTCATAATATGTCTACTTATATTGTATGCCTTTTATTAGAAAATGTCTCCCCCCCCCACATCAAATATATTCCTCCTTCAACCACCAGACAAAAAAATTAAAATCAAGATTTCTATAACAATTAACTGAACATTTTTATGTAATTATTTCATTAAGGTCATATATACAGAATTAAATAAAGAAGATGACTTCCCTGATGGTTCAGTCAGAAAGCGTCTGTCTACAATGTGGGAGACTTGGGTTCGATCCCTGGGTCAGGAAGTTCCCTGGAGAAGGAAATGGCAACCCACTCCAGTACTCTTGCCTAGACAATCCCATGGACGGAGGAGCCTGGTGTCCATGGGGTCGCAAAGAACTGGACACGACTGAGCAACTTCACTTTCTACAAATACAGAAACCAAGTTTTCAGGAAGATACATTGTTCAAGCCAATATTCTGTGACTCCAAAATTCAGGTTCTTTCAATTCCCTTTTTACATTTGGTATGTGTGAGAGAAGCCAGAAAACAGCTAAGGTTCTCCTTCACAGCAGGCAAACTCCATCCTCCTTTCAACCAGCCAGTATGTTTTTTTCAAAGCTTTTCTTCCTCATCATCTCCCATTTTCTCAGTTCTTATTTACTATCTCTTTAGTTCCAAACAACTTGATTAAATTCAATGAAAGTCAGGAAAATAAATATGTAAATATCCTAAAAATACAGTTCAGTCCTTAAGAAATTAAAAATTAGAGAATTCTCAATGATGCTGTCTAATTTTCAAAATAGCAAACAGTTACACAAGAAATACAAGAAAGATTTTACGGTGTTGCTAAGCTGGAAAATTATATCTTGTTAAGGAATTAAGAAGAGAGATTATGGAGAAGAATTGGAAGATAATAAAGTTTCATCATGACCTATCTGAGCAAAGATATCCCAGGAATGTTCAAGATAGTATATGTCGGGAACATGGAATAGTCTGATTGTTGTTAAGATTCTTGTAACTGGAAGTAGTAGCTAAGAGTCAGAAAGGGGTTAGGAATATTTTGTGGAATGTTTGGAACATCAGAATGATAATGTACACCTGATTTTATAAGCCAATAAGGAAGCCTTTAAGGTTCGCTAACAGTGTTTATTTTACTATTGTATTTTTGTCTTTCCGTCTCTTTTACTGCCCAGTTTCAGAGTCTAGAATATTTGGACATAAAACACAACACTCAAAATTCAAGCATAAGATCTATCCAGTTCCTTTACATAAAATACAAATATTTGGGGATAGATATACAGATATTTGGGTTATTAATTAAAGACTTTAGAAATCATTGTTTCTTTAAATTCATTGAGCACAAAAGTAAACATATTCATACTAGTGTGTTTCCATATTTGCTTGATTTCATTACAAACTACAAGACATATGAGAAAAAATAACTCAAATCACATTCTCCTCCCTATTGTAAACATAGAGAGAAATTCAAGTGTTTTGGGTCAATTCACTTGACAGAGAGTTAAGGAATTTTTGTCCATCTTTCTATAGAACTTCAAGGAGGAAAAGAAGCTATGTTTTGCATTGTGTTAGTACATTAGTTGTTATTGTTCAATTGCTCAGTAATGTCTGACTCTTTTTGACCCCGTGGACTATAGCACGCCAGGCTTCCCTGTCCATCACCAACTCTAAGAACTTGCTCAAACTCATGTCCACTGAATCAGTGATGCCATCCAATCATCTCATCCTCTGTCGTCCCCTTCTCTGTCTGCCTTCGTTCTTCCCCAGCATCAGGGTCTTTTCTAAGAGTCGGTTCTTCACATCAGGTGCCCATTAGAGCTTCAGCTGCAGCGTCAACCCTTTCAATGAATATTCACGACTGATTTCCTTTAGGATTGACTGGTTTGATCTCCTTGCAGTCCCAGGGATTTGCAAGAGTCTTCTCCAGCACCACAGTTCAAAAGCTTCAGTTCTTCAATGCTCAGCTTTCTTTATGGTCCTCCATACACGACTACTGGAAAAACCATAGCTTTGACTATATGGATCTTTGTTGGCAAAGTAATGTGTCTGCTTTTTAATACGCTATCTAGGTTGGTCATAACTTTTCTTCCAAGGAGCAATTGTCTTTTAATTTCATGGCTGCAGTCACCATCTGCAGTGATTTTGGAGCTCAAGAAAATTAAAAGAAGATAAAATACCTATTTTCTTATCAGCAATTGAGAGTTTTATAAATAGTCTCAAAGGAAAAATCCATCTGGAATAGTAAATCCCTGTGGAAAAAAGTAGATCATTTCTAAACCACTCCTTTGCAAAGTGCAAACACTTGCTAAGCCACACTTGCAGAGATGCTGCCCATGGTAAAAATCTCTTTTATTCACTCTACCCGTATTTCATCTTTGCAATCATTAAAGTGAAACAAGTCTATTTTCCTTCTTGCTTTTTTGTTTCCTTGTTAATTGCAGCAAGGATTAACAATTTTATTTAGCCTCCTCCAACAATAAACATTTGACTATTTAGGGGTCTTTGGTACAGTAGATTTATTTCATTGGTATCCATATTTTCTATGTTTTTCATTCTACTTTATTTGAAATTAACTTGCTGTTATTAAATAAAACTTTCTGAGACAGATGAGCTAAAATTCATTTATTTTTCTGTCTCATTTGTTTTCTCTTGCATGAATTTAAAGATAAAAATTTCTCTCTAAGAACAGCTTTCTCTGTATTCCATAGATTTTGAAATGTCATGCTTGTGTTAGCATTCAGTTAAACATATGCTTTAACTTCCATGTTTATTTTATTGGTCAATAGATTATATTAAAATACATTTCTTAATTTAAAAAAGTGAAGATTTTTGTTCTAGCTATCTTTTTATAAATCTTTGATTTCTATTTTAATTGTATTTTGGTTAAAAGACACACACTTCATGCTAGTCCATTGAAATGTGCTAAGGTTTGCCTTATGATATAGAATTGATAAGTTATTGTAAATGCTCCTTCACATTCAGTCACTCAGATGTGTCTGACTGTGACCCTTTGGACTGTAGCCTGCCAGGTTCCTCTGTCAGTGGGATTTACCAGGCAAGAATACTGGAATGGGTTACCATTTCCTCCCCTAAGGGATCTTCCCAACCCACTGTTCAAACCCACATATCCTGTGTCTCCTGCATTGCAGGCAGATAGATTCTTTTTATTTATTTATTTATTTATTTATTTTATTTTAGTTGGAGGCTAATTACTTTACAATATTGTAGTGGTTTTTACCATACATTGATAGATTCTTTATCTGCTGTCCTTCAGCGACTGAAAAAACCATATATTCTAAAGTTTGTTATAGTATTTTATATGTCAATTAGATCAAGTTTTCATTTATATTTTTCAAATATTCATTGAGAATTTGGCTTTTATTGTTTTGTTAAATAACTTTTATTTTATCTTAGTTTGAGTCTGTGTTATTAGCTAAATCTTCATTACTATTTGTATAAAAATTGGAATTATATCTTCTTCAAAAATTAAATCTTTAATCATTTTGAGATGACTCTTTTCCTAGAAATTCTTTTGTTAAATATCTTGTCTGATATTACAATAACTACACTGATTTTCTTTCGGATAGTATTTGCATGGTATATTTGTTTCTATACATTTACTCTCATTCTTTCTATACCCTTATGTTGTAAATGTGTTTCTTATAACAGTATAAAACTTTTTGAGCTGTAGCCTTTGCTAGGTTTTTTAAGGAAGTGACTGGAACAAGGCCAGCCTGATTCCACAGGTCTGGACAGGAGCTAGCCTAAACTTTTCTGAAAAGACAGTAATAAGGTGGCAAGTTTTACTAAGCTATATAAAGGAGTCCATAATTCCATGCCTTATAATTTCCATGGATCAGCTATTCACACAACTATTTTCTAAAAGTGGAGGTGGAGAAAACCCTCCATGATAAATATCAGCTAACTTCAGCACTATGCTATGTTGAATGTATAAATAAGTCAATGTTCCAGTTGGAATATTTTCAAATATTGAATGCCTCTTTCTGTATAATTTAGTGCTATTTTAAAAACCCAACTTCTCAGAGACAACTAGTCAGATAATAGGAGAGTGAAATCTTAGCTATGAAAAGCATGGCAAAGCTGGGAAATTTCAATGCATCCTAACTGTCACTTTTGCTGAGTGCTTAGTCCCTGTAGTTTTAATATAATAGTATTTCCTAAAAGGTCCTTGAGGAAATGCTAATAATGTTCTTATGAAAAGAATAACAAAAGAAATATTTCCATTCATAATTTAATTTTAATATTATCCTAAGAAATATTTATTATTAAAATGCAATGACATTTTGAATGACTGAGTTATGAAAAAACAGATTCTATGGCTAAAAGAGAAAACAGAATCTTGAGGTTCTTAAATTATAACTGAGTGAAATAAGCAGAGTTAGATTTCTTCAAAGTAAATTAAACAATCACAGCCTTTATTTTTAAAAAAAGTGATACTCTTTCCAAGATGTAAGCATTAGTGATGTTTGGAATAGTTTAATTCAAGACTATCAACATATTACTGGGTGGTTCATCTTCTTCTCCTTATTACAATGGGTATATATAAAATAGGATTTTCATGTTAAATGATGCTCAAAATAAAATATAAAATAACTTGAATTATCTATTTTCATTGGTTATAAAATTGAAAACAACTCATCAGAAATACAAATGTTTATCATTGCTAAAAACAATTCAGTTGTGAAATCATTTTTAGCTACTTACATATTCAAATTGCTTATTATAGTTTATAATTCTTTGATGAGTTTCTATCAACATATTATAATCTTACAAGTATTCCTGTGATCTAACAAGGTAAGAAAATATCTAAAATATTGGGAGACATTTATATATAGGAAAAAAATTGTGCATATACTTTGGAATCAGAACTAGGTATAAATGTTAGTTCTGCATAGTAGCTATATGACCTTAGGTCAAGGTCCTTGGTCCACATCCAAGAACCTTTATCCTTACAAGGAAGGCAAGGATACTACAGCACTACCATGGATGCATGAAGTTGGAAAGAATATCAAAATAACCATTCCAGTACTTTAATGCTTGAATTTTTTTATAACATTTTCATTTCATGCAACGCTGCTTGATGGTCACTGGTAGACAGTGTCAAACACCTGCTGAATTGAAAGAGATGTAAAGAAGAGAGAATATTCATATGTGTTAAAGAGCAACATAGTTATTCAACATATTATTCCACTTTAACAAAAATGATATGAAATGTATTTTCATTATGCTGTGAAGCTCTAGAAAACCAGATAACTTGACAGAAAGCACAAAAGTGTGAGATAAAATATACAAGTAAACAATAACCAGACCATATATAAAAGTAGAACTCAGTTCACCTGCAGTGAACTGCCCAGAAAATCAACTTCCTATCTACAAGAACCAGTCCAGAAAGCCAGCCTTCTATAATGGGGCCTTGTAGGAAGCCAGGTTTCTATCTCTAGTAACAATCTAGGGAGCTAAGCAGTGATTCCTGTAATAATTGACCCCAAATGATCAGGACTTGATTGTTAACTGATGGCTTCCCTAATACTCTCCAGTTTCAACTTTGGACCAACAAGAAAAAGTCAGATACACACCCCTTTAGCTTCCCCACACCAACAGCCTCTAATGGTACAGCTGTAGCCTGTCTTCTTTCTTCTACTATAACACTTTCCCATTTCTCTGCCTGCGCTTGAGTCTTTGCCAAAATGCAAGTAACAGTGGCCGACTCCCTTGCTATAGTAAGTTCTTGGTCAAACAGCTTTACTTTCCTCATTTAGTTGATTTTTATTTTCATAAAATCTAATAAAAAGTCAGATTTAGGAAATTGCTACATGTGTGCAATAAGCTACATGTAGGGCTTTCCTGGTGGCTCAGTGGTAAAGAACCTGCCTGCCAACGCAGGAAACACAGGTTCAATCCCTGGGTCAGGAAGGTCCCCTGGAGATGGAAATGACAAGCCACTCCATTATTCTTGCCTGGGGAAAACCCATGGACAGAGGAGCCTGTGGGGCTATAATCCATGGGATCACAACCTAGACTAAACAACAGCAACAAAAGAATATTACTTGTGACACAGTTTATGATAGACAAGTATCCATCAACAACGGGGAAATAAATTATGGTATTTGGACTAGTTTGAAGATCATATCAGTCAATCCTAAAGGAAATCAACCCTGAATTTTCATTGGAAGGACTGATGCTGAAGCTGAATCTCCAGTACTTTGGCCGCCTGAGGCAAAGAGCCAACTCATTGGAAAAGAAAGACCCTGATGCTGGGAAAGATTGAGGGCAAAACAAGAAGGGAGCAGCAGAGGATGAGATGGACATGAATTGAGCAAACTGGGAGACAGTGGAGGACAGAGGAGCCTGGTATACTGCAGTCCATGGGGTTGCAAAGAGTCATACACGACTTCATGACTGAACAATGGCAAAGAGTTATATATGGGAAACCTTGCATCAATTAATAATTAACACATGTAGCTATAGACAGCAATATGGATACATCTCCCTTTCAGAGAAAGGGTATTTGTGATTATTAGAAAGAGGTATATAAGGGGCATTGTAGCAAGCCACATCTGGTATTTATTGACCTGGTTGGAGGTTACATGGGTCTTTCTTGATTCTCAATTCAGACTCCTTTGCTATACTATATTCCTTTCTCAGGATAGATATCACAATTATTTACTAAACTTGAAGCCTGAGTGTAAGAGTTTGGGGATACTTGCAATTTCTATGTGACTGGTTCTTGATTTATGCTGAAAAAAATTATTTCTTGGAAGCATGAGCTCCTTTTAAAATCCATTCCTGTATTCCTGCCTCAAGGCAGGTTTGCTCATCTCCCACAACTATAACCAAGTTCTTCTCTCCACAGCTACTTGTAAAGAGTGATTACTTAGCATGCTTGCTCTGAGACCCAGTTGGATTTTTAGTGAAATTCTAGCCGATGAATGCAGCAGAGAAGGAATGAGGAGTTACTTCTTATAGTGTGATCAGATTTCTCCTCCACATCCAATATCCTTTCTTAATTCATTCCATTAGGAATAAGAAAAAATACCTCTAAAAAGAGATAGAGGCTTGAACCTCTATGATATAATTTTCCCCATAAATACTTATGGAGAAAGGAACAGATAACTTCTGAGGAGGTTTGTGAAGGTCATGCTGACTTAAACTTTAAATCACAATAAGCTTTTCAGTTTGTTAGAAACATTTTTACATGGCATATGAACTCAAAGCTTTTCCATTTTCCTTTCTTTCTTTATTTTGAAATAACTTTAAACTTACAGGAAAATTGCAAAAATAGTAAAGAGATTCCCCACATAACTCCATTGAGCATTTCCTAATGTTAACATCTGTGGAATATATGTGTATATACTGACAAAGTGTACATAAACATCTATATTTTCATTTCAGTATTATTTATCTCTGTGTATGTATGAAAACAAGTTTATACTGATATCCCTTATTCTAATCCACCACTATCAGGTTCATTCAGGTTCTTCCTGAAAAGATGGTAAGATTTTGACAACAGAGGAGCTCTTTGTATTAATGAAAACAGAAACAAAAAAGTTCAAAAGCCTTAGTGCTATTGAAGAAAATGAGCTGGTCTTGCATGGCTTGGATGGGAAAAGGAGAGCTAAGAAAGCCTTCCTCAGCTATCAATGCAAAGAAATAGAGGAAAACAACAGAATGGGAAAGACTAGAGATCTCTTCAGGAAAATTAGAGATAAAGGACAGAAATGGTATGGACCTAACAGAAGCAGAAGATATTAAGAAGAGGTAGCAAGAATACACAGAAGAACTGTACAAAAAAGATCTTCATGACCAAGATAATTACGATGGTGTGATCACTCACCTAGAGCCAGACATCCTGGAATGTGACCTCAAGTGGGCTTTAGAAAGCATCACTATAAACAAAGCTAGTGGAGGTGATGGAATTCCAGTTCAGCTATTTCAAATCCTGAAAGATGATGCTGTGAAAGTGCTGCATTCAATATGCCAGCAAATTTGGAAAACTCAGCAGTGGCCGCAGGACTGGAAAAGGTCAGTTTTTCATTCCAATCCCAAAGAAAGGCAATGCCAAAGAATGCTCAAACTACCACACAATTGTACTCATCTCACACGCTAGTAAAGTAATGCTCAAAATTCTCCAAGCCAGGCTTCAGCAATATGTGAACCGTGAACTTCCAGATGTTCAAGCTGATTTTAGAAAAGGCAGAGGAACCAGAGATGAAATTGCCAACATCCGCTGGATCATGGAAAAAGCAAGAGAGTTCCAGAAAAACATCTATTTCTGTTTTATTGACTATGCCAAAGTCTTTGACTGTGTGGATCACAATAAACTGGAAAATTCTGAAAGAGATGGGAATACCAGACCGACCAGCTGAGCTGCCTCTTGAGAAACCTATATGCAGGTCAGGAAGCAACAGTTAGAACTGGACATGGAACAACAGACTGGTTCCAAATAGGAAAAGGAGTACGTCAAGGCTCTGTGTTGTCACCTTGCTTATTTAACTTCTATGCAGAGTACATTATGAGAAATGCTGGGCTGGAAGAAGCACAAGCTGGAATCAAGATTGCCGGGAGAAATATCAATAACCTCAGATATGCAGATGACACCACCCTTATGGCAGAAAGTGAAGAAGAACTAAAGAGCCTCTTGATGAAAGTGAAAGAGGAGAGTGAAAAAGTTGGCCTAAAGCTCAACATTCAGAAAACAAAGATCATGGCATCTGGTCCCATCACTTCATGGGAAATGGATGGGGAAACAGTGGAAACAGTGTCAGACTTTATTTTTGGGGGGCTCCAGAATCACTGCAGATGGTGATTGCAGCCATGAAATTAAAAGATGCTTACTCCTTGGAAGGAAAGTCATGACCAACCTAGATAGCATATTCAAAAGCAGAGACATTACTTTGCCAACAAAGGTCCATCTAGTCAAGGCTATTGTTTTTCCAGTGGTCATGTATGGATGTGAAAGTTGGACTGTGAAGAAAGCTGAGCACTGAAGAATTGATGTTTTTGAACTGTGGTGTTGGAGAAGACTCTCGAGAGTCCCTTGGACTGCAAGGAGATTCAACCAGTCCATTCTAAAGGAGATCAGTCCTGGGTGTTCATTGGAAGGACTGATGCTAAAGCTGAAACTCCAATACTTTGGCCACCTCATGTTGACTCATTGGAAAAGACTTTGATGCTGGGAGGGATTGGGGGCAGGAGGAGAAGGGGACGACAGAGGATGAAATGGCTGGATGGCATCACTGACTCGATGGGTAAGAGTTTGGTTGAACTCCAAGAGCTGGTGATGAACAGGGAAGCCTGGCATGCTGCAATTGATGAAGTCGCAGACAGTCAGACACAACTGAGCGACTGAACTGAACTGATACTGAGACAAATGCTGCCAGTAGAAAAGGAAGAAAAGAGCTAAGTCTGAGTGTTTAGCTAATGTAGAATTGGAAAGTGAGAACAATGGATGAGGAGGAGAACATTTCTTTATGATTGAGACTAAAATTCCTATTAAGTACTCATGAGTAGAATGTAGCTTTAAGTTATAGTCTTAGGTTCAACAGTAAATCAACTAAATGTTTCATATGGGCTTAATTGTATGGTTCTGCTTTATATCAGTACATTTATTAGACTTAGTTCTTTTCTTCTTTTTCTACTGGCAGCATTTTTCACAGTATAACTCTCCTTTTCCCATCCAAGCCATGCAAGACCAGCCCTTTTCCTTCAGTAGCACTAAGCCTTTTGAACTTGTATGTTTCTGTTCACATTAATATAATGAGCTCCTCTGCTATCAAAATCTTACCATCTTTTCAGGAAGATAAGAATGAGCCTTGTGGGAGTGGATTAGTATCAGAGATACCAGTATAAACTCATTTTCATATAAAATATTTAGTTGATTTACTATTGAACATAGGACCATAACTTAAAGCTATATTCTATTCATGAGTACTTAATAGGAACTTAGTCTCAATCATAAAGAAATTTTCTCTTCCTCATCCATTGTTCTAACCTCCCAATTCTACATTTGCTAAACACTCAGAAACGTATAATCTTGCCTCCTAAAAGTTAGAAGCAGCTAGGTTAAGATTCATTTCCTCTCTCACAATCTTGGCAGCATCTGGGATATTTTCTGCCAAAATTTCAGGCAGCTGTGTAAAATCTGGTGCTTGGGAATGAGAAGACATGTGAATAAAGTACGTGGGTGCTATTGTTTGGTGAAAATTTATAGGTTTCTCTTTTAAGTTTCAGATTTATAAGCAGTATGAATAATAACTTGCTTGGTATAGGATTGTAACTTTATTCAAGAATGCATATCTATCACTGTAAAACATTATTATGCTTCTGTATTGGACATGTCTCTTTTATGATTTATGTAATTATTACACTTAGGAATATTCACTGATTCAGTTGATTAACTTAAGTGTACTAGGTTCCTGATGTGTGGGACAGTTTGTACTTTGCTGGTGACTCAACACTAATACTTCATAATCTGTTGAGCTTCCTACTCTCTTCTGCTGGGCCTAAGTCTTAAGGTAAATTTGAATAAGGTACAATATATATGTGTCTCTTACTTTTACCATTTCACAGCCAACTTTTGACTTTGGTTCCAACAGTGAAAAGTGCTTAGAAGTCATCACTCCTGTGCTTCCAAGAAGAAAAATATGAAAAAATTGCAAACCAATCCAATGACTTTTCTTTGACCCATCAGAGAAGTGACATTGCAGGGCAAACCACCATCCTGGAGAGACAGATGAATTCAGAGAGATACAGATGAGATCCACTTCCTTAGAGAAAAAGGTAGTGAAGTTATAAACTGATAAGAATAATTGAATGGTGATTTTGATGAATTGCTAGAGGCTGAATGCATATTATCATGAGAATGTGAAAAAATGAGGGATGCAGTTTTAAGAAAGATTCCCAGTTTTGTGGGTTTTACCTCCAGGAATCCCATCAGATTATAAAATTGAAGATCCAATAAAAGGGTTTCGTGTTTCTGGTGGGGAAAGGAATGAGGAGGGTATAATCATTGTGAAATGTACAAGCATCCTCCATGACAAAGACCTACTCACAAGGAAAAAAGACTACAGGAGCTTAATTCCAATTTCCCCAACTTCCGTCCCCTCTAGCCTTCCTGTATCACCTGAGGTGGTGATGGGATGGGCCACATCACTGAGGAAACTTGTGAAGGTCATCACCAGAGTAAAGATATGCTAGAAGACTGAGATTTAATCATAAGATTATAGGATTCTTCCTGTCCCCCACACTTTCCCACCATGCCAACAGCTTTCAGTGTTATAAAAGGATTACAGTTGAAAGAGCTGTAAGACACAGACATTCTCTGAGAAAGAGTACTACTAATGAAAATCCAAAGTCAAGGCAGGAGACAAACACAAGGATGGCACAGGAATTGGAAACCTGTGACACGTACAACTGCAGCAGATATAAAATTACCCAGCTCATTGATGCTTTTGAACTGTGGTGTTGGAGAAGACTCTTGAGAGTCCCTTGGACTGCAAGGAGATCCAACCAGTCCATTCTGAAGGAAATCAGCCCTGGGTGTTCTTTGGAAGGAGAAGCTAAAGCTGAAACTCCAGTACTTTGGCCACTTCATGCGAAGAGTTGACTCATTGGAAAAGACTCTAATGCTGGGAGGGATTGAGGGCAGGAGGAGAAGGGGACGACAGGATGATATGGCTGGATGGCATCACCGACTAGATGGACGTGAGTCTGAGTGAACTCCGGGAGTTGGTGATGGACAGGGAGGCCTGCTGTGCTACAATTCACGGAGTCACAAAGAGTCGGACGCAACTGAGCGACTGAACTGAACTTATGCAGATTAACATAAATCCTTACAATAAAGTCCTATTTGCCTCAGCTCCTATTATGTAATACATCATAAAAAAATGACATGCCACAATGAGAAAATGCACAGGCTAAAGAAACAAAGCAAGTATCAGAACCAGGCTCAGATATAACACAGATATTGAAAATATAAGAGAATTAAAATATTAATAACTGTGATTACTATGTTAGAAAAAGACAACATGAAAGAATAGATGGGTAATATAAGCAGAGATATGGAAATTCTAAGAAAGAATCAAAAGTAAACATGGGCATGCCTCAGTATTTGTGGGGGATTATTTTCAGGACTCCCCATGGATACCAAAATCTATAGATACTCAACTTTGTATGAAATGGCATAGTACAATCAGCCCACCATATCCATAGGTTCTGTCTTCACAGATTCTGCATTTGTGGATTCAACCAGCTGCTGATCAACTCATGGTTGGTTGAATCTATAGATGTAGAACCACAGTTATTGATGGCTAACTGTACTAAAAATAGGAAATGTTGTAATGGAAAAGAATAATGTCTTTGATAGGCATATCAGCAGACTGGACATGGCTGAGGAAAGAATCAGTGAACTTTTAAGAAGGATCAGTAAATAGAAATTTCCAAAACTGCAAAGAAAACAACCCCAGAATATCCAAGAACTGTGGAAATTTTTAAGGTCTACCATGTACTTTTAATACCAAAAGAAGAGGAAATGGAGGTGAAGGACTCAAATTATGCCCTGGCAGGAAAGGTACAAGTACTTTATGTCTGAGGAAGTACCTGAACATCCACAGTGGGGCCATGAAGTAACCATAGAACCTCAATGAAACAGAAATAAGATCTAACAGATCAGAAATGGGATCAAAGACTTGATCAGATTTCTTCATTTTTCAGTCTATTCCAAAATCTGAGTTTTCCTGCAGCTGGGTAGCTGTACAGGCTGCTATAGTAAGAGTCAGAAGCTCTCATCATGATATTTAATGGTCAGTCCAGGCAGGTTAGGTCCACAGCTTCTTAGCTTTCTTTGCGCTACCACCCCGTCACCCACAGCATTCTCCTTTGTTTCCTTTGACTTTTCTCTGTCAAACCAACCTTCTCCAGAGACAGAATCACAGCACAGAAGAGGGATAAAGGCAGCTATAGTAGCAAAACTTTGTTTACCCCTTTCTCAAGCACCTTTGATATCTTGTGCTTGGTTTATAACACAATCCTGTACCATACTGTCCAAAAGAAAACATATATTTTTCCAATATTTTTATATTCTATATAAAAATGTTCTGTATCCACTTCCTAGACTGGCTTTCAAGGCCCTATATATATATATATATTTTTTTTTTAATCTAAAAAGTTAGTATAATTTAAAAGTTTTTTATCAGCAGTTTTGAGCTGAGTGTGTCTTTTAGAGAGACAAGACCAGCAACAGAAAAAAAAAAAATACAGAATTAATTCATTTGGAGATAATGAGGGTCTGAACTAAGACTATGGTGATATCAAGTAGAAAAGTTTATTGATGAAAAGGTCAGAACATGGGGCCAAAATGAATGTTGTGGAGAGATAGAAAGAGACATCTGCATTTGAGGGCTATATAAACTGAATATGTTACCTAACAAGGACATATTAGTATTATTATTTCTAGGAAACAAAGTTCACAAATATAAGTAGAACAGTTATAAGTCTTATACAAATAGAGTCTATATTTCAAAGAGTCAAAGATGTTTGGAAAAGATAAGGAAGGCAAGTTGTGAAAAGTCACACAACTTTGACTTATTTAAACATGATGCCACAGACAAGAAGGAGCCAATGGAGATTCTTAAATGACATCATGCAGCAATTTGAAGGGTGAGTGGGAGGCAGGAGAGGTTAGATGTAGAGATAAAAAGTCTTTGCAGGAACTCAGGCATCAAGTGAGTGGCACTAGAACCAGGTAGGGACAACAGGGAAGTTGGAGAGGACCTCGTATTGATCAAAAGCACACAGCATATATCTTACATCTTAGTTCCTCATCAGTAAAGGAAAAGTAGCAATCCTCTGGTCACAGAGTTATTGTAACATTATAACTGTATAGTATAGTATAGTACAGCAGGATAGTATAATGGATATGAGTATAGAGTCAGACTGTGGGTTAAAGCCCCATCTCTTCTACTGACTAGCTGAATATCCTTATGCACAGGGCTGAATCACACGCATCTGAGTTTTCTCATCTGTAGAATGAAACCTACAATAATACCTACTTCATAGGTTTATGTGAAGATGTATGAAACACGTATACAAAAGAACTCTATCCAGCACATAGTAAATGCATTGCAAGTGTTGGCTATAATTATTTTAATATAATAAAAATCACCTTGTTCAGTACCTAACACAATGCTCAATAAATGATTTAGCTTGTATTTTTAAAATATAGTAATTGGAAAAAACATGTAATGGGTAAGGACTTAAAGGCCACCTGATTCAATTCTATTTGAGACTCAGTATGAAAGTTTCCCCTACAGCATACCTACCCCACAAGTGTCTAGCCTTGGCTTGAACAATTCTCACAGCAAGGAGCCCAGGAAGACATTTCATGGGATGTGCCAGGACTCCAGGTTAAGATTTGTTCTCTGCTTCAACCTCTCTCTTGCATCTGGCAAACAACCATGAGTCATTGCCCAGTTATTCTCAGCAAGGATGATAAAACCCAGGCAGGGAGCAAAAGGGCTCTGCCCTTCCATCAGTGGTTTCAGCCCTATTTTCTTAAGTCTGTGGCTTTCTCAGAAACTGAATAGAATCTCATTTTTTTGTTTTGATTTTCCTGTGCAAGTCTTAGGGACACTTGATCTTCCAGTCCTTATCATAACCCTATGGAAAGTATAGACCTCTGTATTCTTATCTGGATTAATCAACTTCCTGCTGTTCTAATTGGAGCAGTATATTTAAAGAGTCTAGAACTTGATAGTTGAAATAATTCAACAAATACTCATTGAGCATATAACAAATACCAGGCACTGAGTTAGAAGGTGAGACTAAAAATATACATATTCTTTTCTAGGACCTCAGATATAGTTGAAAGGATAGATTGACATGAATGAATAAAATGTAGGGCAGATAATTGCAAAGCATAGAGAGAACACAGAAGGAGGAGCCTAACTGCCTGAAGGTTTGTCAATAGAAATGATATTTTCCCCAGAGTAGCTCCCAGTCCTGGGCCTCTTACCTCCTCCACCTTCCCCTTTCTTATCCACATTAAGCTGCATTACTTTGTGGGTAGCAAGATTTGTTCCCATACAGGTAGAAAGACGTCATTTTATGACTGTGTCCCGATTCTCTCAACTTGCCAGTTAGTGCATGATCTGACTCATGGTACCACAGGCATTTATTGCTCAATGAGCCAGGTGTGATAGCTCTGAGATCCAAATCCCACAACCATAATAAAGGCTAGAATTTTCACTTAGTAAACAACTTGGTCTGTAATTTGGTTTTGTTTTCTTATTTGATTGAGGTATCGCCTCAAAACTATAGGCTTTTAAAAGTACACATTTTACTTAAATTTTTAATTTCTAAAAAGTGTGACAGCTTAACTGGCAATATTTGGAATTTCCCTTCTCTGTTTTCGTGAGTGTCTAATTAGATGTAGTGTTGTTTAGAATCTTCTAGTATCTGCACAGTCTGGAAGCTTGAAAACAGTTTAATCTAGGCCTCCTACCTGATTGTTAAATCAGCCCTTCACTATTCTAGCCATGTGAATGTCAGGCCTTCTGGTCACTCAGCGCTGGCCTGTGACTATACTTATCATCAGCCCATGACACTGGGCTTTCTTTATGAAAGATACTAGTACTTATTTTGTTAGTTATCTTTTCTGGTTTTTAGGGCAAAAGTATCGTCATAACAATCCTATCATCTTAGTGTTGCACAGTGTTCAACTTGTTTTCACTTGGATCTCCATGATTCTTACCTCTTTGTGAAGAAGACAAACCCTTACATTATCACCAGAACTGCCACCTGGATCCCCAGTCCTAGGTTATGTTTATTACCCCAAACCATGATGACTATGAAAATCTTTTTCAATACCCTCATGAGACTGTTTCAAAGCCATTTATCAGCACTTGACTTACAACATTACAGTTTCCCCAAGGATGAACATGTCAAGCCTTAATGTTCCAATGGACTTGTCATCTTCAGTGTGGTCTTCTGGAGTTGACCAGAAAAGAAAACATAAACTCACTGTACTATCATGCTGCACCATTATTGTGAAGAAAATGATGCCATTATTTTTTCCCACTCAAAAACAAATTGGAACCTTCAAGATATCAAACTTTTTAAAGAGTTGACAGAGTTTATTTAGGCTTAAAGTCATATCAAACAATATCCACAGTCGACAATGCCCACTATGTGGCAATTACTGAGCCAAGTTCTTTGTACACCCTTTCCATGAGTGTCATTCTTCTCATTTTATAGTTGAGAAAACTGAAGATTAAAAAGTTGAACAACCCACCCAATGGTAAATAGCAAGGAGCTTCAGGTTCTGGGATGTATAATTTTCTGACTTGAAATATTGAGCTCTTAGATCCTACATTGCCTGAATGTTTCAGTCATGTTTGACTTTTTGTGACCCTATGGACTGTAGCCTGCCAGGCTCCTCTGTACATGGGATTCTCCAAGCAAGTATACTGGAGTGGGTTGCCATGTCCTCCTCCAAGGGATCTTCCTGACCCAGGGATTGAACCCGTATCTCTTGCATCTCCTGCATTGCAGGAGGATTCTGTACCTCCTGAGACACCTAGGAAGCCCAGATCCTATGCTGGTATTTCTTAAAGTATAGTAGCCAGACCACCTTCATTAGGTTACCTGATGTATGAATCAATAAATCAGTTTCCTGAGCCTTTCCCCAAGATTGTGGAATGGGACTTCTGGAGATAAGGCCAAGCACCTTCGTTTGGAACTAGTTTTCATTTGGAACGCTGAGATTTGAGGACCTCTTAGCTCCTTAGTCCTTCCTCTCACACACGTGTATAGGAGGAAAGCAGGATGTGGAAAATCGTTAGCTTCGTTGCACACCATAAGTGCTGCCACATGGTAACAACTGCAACCAAAAATTACTGGGGCTAATAGTCATTAAGGGAGTTGTACTTGGCTACTTTGACACTGCAAGGAATGGTTTAAATCAAGTTTGGGGCACAATTTGGGGTTTCCCTGGTGGCTCAGTTGGTAAAGAATCTGTCTACAATGCAGGAGACCTGAGTTTGATGCCTGGGTTGGGACGATCCCTTGGAGAAGGGAATGGGCAGCCCACTCCAGTATTCTTGCCTGGAGAATCCCATGGACAGAGGAATCTGGTGGGTTACAGTTCATGGGGTCACAAAGAGGCGGACATGACTATGTGACTTTTACTTTCACTTTGGCATGATTGGAACATGAGTGTTTTTGCTGTTTTACATTTTTATAAAACAAAATCTCAGAACTTCATGTTTTGTAGAAAGCCTGCCCAAATTTCTTTTTGGCTGTTGTTGATTAAATATTTATGAATTTCAGTTTTCTCCCTTTCTCTTTCCCTTTTTTACTCTTTCATTTTATTTTATTTTTTAATTGGGATATCAAATTTCTAAATAGTATCACTTCTCTCTGTTCCAAAGTCTCTGTAGGTATATTGTTACCATCCTCTTGGGCTAATCCTTCCATAGTGCTTACTCCAAAACCAGATCAAGGGGAGCTAGTATACCTCACTGAGCCATTGATGAGTGTTTATTGACGAGAACAATGCCAGCAAGAAAATCATCATCTTGATCAGTGAAGAAGATGGTGCAATGTAGAAGCCACATATCCTCAAAAGCTCTCTGAAAGGTACAAAAGGAGCTGTCTATGGGGATGATATATGGCAAGCCATACGTATCTTCAGAGTTTAGAAATAAGTCCATTATCACACATGAGAGAGCTTCATCAATAAGATATTATTAATAGTAGGAGTTTGCACGTTAATGGGCTTCCCTGATGGCTCTGAAGGTAAAGAATCTGCCTGAAAAGCAGGAAACCTGCATTCGACCCCTGGGTTGGGAAGATTCCCTGAAAGAGGGAATGGCAACCCGCTCCAGTTTTCTTGCCTGGAGAATTCCATGGACAGAGGAACCTGGTAGGCTACAGTCTACAGGCTCATAAAGTCAGACACAACCTAGCGACTAACGCATGTACACACATACATTAATATTGTTCCTTCTTGTCTGATTTTTTGTGTAGGTCCTGCTTCTCCAGCTAAGGCGTCTGTCATTACGCTTTTGTGACTTCTCCAAGCTCTAGCGTAGTGAAGTACGCCAATCTGATTGCTTTATTACTGTTGATTATGAAAATCCAATTGCATTTTGGGTAAAGTGTACTTTAAAGTGGAGTCTTAATTTTGAAAAATTGAATCAACAGTGGGCTATATCTCTTGTTTCATAAAGTTCTCCAAGGCTTTTGCAAAATAAACATAGTAATAGTTGATAGTACAATGTATTTTTTATCAACTGCTTAGTTTATCATGTATATTTTTATAGACAGAGTATGCATATTTTATATATATATGCAATTAGCCCAGTCATGAGGGTTGCTTCATGTGGGCAGAATTCTCCTCATTTTATTGAAGAGACATTATGACTAAGATAAGTAAAGGTAATTGCAAAAGTAATAGAGCTAATGCCAGGGTCAAAACAGTAATTTAAATCATGTCAAAGCAAGGGCATTTTCTTCTTCAAGGAACCACCAAGGGAAAAAAAAAAATCTTCAAGGAAGAATAGAAAGTATAAATTACCATTGTTATTGTTATACAATATTGATATTATCATGCTTCATATGGACTTTAGGTTCCCTCCTTCTAAAATGCTGTTGCCTGTTCCAGGGACTTCATAATAATAAGTTGGAAAAGATTTCCTGTTTCTAAATGGTTTGAGATTAAAAGTGCAAAAGTAGCTTGAGGGGCTAGATATTGTTTTCATTTCTTTGCTGTGTGGGTGGTCTGCTGTGATTCCCAAGACCACCACCATTGTGGGACTGAAACACTGGCTGATGATACACCAGGGAATTCGGCTGTTGTTTTGCTTTCCAAAAGAACAGCTGAGCTAGCCAAGCCCAGGTCAGCATACACACAAACACACACACACACACACACCTGCACAAAGAGAAGAGCCTCCAACTTCAATTCCACCCACTCAGTCCCTTCATCAGAAAGAGATTTCCTTGCTTTTCCAAAGCACCCAGTCCCATCCACAGATATCTAGAGATACAGACCTGTAGATTTCAAGACCCCTGGGACAGTCTTATAAAAGGTATTCCCAATCCAGTGACCAGCTTTTCTCCAACAGCAGCCTGAGCATAAGTTTAGGGATATTACATTTCTCAATGTATGTCTCCTATCTTGAAAATACATCTACCCCAACATCAGCTTCTGCCTCTCTGACCTGGCGCAGCCTGTAAGCATTAAGTGCAAAAAACAATTCCGTCACCATAATGATATGCTTCTGTCTGACTGTTTGACACGTGTCAAATGTATTCAGCAAATCAGAAGCAAGTCTGGGACCAGCCCAGCCTCTGGACTCTAATTTTCATATTTTTAGATATAGTCTATATAGCAATTTTGAGAGAAATTCTACCTCTAAGTACCCATAGAACTTTTAAAGTCTGTTGCTTTAAAGCAACCCTCCTGGTAAATAATAGTGCGCAGTCCCCAGAGGGCATGTCAGATTGGTGTGGGAGTTAGCTATATTTCAACATTCCAGATGAGGAATAACTAGCTAAAGGCTGGCGGAGGTACCTCTGACATGTTGCTTTTAGACAAACTTGAACTGAAAAAGATGGGTTTTATTTTCTTTCCCTTTCTTAGTTTTGCCCCAGTGAACTTTTGTTCCACCAGAACTGTTCTTTCTTCAGAATCTGGCATCTGTTGCTCAAACCACCCACTCATGAGCAGACACGTTTATGAACTTTTCTCAGAAATTTCTGACGGTACCTCTCTTGGACGTTTTGTCAGGAGCTTCTCCTTGCGGTCAAATCTTAATGAATTCACAACTACTTTTTTTAGCCATCAGGGCTTTCCTCAGACATTTCAGTGACTGGGGTCAAGGTGGTCAATGTCCACTTTTTAAAAAGAGCTGGAGGAACTAGGATGACCTGGAAAAAATAGTCTGGTTAATAGCTTCATTCCTAGGATACTCTCCCATAAAAGGTGCAGCTTGTGCCTGTGTAGCTTCATCCTAGATTTTAGAAATCCCCCTAGGAATGAGCAGAAGAGATGATTAGCTTCACAGGTCATAATAAAAGGCAAAGGGAAAAGATAAAGATAGAAAGAATCATAGCAAAGAGGAATGGAAGAAAGTGTTTGGGAAAAATAGCAATAAGGGTTTCAACATACAAAAGGAAGGAAAGTCATGCTTCTTAGATAGCTATTATGTCTTTCTCATGGCTGTCTGCTCTGCTCAGTCACGTTCGACTCTTTGAAAGCCCTTGGACTGTAGCCTGCAAGGCTTCTCTGTCTATGAGATTCTCAAACACAAAGAATAAAATGCCTTAAAAACATCTCTGCTGTCAGTTTGCCAAGTTACGGCAGAGCAGCAAGAGCACTGGACAAGAGTGAATGTGGCATTTCCTGGCCTATGGTGAGCAGGGCAAGTTCTTTCCTCTCTGACTCTGTTTCCCCATCTCTCAGATCTAGGTGATCCTGTCCGTCCTGCACAGCTCACAGACGTAGCAAGATGACAAGGGAGTAATGGATGTGAAAAGGCTTTGTAAATCATGGAGCAATGCCCCAGCACAATGAGAATCACTCTCTTACCAAGTTCTCCAAGCAGAAAAAAAATTGCATAAAAGAAGATACTCAGCGAAATGTGCTGAGGAATCAGGGAGGCATCTTGGGGTGAACGCTCTTGATTTCCAAGCCAAACCAGTAGGAGTTAGGCTGAGCACCATGGCTGGGAGAATCAGCACACCGTGAAATTATGAAGTATGATCATTAACTCAGCTGCTCTGCACAGGCCTTCAACTCCACATCCAGCCTTCTCTTTGAAGTCCATGACCTTCTATGTGTCACTGAACTGCTGAATGGCTACTCTGAACTGAATCGAGCATCCCAGCCCAGCCTGCTGATGCAATCAGACAAGGTTCACCCCACACAGCCAGAGTCCCTCGTTGGCATTCAGTCCAGCAATTCCAGTGGAGCACTCAGGGGGCTGGTAAAACATATAAGGCCTGCTTTCAGGCATAAGCCACCGACTTTGGGAACACGAATAAGTAACCTGTGGTTTGTTTTTGTTCTTCTAGTTCTTTTGGAAACTCTTGGAGACTCATTTATTTTTAATAGGAAGTTCAACTAATACTCTCCTAATAACAATGAAAGGGCACTATTTTCACTCTATACCTGCATTTCAAAAGTTCCAGAATGAGGTTACTTGACCCAACTTTTTTTTTTTTTTAAATAGATGGACTGACTAAGACCCCAAGAAGGATATTGACTTTACAACTTTCACTCAGCAGGTTAGCCATTATTGAAATGTGATTTTCAAAAGAACTCTGTGAGCTAGTCACAGTCCGTACTTCATGGGGCTTCCCCAATGGCCCAGCAGTAAAGAATGTGCCTGCAAGGCAAGAGAGTGGGCTTCGATCCCTGGGTCAGGAAGATCCCCTGGAGGAGGTAATGGCAACCCACTCTAGTATTCTTGCATTGGAAATCTCATGGACAAAGGAGCCTGTGGGGCGACGCTACAGTCCATTGGGGTTGCAAGAGTCGGACACAACTGACTGAACTACCAACTCTGAGTTAGTCACAGCCAGCACATACTTCACAGTTCAGAATCTGAGGCTCCGAAATAAATAAAAAAATAACTGCAGAGTATCAAACAAACATAAGTGGTAGAGTGAAGACTAGAATCTAGTTCAAGTGATATGATCTCAAAATCCTCTAAACGCTGGACAGGAACAATACATTAGGGGGTAGCAAGATCTGTGGAAAATGAAAAAGCTTCAAATGTGAAAACATAGACCCAGTATTACTGTGTCTTCTTATTTTTTTAAGAGAAGCCAGAAGTATTTTTATGTGAAGTAACTTAATTTTTAAAACATTTTGAGTTCCAAAGAAAATGTATCTTAGGGCCACTTATTTGCAACTTTTTATCTAGACTAATAAATTCTTGGCTACTATGCCTCTTTCGACTGCCCAGTCTAAATTTATTTTAGAAGAAATTCTGCTTACCATAATGTTTTTCTCTCTGACTGGAATAAACCAAGTTTACTTTTTCTATACTCAAAATCTAGGTGCTAATATCTAACAACAAAGACACACTTAAGATATCCAAAATAAAACTACTGTTTTCTTTCTTCTCTCCTTGTTCCCCAAAGCTACTTTCTCCCAAGTCCTCTTTATTCTGATAAATGATACTACCATCAACCTCTCTGCTCAGACCAAAACCCTCCAGTAGTCCTTGATTCTTTTACCTTCACATCCCAGATTCAACATGCCAGAAAGTTCATTTGTCTCTGTTTCTTTGAAATTCAAATCCAGCTACATCTCATCATGACACCCATTGCTACAATACCAACTTAAGCTATATCAGTCTTTGCCTGTTTGTTCTATGACATCATCCTAACTGGTCTCTCTGCCTCACTTTTGCTCCCCTAGAATCCATCCTCCACAGAGCAGTGAGAGTGGAGATTGATACATATACCCTATTGATACATACAAAATCGATAACTGACTATGTAGCACAAGGAACTCTACTTAAAACACGGGTGATTTGAATGGGAAGGAAGTCTGAAAGGGCGGGGTTAGATGTGTGTGTATGGCTGATTCATTTTGGCGTATACTAGAAACTAACACGACACTGTAAAGCAACTATACCCCAATAAAAATTATTTTAAACATAATAAAAAGTCAATGCCAGAGATCATTTAAAAATGAAAGCCAGATAATATCACTCCTTTGCTCAAAACCTCTTACAGGTTTCCTGTTGTAATTGGATTAAAATCCTACACAGCTCCACATGATCAGGCTCTAGCCTTCCTCTTCTGCCTCTTCTCTCCCCTTGGTTATGGTCATCAGCCACAATGGTCTTCTTTTGGTCAAACACACCAAGTCCATTCTCTACTAAGATCTTTGCAATTTCTATTTCTTCTTCCTGGAATACACTACTGCTCCAGCTTTGAGCAGAGATACGGCTTAAGAGTGCAAGCTCCAGAGCTGGGCTTCCGAGTTCAAATCCCAGTTTGGTCACACCAGGCAAGTGGAATCATGTCTCCATTCTTCAGTAATCCTCATCTGCAATATAGAGATAAAAAACAGTAGTATCTCCCTCATAAAAGTCTGGAAAGATTCCCTAGAGAAGGAAATGGCAACCACTCCTGTATTCTTGCCTGAGAAATCCCATGGACAGAGGAGCCTGGAGGGCTACAGTCCATGGGATCACAGAGTCAGTCACAACTTAGTGTCTAAACAACAAATTTATAACTAAATCACTTTGCTGTACAAAGAAACTAATGCAACATGGTAATAACTACGTTTTAAAAGAGAAAGAAAAATAATTTAAAAAAAAAAAATTGATCTGAGGCTTTCTTACTGTAGGTTACAGGACTCGAGTTTTCCATAAACTCCAAAGAAAAATGCTACCATTTCTGTTCACTGTTCACTATTGAAATTTTAGCAATGGAAAATATTTCCAAAAAAAAAAGAACCCAACCTACATCCACAATTTTTATTACCCAGAGAGATGATAAATCATATTCAGGAGCAAATCTTGCATTTAGAAATGTCAGCTACTATAACAGATGTTAATAAAGTTGTGTATGAGGACATTCATCCCAGGATCACAGCAGAAAAGGCCTCAGTCTAATCCCCTCATTCAGCCTAGGAACGAACGAGGCCCAGAGAAGGCCCCACTCAGAGTCAAGACCAGACCCAGGTGGTTTTATTCCCATTCCAGAGGAATCTCCACTATCTAAACTGCCTTTATATGCTTTCTTTTTTCATTTTTGCCATTTTTTACTATAAAAATTCCAAGAAACGAAAAAAGGAGAGAAAACAATATAATGTACACTCTAATAATAATAATAACCCAGATTGGATTGAACAGTTGTTAACAATATTTTGTTGCTTTTTTATGCATCTTGTCATTGTTGCTCATTTCTAAAAATAAGAACATTTCCCTATGTAAACACAATACCATCATACCTACCAAAATTAAGGATAATTTCTTAACATCATCTAATACCCAAATCATATTCAAATTTTTCCAAGCACTGCCATCATTTCACTTATAGTTGTTTCATTGAATTGGGATTCAGTAAAGGCCCAGACATTGCCCTTGATCATTATGTCTCTTAAATCTCTTTCAATTTAAAATATTCTTTCTTCTAATGTCATAACGTATTATTTGATTTTATTTATTTGTTTTTTCATAATAATGAGTTTCTGAAGACACAAGAAAACTATTATATAAAATGTTTGCATTCTGGGTTAGTTTAAATCCTTCCTTACTGGTACTTGGTTTGTTCTTCTGTTCCCCCCACTCCCTGTGTATTGGAAGAAACATCTAAAAGCTTGATTACATTAACATCAAAGTGCCTCTATTTTTGAAGACAGAAATTTGCAGCCATTTTTCTAGTATAATTAACCGAACAAACCCTGAAGATTGACTTACAAGAGATGGAAAGGAGAAAACAGGTAAGGCCAGCATGTGGTGTGGAAAGGAGAATATCCCAATTACATGACTGCATTAAGGAGTCTGATATTTAGCTGTGATCCTTAGAAATCGGATGATTTAAAGAGACACACACAAGAGTAAAAAAATACAAATCAGAACATTACTTTCATAATCTGTAATAAGATACATAAACATTAAACTAACTAAATGCTTTCCCTGACAGGCCAGTGGTTTTCAAGCCTAGTCCCATATTAGCATTATCTAGGACTCCTAAGAAAAAAAAAAAAACCACCCGCAAAGATGCTGATTTAATTGGTCTTGGGTGGAGACTGGATAATGGGGTGCTTTTTAAAAGCTCCCCAGGTGTTTAAAAAAATGCAACCAGGGCTGAGAAACATTGCTGTAGGTAGGTCTAAATCAAAAGCCAATTTGTCATCAGAAAGCTGTTTTGAAAACACAAAACCAGAACTTGAGGTGAAAATGATATACATAAAGAAAGTCTGCAAAGTCTGTATTAGTCAGTGGTGTTCAACTTCTGCCTACATAAGAGACATTGGGGTATGCTTACTTAAAAAAAAAGAATAAAGAAAAACACTGGATCCCTGTTTTCTACTTCACTGTTATCTTCCCCATCACCTATGAGATTCTGATTAAAGAACTCTTCAGGGGCCCCTTAGATGCTGCTTCAAGAAACAACAAATGTGAATCTGATGTAGATAATCCATGTTTCTCACACTAAGGAATACAAGTCTACATCCTCTGGGACACACTTGTTTTGAGGAGTTGGTAAACCTCAAACTTAAGCTGCGTCAGAATACACAGCAAGACAGGCATGTTAAAACACAGACTATTTGCTAGGCTTCACCCCCAGAGTATCTCATTCAGTAGATTTGGGGTGGTGTCCGCACTATACATTTTTAAGAACTAAGGCGGTGGCTCTCAGACAGGAAAGACATTTGGCAGTATCTGGAGTTATATTTAAAGACTTTATTGTTTAGAATGGTTTTAGGTTCATAGCCAAATTGAGAGGCAGGTTACCTAGATTTCCTAGATAGATACCCTTCTCTCCCATCAATATCCCTTACTCACAGTATTTTGTCATCTCAAATCCTCCTTTCAACTTTTTTCATTTACCTTTACAATCTCAGGATACTGTAGATCGTTTCAAAGATCACTCTTCCAATTCTCCCTCACTGGAATCTTTGTATATTTTTTACACATTTGAGAGTTTTGCTTTGAAGGTACCTACCCTAAAACCATCTTCTTTGTAAGACTCAAATATGGAGTAATTACTATTCTTTTTAAGGATTGCTTATGCCCCTTGTGCTACAATACTAGTTTCTTGAAGATTTTTAGAAATCTTAAAGTCTAGTGTTCTATTATGTTAGAATGGGATAATAGGTTTTATGAAATGGAAAAGGGTGGAACCTCTTTTTGAAGTGAAGAACTCTTTTCATCCAGGCTGGAAAACAAGTTAGACAGGTTTGGATTCAGCCTCTGGGGTACATAGGTGACCTCAAACACCCACAGGGTTTGAGGGTTATAAATACAACTTGCTTACTCCAAACTTCAGGAGCAAGGCTTGACATTTCTCTGTTAACTCTGAGAGGGATGTCCCTATTCAAATGGTGATTTATTGTTGCACTCCTATGTTTTAGAATGAGTAAGAAATAGGTATTATACAATCACATAAACAAAAACCATCTAGTAAAACAGACTGAGATGTGCCTGGTAGGAGAGACTGGCAATTACGCAAGTGACTCTAAACCAGAGAGAAAACCCAAGTGCTCTAGTAGAGACATAAACTGTGAGTGGTGGTTGTGTTTGATTTGAATCATCAGAGGAAGGTTCAGAAAGGAATGACACTGAGTGATGTCCGGGGTTTGAAATAGTTGAGTTGGTAAGAGAACATTTCAAGAGATCTTTGGGCATCTGTAGATTAGATACAATAGTGCAAGAGTTAAAGGCACGTATCATAGAGCTGCTGTGGCTCCAGGCATGAACAGTAAGACTTGGTGGGGAATACATGGGGAATAAATAGCTCACTGACTTTAAATGAACAGGAACAGCCACCTGGGTATTAGTTCTCACTTTGAGAATCGACTGAATCTTAACGCACTCTGGATTCTGTTGGTGTCTTCAGTGCTACATCCTAAGGGTAGACAGGAAGCAGGTGATATATTGTAGAACCAGGTCTCTCCATGCTGGAAAGCTCCCTGAGGTCATTCTTAAAAAAGACAATAAAAACCTCATTTCTGGATAGAACTAGAGTTGATATTAGGAAGCTTCCAAACACAATCATAGTGTCTTTACCAGTTCTCAGATTTTTCATTTTTGGTTTGTTTTCTTTTTTAAAACTGTTTGTCCACATATTATATTTCATGGAGTATAGTTAATCCCCCAGTTCTCAGCTGTAAATAAATCACTATTGATGAAACTTTTCAAACCACTTCCCGTTGACTGCTTATCCCTATGAGTTCTATGACAAGGTCGGGAATCTGTTAAGAAAGAGACAGCTGAAGGACATCCAACAGTGTATTTCAAGCACTTTTAGAATCAGGCTTTCACCTTACAATGCAAGCAAACTCTGTATTCCAAGGACCCCTGCTCTTGAGGCGCCTGAAAGAAACCCAGTCAGCCACTGGGTCTGCACAATTCCAGGTGCGGCACCGGCACCCTATAATAGTGGTATCCTGATGATGAGATCAGCCAAGAATGAGCTCCCAGGAAGATCTCTCAGAAAGTCTGATGTCATTTAAGACCTCAGTTATCCAAGTAAATGAAGAAGAATGCGAAATGGGTATTTCCCCTGTCAGCAGCTTGGCACAGACCCACAGGGTCTGACAGTGCCACCAAAGGAAGTAGTCTTTCCTCTGCTTGTCTGAGGTTTCCTGTATCATGAGGCAGGGTTTCGTGAGTGGGTGCTTTAGATAAATCAGTGGATCTTTAAGTCAGAAAGGACTGCTGGACGTTACATCCACTTTCAAAATGGGTCTTCATACAACATATCAGAGAGAGAGACGCAACAAAACAGACCTATGGTGGGAGAAGCACAAACATTCCAATCAGAAATTTGACATCTAAATTCCTCAGTTACCACATTGAGTCATGTCACTGCCTTAACTTCTCTTACTCCTGAATAGGGGGTGTGGGGAGGACGAGGTATTCATACTATTTTTGCGTGGATTCATGTCAATGTATGGCAAAACCAGTACAGAATTGTAAAGTAAAATAAAAAATAAATTAAAAAAATAAATAAATAAAACAATAGTCTCAAGAATCAAATGATGCAATGTATCTGATAATGTTTCATAGGCTAGTGGGTCTCAAACTTTAATATGAGTACAAATCACCAAGGATCTTGTCAAAAATGAAGATTCTGGGACAAATCTGGGACAGGGCTGGGGCATTTACATTTCTAACAGGCTTCTGGGTGGTATTATCTTCTGGCTGGTCTATAGAGCTCATTTCTTTTTTCAAACTTTAAACTTTTTATTTTGTATTAGGCTGGTGCTTCCTTGGTTGCTCAGATATTAAAGAATCTGTCTGCAAAGTGGGAGACCCAGGTTCAGTCCCTGGGTTGGGAAGATCTGCTGGAGGAGGAAATGGCAACTCACTCCAGTATTCTTGTCTGGAAAATCCCATGGGCAGAGGAGCTTGGCGGACTACAGTCCTTGTGGCTGCCTAGAGTCAGACATGAATGAGTGACTAACACTTTCACTTTCATAGCTGATTAACAATGTCCTGGTAGTTTCAGGTGAACAGCAAGGGACTCAACCATACATACACAGGTATCCATTCTTCCTCAAACATTTTTAATAGCATATCATTAGAGATTGAAGTGTCACACAGTAATTGTTGTTGTTATTTCAATAAGTTTTCAGAGAAGGATATTCTTCATTCTTTACATTAAAAAAAATTTAATTCATCAAGTCCTATTCCAACCCTCCACATATCCAACAATTCTAAAAAAGCTTATTTAATATAGTGACTCCTGCCCAAAAGGTCAATCAGCAGTTTCACTGAAGAGTAGGCTTATGGGAAAATGACTTTTTTTTACTCAATCTTTATGTTCACTGGTTTCACATTTATCTATATGCATGTCAGACGTTTGCAAATTGTGATGACACAAAAAGATTAAGTACTTGCTAAGCTGCAAAAGATAATTGGAGGACATTTTATACAAGGATCCCTTGAAAATCAATACACAGTATTTGTATATAGTGTATATCAATATAATGTATGTGTGCTCAGTTATTTCAGTTGTGTTCAACTCTCTGCAACCCCATGCACCATGGCCTGCAAGGCTCCTCTGTCCATGGGATTCTCCAGGCAAGAATACTGGAGTGGGTTGCCATTTCCTTATCCAGTAATGTATACATTTGTGTAATATTTTATATAATTTAACATTTTCAGGATACTTTCACATATGTTGCTCCATCGTTAATTCTTTGCAGAAAGGTAGGCTGGGCGGGTCCCATTTGGCCCATTTTATAGATGACGAAACTGGAAAACAGAAAAGAAGTGAGTTGCTCAAGATCGTACTCATACAGTTGCTGCAACGCTAAGGTAAAGCCCAGTTCTTCAAAATTTTAATTCAGTGCTCTTTCCTTTGCCTCCCTGTCCACAGCACTTACCATATTGACAAAATGTTAGGGTTTGGCTTGTTGAAGCCCGGATATGAGAAAGGTATCCACATGTTAAACGTTTTAGACAGTACAGATTTGGTTACTGTGGATACCTTGTCAGCAGTGAGCCCATAAACATGGATATCTCTCACTGTGATCAGAAGAAAACCTGCTCCAACACTGAATTTTCAGATGATTCATTTGCTTGTTTAATTCCCAGCCAAGAATGCAATGCCCTACTCCTTTTGGAATGTTTACAGATGAGAGTTAGAGCTTGGAGGTGGAGGGCAACCTGACTACTACAATCATCCTAAGTAGGTGCTTGGTTTTCTACTCAAAAACTATTCTTACCTTTCTTCTTACTTCCTCTACGATATGTCCCTGGCCATGCCAACTCATAGTGATCTCAATCGCTCTCTTTCTCTTTTAGTGTTAACAACCTCCTGAGAAACACTTATGAGGCATCTGGAATTATAATTGATGTTTTGCCTATAGTGATGTTTCACTCAGGGATGTGTGTGTGTGTGTTCACTGCCAAATGAAATTGGGAATCCTTCAAGGGCAAGGACAAACATGTTTCATGCTTTGTCTTATACAGAATGATGGAAATAAGAAATGGAGGTGAAAACTATATTGAAAGTGAAAACTATATTGAATTTGGAGTCAGATGATCTGGATCAGTTTGTCATTAGCCATGTGACCTTAAACAAGATACTGACACTTTGATATTGATACAGTACCTTGAACAAGATACTGACACTTTGATCTAGAAAATGAGAATATTAGCGCTTATACTATTGTCATGAGAAATAAATGAAATACTATGTGTGAAAATAAAAGTGCTTTGCAAACTCGTAAGAGCTAAGTAAGTTTAAACAATATATTTGTATTTTCTTTAAGAATAATATAGTTTAAATTTGAGGAATCTACTGCTAACTCTAGTCTTAAACACATGAATTTGCTTCACACTTCATCCATAAAATGTTTTATATCTCAATGTCCCTCTATGCAAAGAAATATAGCCAAATGTAAACAATATTATTAAAAATTTTCTTTTCCCAAACTGGGCAGAATAAAAGATTTATGATTCAAGAGAAGTTGATATAACCCAGATGCTAAAAATGTTCATTAAGATCTGTCAACTTTGTAGTTTCATGGAATTCAGATAGTAGGAGTTACATTTTGGCTTAGGAAATTCCCTTTTAAATTCTCAGCATGTTGCACAAATGTTAAGTGAAATAGCATAACTACCAAAACCTCTAAGGGTAGGAAAATGATTCACTCTCTAGAATAAGGGTGCTAATGTAAGCAGAACTCACATACTTACTAGCTGCTCTGAACACAATTGTAAAAACCCAAATCTATCATTCTCTTCCTATTTATCCACTTTCTGTTGGTACCGCATCAAAATACTTCCTGTTTCTGGTCTTGAGACAATTTCAAAGCATACCTTCTCCTTTTTCTTACCCCATCACACACATAATAATTGTTCCTACCCATTTTAATACTTATTATGTTTCTGGAGCTGTACCAGTGCTCTTTATTGTCTGTAAGCTTCAAATACATCTTGCAAGAAGGTTTCATTGTTCCCCTGTTATAAAAACCAACATCGCAAGACTCTTAAGTACATTGTTTCCAGCCCTTCTGTGGATCAGCAGACCACAATTCAAACTGGGCCCCTGTGGTTCTTCGCCTCTGTTCTTACCAATAAGAAGCACAGATCAAGTCTCAACTCTCTTCTATCAAAATATTTTACATTAATTACCTAGACAATTTTTAAAATGTTTTCAATCATTTGCATCTACCTATAGATATCTTTCAAAGGAAATTATGGAGATATTGAACATCATCCAGACAAATACTTTTTGAATTAAATTGGAAACACTAGATAATATAAAAATAAGCTGGAATCAAGATTGCTGGGAGAAATATCAATAACCTCAGATATGCAGATGACACCACCCTTATGGCAGAAAGCGAAGAAGAACTAAAGAGCTTCTTGATGAAAGTGAAAGAGGAGAGTGGATAAGTTGGCTTAAAGCTCAACGTTCAGAAAACTAAAATCATGGCATCCGGTCCCATCACTTCATGGCAAATAGATGGGGAAACAGTGGAAACAGTGGTTGACTATTTTTCTGGGCTCCAACATCACTGCAGATGGTGACTGCAGCCATGAAATTAAAAGACGCTTACTCTTGGAAGGAAAGTTATGACCAACCTAGACAGCATATTCAAAAGCAGAGACATTACTTTGCCAACAAAGCTCTGTCTAGTCAAGGCTATGGTTTTTCCAGTGGTCATGTATGGATGTGAGAGTTGGACTATCAAGAAAGCTGAGCATAGAAGAATTGATGCTTTTGAACTGTGGTGTTGGAGAAGACTCTTGAGAGTCCCTTAGGCTGCAAGGAGATCCAACCAGTCCATCCTAACGGAGATCAGTCCTGGGTATTCATTGGAAGGACTGATGTTGAAGCTGAAACTCCAATACTTTGGCCATCTGACGCAAAGAGTTGACTCATTTGAAAAGACCCTGATGCTGGGAAAGATTGAGGGCAGGAGGAGAAGGGGACGACAGAGGATGAGATGGTTGGATGGCATCATTGACTCAATGGACATGAGTTTGGGTGGAGTTCGGGAGTTGGTGATGGACAGGGAGGCCTGGCGTCGCAGAGTCAGACGCGATTGAGCGACTGAACTGATCTGAACTGAAGAAATTGCAGCATAATGAATTGAGTAGTGACATCATTCCTATACAACCAAAATACTTTTTTTAAAGAAGGAACTGGCTTAGTAAAAAAAAAGAAGAAAAATAAATACTGGATTATGTAGCAAAATCTCCAAGATCCAGTCATTGCTCTATAAGCGACTTTCTATGAGATAGTTGATAATTATCTTTTCCTTCAGACCTCAAATTTCCCATTTGTGACTTGAGGAAGTTCTTTGAAGCGTGTCACTAACATATGACCAACTGTCCTGTGGCATTAGCTTGCCCAGCCTTATCCCCGACCATTCCACCCACACGTCCCCGTCATGTATTTCCTCTTTTCCAATGTAGACTTACTTGGCATATACTACCTTACTCAGAAATGCCTTAGTCTACCATTAGAATACCCACACTATTTTAACTTAATTTTATTCTCTAAATTAATTTGCAAAACTTCAGCTTTGTTCTAACTAATCATGTCTATGAATTCACACATTCAGAAAAAATGCTTTCTAATACTCGTGAAACTTAATGGATAACTTAAATCTTTTTTTTAATCCTTGCACCCCAAATCTTGTATATATTCCACTAAAAGCAAATCAGACCTTGGGAAATTGAAACTTTCCTTTGGGGTTCCATAAAGATATTTTTCCTAATTTCAGAGAGCTGTGAGACAAAGTCCAGCTGGGAATGGAGCCAGCACCCTTTACTATCCTCTCCCGGTGTTAGGCACTTTTTCAATATCTATCCAAGTCACCAGGTTGACCCATTTACTTACTCCATCCTGAAATCTTCTACCACCACCTGGCCTCATCCTTCTGAATTATTTTCTGTGTCCCATGCTTGGACAAATTTCATGACCGAACACATAAAAGACGAAAAACACACTAAGTTGTGACTTAAAATAGCATGGTTTTAGTAGTGCCCAGCCTACCATCTCCTTGACAAAGAAGGTACTATCTTATCCAAACTGTATTTTCTTCTTCTGGATATCAGAATGACCTGAACTGCTCAGCATGGTCTATCAGACCCTCTTAGAGATCATTTCTACTTTGGGTCCCTGGGCGTCATGACCTTGAGCAAGATCACTGTGTTGTTGTTGTTGTTGTTGTTTTTCCCCTTTCTGGTTTCTTGATTGTAAGGTGGATATAAACACAACTGGAAGTTAGACTGAACTGGGCTTCAGTCTTAGATCAACCACATAATGGTCATGTGTCATGAACAAGTGACTGAAGGACCCTATGTCCCAGATAATTTACATGTGAAATAGGAAAACTCTCTTAAAAGTGACTTTTTATGAGATTTAAATGAGGCAATGTGGTTAAAATATCCAGCATATCATGTGGTAGCATTCTTATCAAATGTCATTTCCACTTTCAGTATCTGAAATATAGTTATGATCTGGCTATTATGATTGTTTCTAGCCTGTGAGAATATTTGGCTTCTTTAGCTACATTTAAACTGTATTTCTATTTGCCCCCATGGAGATACACTGTCCCCATGAAGGCCTCTTTACTATACAGCAACTTCCTTGGCAAGACTGTCATATCAAAACCTGATTTCTGAGAGACTTCCCATTTTCTTCCTGTTTCAGGCCTATGAGAAGCTAATTTAAAAGCAGAACTGATATGACTTACTCTAAATGTATAAATGCTTTCTGGCTTGAAAATCCATGCTTTTTTTCTAATAACCTATGTAAGTATTCAGTCACTACTACTCACAAGAGACAAAATAATTTACCTGTTTATTCATTGCAATATTTAGCAAAATGTTGATATTTATCAGCACATATGTAACAGATGCAAAGAGATTCATAATTCCACTCTACTTTGTTTTTTCTTTTACACATTTCTTTTTTTAAATTGAAGTATAGTCGATTTACAGTGTTGTATTTGTTTCGGGAGCATAGCAAAGTGATTCAGTTAAACGTAATACATATATATCACTTTTTATCAGATCATTTTTACTTTACTGGTTATCACAAAATATTGAGGATAGTTCCCTGTGCTATACAGTAGGTCCTTGTTAGTTACTTATTTTATATGTAGTAGTGTTATCCATCCTCACCCTTTTCCCTTTGGTAACCATAAGTTTGTTTCCTATGCCTGTGAGTCTATTTGTTTTATAACAAGTTCATTTGTATTATTGTTCTTTAGATGTCACGCACAAGTGATATCATATTATATTTGTCTTTTCCTGTCTGGTTAGTTTGCTTAGTGCGATAATCTCTAGGTCCATCCATGATGCTGCAAATGGCACTATTTCATTCTTTTCTATGGCTGAATAATATTCCATTGTGTAACTATACCACATCTTTATCCATTCAAATAAAAACTGAGGGAGAGGGTATGGAGGAAAAGGAATCTTCCTACACTGTTGTTGGGAATGTAAATTGGTACAGCCACTATGGAGAACAGTAAGGAGGCTCCTTAAAAGACTAAAACTAGAGCTAGCATATGATCCATCAATTCCACTCCTGCGCATATCTTTGGAGAAGACAATCCTGTGGAATGAGTCCATCTCTGCGCAGCCAAAAAGGTGTAAATATTGTGTATAGTGTTTCTATAATAGCCTTGGATTTTTTTGTTTTTCCAATGAGGTTTGTTCCACCACCATTTTTAAGTTCCTCAAGAACAAAGATGATTTTCCCACTTCCTTAATCATTTGCCACAAAATCAAAAGCAATGTCTTTTGCAATGTGGGACTTTGAGGCATGTAAATTAGAAAATATTTTTCTGTTGGGAGACCTGAAAAATTCTATGAATAATCTGGGAGACCAATGTGACAAGTTTCATATAATTTAGGCCAGGGAATAAGTGATGTTGGGGATCTGATAGCTAGAAAGCTTGGGTAAGAATTTCTGATTTCATCTTTCTCTTACTTTGTGTGGTTATATTTTTTGATCCTCTCTCACTGCTACAGTCACCCTTCTTCCTTCCTTTTGCCTCCTACTGGTGATTCAGCTACTTTAACAGCTATTAAAGGAGGAAAAGAGAAAAATATCCGATATTAAAATATTAAAAACTTGAATGTGCTTAAGAAGTATTTGCTGAGCAAAAAATTGAATTACTCTCACTGCTGTTTCAGCCCTCAAATTATTTTTTCTTTGAGCAAAGATGAGAGTCTTAAGAAAAATGTCATCAAGAGGTAAATGGATGCTTTGCATGCTAATTATAGAGAGAATAACGCCCTCTTGAGGTGGGCAGGAAGCAGTAGACATATTTCTTAAAAGGAAAGAAAGAAAACCTCTCTCTCAAGACTCCTGCTACATATCTAGCCAATTGGGAAAGCAGGATTTCTGATGAACCCTGAAATTCCTAAGACTGTGGTCCTGGAAACTCAGGCAGGAGGGACTAGACTAGAACATCATCAGCAAGGGCCCCTTCAAATATAAGCTCTGACTCTAACATTTTGGTATGAAAATGGATATAGTTCTATGCATGCATGTATGCAACGTCATGGACTGTAGCCCACCAGACTCCTCGGTTCATGGAATTCTCCAGGCCAGAATACTGGAGTGGCTTGCCATGTCCTCCTCCAGGTCAAGAACCTTCCTGACTCAGGTATAGAACCCATGTCTCCTGGATCTCCCACACTGGTAAGTAGATTCTTCACCACTGGGCCACCTGGAAAGTCCTATAATAATTTAACTTTTAATTAAGAAGGAAAAAAAAGATAAATAAAGAAGAAGAAACATATAGAGAAAGAAACAAGGAATTTTTTTTTTTAATTACAGAAAAAGAAATAATCAAAGAATGGTTTAAAAAAAAAAGGCTCCTCTATGAAAGAAAGTATTGAAGAAAGTAGGGAAACCCACTAGACCATTCAGGTATGACCTAAAACCAAATCCTTTATGATTACACAGTGGAAGTGAGAAATAGATTTAAGGGACTAGATCTGATAGACAGAGTGCCTGATGAACTATGGATGGAGGTTCATGACATTGTATAGGAGATGGAGCAAGACCATCCCCAAGAAAAAGAAATGCAAAAAGGCGAAATGGCTGTCTGAGGAGGCCTTACGAATAGCTGTGAAAAGAAGAGAAGCAAAAAGCAAAGGAGAAAAGTAAAGATATACCCATTTGAATGCAGAGTTACAAAGAATAGCAAGGAGAGAAGAGAAAGCCTTCTTTAGTGATCAGTGCAAAGAAATAGATGAAAATAATAGAATGAGAAAGAATAGAGATCTCTTCAAGAAAATTAGAGATACCAAGGGAACATTTCATGCAAAGATGGGCTCAATAAAGGACAGAAACAGTATGGACCTAACAGAAGCAGAAGATATTAAGAAGAGGTGGCAAGAATACACAGAAGAACTGTACAAAAAAGATCTTCACAACCCAGATAATCATGATGGTGTGATCACTCACCTAAAGACAAACATCCTGGAATGTGAAGTCAAGTGAGCCTTAGGAAGCATCACTATGAACAAAGCTAGTGGAGGTGATGGAACTCCAGTTGATCTGTTTCAAATCCTAAAAGATGATGCTGTGAAAGTGCTGCACTCAATGTGTCAGCAAATTTGGAAAACTCAGCAGTGGCCACAGGACTGGAAAAGATCAGTTTACATTCCAATCACAAAGAAAGGCAAAGCCAAAGAATGTTCAAACTACCACACAATTGCAATCATCTCACACACTAGCAAATTAATGCTCAAAATTCTTCAAGCCAGGCTTCAGCAGTATGTGAACTGTGAACTTCCAGATGTTCAAGGTAGATTTAGAAAAGGCAGAGGAACCAGAAATCAAATTGCCAGCATCTGCTGGATCATGGAAAAAGCAAGAGAGTTCCAGAAAAAGCATCTATTTCTGCTTTATTGACTCTGCCAAAGCCTTTGACTGTGTGGATCACAATAAACTGTGGAAAATTCTGAGAGAGATGGGAATACCAGACAACCTGAGCTGCCTCTTGAGAAATCTGTATGCAGATCAGGAAGCAACAGTTAGAACTGGACATGGAACAACAGATTGGTTCCAAACAGGAAAAGGAGTAAGTCAAGGCTGTACATTGTCACCCTGCTTATTTAACTTATATGCAGAGTACATCATGAGAAATGCTGGGCTGGAAGAAGCACAAACTGGAATCAAGATTGCCCGGAGATATATCAATAACCTCAGATATGCAGATGATACCACCCTTATGGCAGAAAGTGAAGAAGAACTAAAGAGCCTCTTGATGAAAGTGAAAGAGGAGAGTGAAAAAGTTGGCTGAAAGCTCAACATTCAGAAAACTAAGATCTTGGTATCTCGTCCCATCACTTCATGGCAAATAGATGGGGAAGCAGTGGAAACAGTGTCAGACATTATTTTGGGGGGCTCCAAAATCACTGCAAATGGTGATAGCAGCCATGAAATTAAAAGACGCTTACTCCTTGGAAAGAAAGTTATGACCAATCTAGACAGTATATTCAAAAGCAGAGACATTACTTTGCCAACAAAGGTCCGTCTAGTCAAGGCTATGGTTTTTCCAGTAGTCATGGATGGATGTTAGAGTTGGACTATCAAGAAAGCTGAGCACAGAAGAATTGATGCTTTTGAACTGTGGTGTTGGAGGAGACTCTTGAGAGCCCCTTGGACTGCAAGGAGATCCAACCAGTCCATCCTAACGGAGATCAGTCTTAGGTGTTCACTGGAAGGACTGATGTTGAAGCTGAAACTCGAATACTTCGGCCATCTAATGCGAAGAGCTGACTCATTTGAAAAAACCCTGATGCTGGGAAAGGTCGAGGGCAGGAGGAAAAGGGGACGACAGAGGGTGAGAGGGTTGGATGGCATCACTGACTCAATGGACATGAGTTTGGGTGAACTCTGCGAGTTAGTGATAGACAGGGAGGCCTGGTGTGCTGCAATTCATGGGGTCGCAAAGAGTCAGACACAGCTGAGAGACTGAAGTGAACTGAATGAAAGAAAGAAAAGGAAAAGAAGAGTAAAAGAAGGTATCTGCTTGAGTGATGAGTTCAAGTTTCATTTATTAATTGTTTATTTAACTTGTGTTCCTGTGGCTCCTCCCATGGGCAGAAAGATTAATTTTCTTATCCTCAATCATTGAATGTTTTTAAAGTGGCAGTTTGTTTCTGTAGTAAAGCTGAGAGGTTTATTTTCTCCCAGGAAAATGGGCTCTTTGCCATGAATAATGAGAGGAACTAATACTGGAGATCTATAAAATCACTACTGATTTTATTTTTAAGAGCTACATTAAAGGACTTTGTATTACTGAGACATGGTAATAAACATTTAACAAGGCCACACATTCTTGAGGTCATATTAAAGTACAATTTTTGTTATGATTTCTTTAGAGTCCCTTTTCAGCTTTGCTGAAAATAGCCAATGATTATAAATATTTACAACAAAATAATGTCTTTTATGGAATGAAGTTCTTATGAAGTCATTTTTTATTAGTTAATCCTTTAAATAAGGCAGAGTTAAAGCATCACTATCCCTCCAAATGAATAAATGTCAAAACTAAGGCAAAACTAAGAAAAAAAAACAGTGTAGTAATTTGAATGCAAATTAGTGGCTGAGGTTCGGGTATCACTCTGATACATCTTGGAAGAATTTGCAGGTCAAGAATCAATCAATTTCTTTAGAGTTGCTTAGAAACTGAATTTTTTTCCCTCATTTTTGCATTTGAAAATTTTGAGTCTTGATGATACATCAAGACTCAAATATATTACATCTCTCCCATCATGTTTCCCTGATTTCTGGACTCCAGAAGTAACATTTTCAATTATATACTCCTGTTGCATTTTACCTGTACCTCTTTATAGCCTTTTAATATGTAGGTGTGATAATAATTAAATTTATAGCTATACTGTGATCTCCTCATAGAAAAAAGACACAATTCTCATTTTTTTGCAGTCCCAAATGTTCACTGGATGAAGAGAGGTGTATATATACAAAAGTATACAGTGCCTAACACAGCATGGTAAAATTGCAAATAAGTGTTTAGGGTAAATTAGTTGAATAACTGCTGAGAAGTGAATAAATAAACCCATAAAGGAGCAGTTTCAGTAAAGTTCAATCACAAAGCAAATTAAGTGTCCTAGAAGGAAACATAGGTCAAAGCAACATTAATCAATGTTGCATAAACTAAGCAGAACCCAGTGCTGAAGGCACACTGGATGAAGATCTGACAGCAATAGGTGTCAGGTTATTCAAAGGGTAGGTCTGATTCTGGACCTATTATCATATTTGATATTTCTTTAATCTTTTTTCAGTATTTTGGGACATGCTCAGGGAAGTATCTCAGCTCTGTTTTCTAGCACATTTTTTGATCCCTTTGTGAATTTTTAAAATTAAAATACTTTTTTTAATTGCTAGAATTTTTATTTTGTTCTTCATGAGCATCTGTTCTTTATCATAATGCTTGGTTCTCACCTTTTGAAGCTGGTTTTGAAAGAAGTTACTTCTTTTGGCTTTTTGTGATATTAAATATTGCTTTAAAATCCTTTTTAGTCGGCATTATGGTCTCTTCCCTGGTGGTAAAGATGGTAAAGATCTGTCTGCAGTGTGCGAGACCTGGGTTCAATTCCCAGGTCGAGAATATCCCCCCAGAATGGAATGGCAACCAACTCCAGTATTCTTGCCTGAAAAATTCCATGGACAGAGGAAGGAGCCTGGAAAGGTAAATGGGGCAGCAGGTCAAAAAGAGTCAGACATGACTGAGGGACTAACACTTAAAGTAGTTTTTACTTTGCATTATGGTTCCTCCTTCCTTAGTTATAAGTTCTTTGGGTAGTTGAGTTTATTTGTGTTTCTATAAAGATGTAGATGTTATTTAGTTATTTTGTGATTCTCGGCTGTTCGTAGAGGAATTCTTTCCATATTCTGTGGTGGGAATTTCTCCTAGTGTACTGGCTTCAGTATTGTGTAGATACTAGCCTTGAAAATTGTTTAGTTTTAGATTTGTCTGCTAGGCAGAGACATCTCAAAATCTGTTTCCAAGCAACACAGCCTTAGTTCCAGCTTCATGATAGTGAAGAAGCAGACTCTGTGGTGGATTCAAGTTTGTTTTATTCTTTATTTGTTTTTGAGTGTGGCTAAAAATTTGTTCATTAAAAAGCATATATTTATCATTTTACCTGATTTTGTATAGAAAGAAGATATTTCATCATATTTCTCATATACTACCTTGAACTTAAAAAGAATCACTAGTATTTCTAGTTTTCTAAAATATTTTATACTGAGAATTATTTTAATACATCTCTTTTTAGCAACAGTTGAGCTAAATGTTACTGTATCCTCCTTTGTGTTGATACAGTATTTTTGAAGAGAAGTATGAGCACTTCAGTAACTATTTGCCTGCCTTATGTTAAAGAATATTTTAATAGTTCCTATGGGGTACTTCTTTTTTTTTAATTTATTTATTTTGTTTTCCACTTCCTCATTGCTTTAAAAGTGAGGTCCACTTAAGTCTGGTATTAGAATTTACATGATTGGATTTCCCTGGATCTATTTTTACCCTCAAATGATGAATGGAAGAATATATCTCTGATCTTACTATTTCACTCTGAAGATCTGGTTGATGTGTAAAATGTTTAGTTAAATTTCTAGTATTTAGTTGTCATTTATCAAATTATTTTCCCTAATTCTCCTGCTTTCCTATTGAGTCATTTCTCTTTGTATAAGGAAATATATTTCTGGAAAGTTTAAAGTTGATATTGTATTTCAATTGAGGAGATGTCCTCACTGACTCAGTGGTAAAGAATCCACCTGCCAATGAGGGAGATATGAGTTCAATCCCTGTGTCAGGAAAATCCTCTGGAGAAGAAAATGACAACCCACTCCAGTATTCTTGCAAAGAAAATCCCCTGGATAGGGGAACTTGGCGGGCTACAGTCCAGAGTTGCAGAGTTGGACATGATTGAACACACATTTAAATTGTCTCTTTTTTTTTCTAAAGAAAAGCTATAATACTATCTTTGAAATGAACCACACCTGTTGATCTAGAGGTTCTATACTTCACTAAGGGTATAAGAGTCCAAATTATATTCACTTCTGTCTCTGAAAATACTACATTTCTTTTTGTATAGGTCTGAAATGTGAAAAACACATACTACATAGGGATCTAGAATATTGTCTTAATGCTGCACATCATAAAACTTTGCAGTAATTACTTTTAAACCCAGGAATGGCTTTATGGCTTCTATTCAGCAAATGCTCCTTATCTTTAAGGAAGGCATGGAGAAGAGTGTTGAAGTCTCCTGCCAAGTTCCTGCTTGACTGTGCTATTTTGCTTCATTGTTATTGTTTTAACTGCTACTGCTACTAATATTTAATACCAAAAGTACTACAGAACTCAAATACAAATAAAATTTTTCTCTGCTTTTGTAGATTTCCATTTTGCTTTTATTTTAGTAAATGTGTTCAAACATGTGCCCATATCATAAAAATAATCATTCTTCTTTCCTTTTGAAAAAAAATGTATCTGTTCAGATGAACTTCTCTAGTATTGCTTTTAAAAATTTCAAGAACTAGCTGAAGGCAACTTTAAATGATTTTTAAAAGGCCATCTAAACTGTGATTTAATGAATTATATCTAACTTACTAAAGAAGAACTGCAGAGTTCCAGGCTTTTTAAAAACATGTTTTAAATTTCAAACATCACAAAATACTATTAAAAGAGCTGTTTGCTAAGTACTATAGTTATCCATGGGTCTTCATGCTGCTGGATTAACATTTGTAATAGGCACAGGGTCTGTGGCTGTGCACTTAGGAAGCTGTTTTCTGTCTGTGGGCTTTTGCTTCTTTATGTGTAAGCTGAATCTACATTCTACTCGTGGTTCCTTACCACAGAATGGGGAAGAAAAATGAGGTAATGTCTGTAAATGTGTCAAATGTCTGGAACTTCCTGTTCAATAAGTAAAGAAGAGATCATTAGACATGAAAGATAAAACAAAAAAATTATTTATTGTTAAATCAGTGAGACAAAGAAGAGACAAGAGGACAGACTTCTTGTTCCATTCCATTCACTTATTCTCACATTAATTCATTCAAAATGCCATTGAGGGACTACTGTACCCTAAGCACTGTGCAAGATATGGGGACTACAAAGTTGAAAATGGTATAGTTCTTTAAGGAATCTACCACCTAGTAAGGGAAGCAGTTATAGACAGAAAGAGCTGCAGCAGAGCACGTGACATGATGAAGACTCAATGTGAATATCAAGGGTATAGGAAAATATCAGTGTAAGAAGGGAAGGCTAAAGTAGGAGTTGCTATGACTGACTTATATTTTTGAAAAGCTATTGATAATATTCAACTGCATTTACAAGCTGCTCTAAGGCAAAAAATGTCTTAAGATTATTTCAGCACTATAAATCAGAGTCTGTTAGTATTTTTCTCAGTTATTTTTAAGTTAATCTTAACTTTTCTTAAAAGTATGTAAAATTAGGGAAGAAATAAGTTTAAGCTATGATAAACATAGAGAGAGTATTAAAAAGCAGACATCACATTGCCAACAAAGGTCTGTACAATAAAAGCTATGGTTTTTCCAGTAGTCATGTACACATGTAAGAGTTGGACCATAAAGAAGGCTGAACTTTTGACACTTTTGAATTGTGGTGCTAGAGAAGACTCTTGAGAGTTCCTTGGACTGCAAGGAGATCAAACCAGTCAATCCTACAGGAAATCAGTTTCAGCTCAGTTCAGTTGCTTAGTCGCATCCGACTCTTTGTGACGCCCTGAACCACAGTGCACCAGGCCTCCCTGTCCATCACCAATTGCCAGAGTCCACCCAAACTCATGTCTGTTGAGTCAGTGATGCCATCCAAACCTCTCGTACTCTATCGTCCCCTTCTCCTCCTGCCCTCAATCTTTCCCAGCGTCAGTCTTTTCCAATGAGTCAGCTCTTCACATCAGGTGGCCAAGTATTGGAGTTTCAGCTTCAACATCTGTCCTTCCAATGAACACCCAGGACTGATCTCCTTTAGGATGGACTGGTTGGATTGCCTTGCAGTCCAAGGGACCCTCAAGAGTCTTCTCCAACATCACAGCTCAAAAGGATCAATTCTTCTGTGCTCAGCTTTCTTCACAGTCCAACTCTCACATCCATACATGACCACTAGAAAAACCATAGCCTTGACTAGACAGACCTTTGTTGGCAAAGTAATGTCTCTGCTTTTCAATATGCTGTCTAGGTTGGTCATAACTTCCTTTCTAAGGAGTAAGCTTCTTTTAATTTCATGGCTGCAATCACCATCTTCAGTGATTTTGGAGCCCAGAAAAATAAAGTCTGACACTGTTTCCACTGTTTCCCCATCTATTTGCCATGAAGTGATGGGAAATCAACCCTGGATATTTATCGGAAGGACTGATGCTAAAGCTGATGCTCCAATACTTTAGCCACCTTCACAAAGCGAAGAGTGGACTCATTGGAAAAGACCCTGATGCTGGGAAAGATTTAGGGCAGGAGGAGAAGGGGGTGACAGAGGCTGAGATTGTTGGATGGCAATCACTGACTCAATGGATATGAGTTTGAGCAAAATTTGGCAGATAGCAAAGGACAGGGAAGCCTGGTGTGCTGCAGTCAAGGTGTCGCAGTGTTGGACATGACTTAGAGATTCAACAACAACATTAGCTAAGCAAAATGTGAATCTTATTATGTGCCCCCTAGCCACCACTCCTCTGTCCTTCCTCAGAGGTCCTCACCACTAATAGGTTTATCTGCATTTCTGCAGTCCCCTTCTATGAGTTGACTTTCATACACAGGTAAATTAATTATACATTTCAAAAACAAATGGAAACATAGTCATGCAATTTTCTTTTTCAATTAAAATTATTTCTTTAAAATTCCTGCATAATTTCATATAGATGCACTTCTTTTAAAATTACTGTTGCATAGAATTCCACACTATAATTTCCTTTTAGAATAAATTTTCAGTGCCTGCATACCCAGGGTTTGTCATACACTTTCCAGGAACACATGTGAGTGAAGAAAGGAATTGATTTCCTGAATCTTTAACTTTTCAGTGTGCTCTGCCTCCAAATCTATTTGCCTGAGAATGCTTCTATGATCAGATTGGTTTTCTTTCCTCTCCCTACTTTCACCATCAGTCGCATTCTCCTTTTTAACAGCAGAAAAGCATGTCTTCCACCAATTCCTATTATTTACTATGATGCAATTGCCTCAAAATATAAAACACTTTGCGGTGCAAATCAAAGGACACTTGGAGAATGCATAGCTTCTAGGGGAAGGGGCCAGGAAGAGCAAGTCATAGAAAATTTAAACATTGAAAATGTAATATTGATTTCATTCAGGCAATTGAAATAGCTTTGCACTGGAATTCAGAAGTAAGATGGCTGTCCCTTGAATAGGTATATATGTCTATTTGAATTGCAAATGAAGTCAAATATTTTTGATATATGAGAGCTATCTTTGCTATTTCGATTATATGGCAGACTTTTTCCATATATTGATTGAGTGAATTTATAGCCTTAAACTTGGATAAAAATAATTTTAAAGCATAGGCACAATATTAAAAGCATCAGAAATCACATCTGCAATAAAACACTGATTAAAGTAAAGTCAGTGTCACAGTTTCTCAAAATTCTTTTAGGAATAATTGAAAAAAAATTTAAAGACAGTAGTCTTCTAATACTCTCCTATTGATGAACCTCCATCATTCCTTCACTCAGCTGATGCCTACTTGCTACTGTGTGCTGGGTAACTATTTGAAGAAGTGGAGGTACGCCGGTGAATAATAATAAGCAAAATCATCCAAACAACCAAAGAAAAACCCAATCAAAAACCAGTCCAGTAGAAGGAGACAGAAAATAAAAACACACCATTCTATAAAGCATAAAATATACAGTATGCCAGACAGTATAAGAGTAGGTGCACAGGTCCTGTGCCAAGGTTATGTCTGGGTTTTTTGAAAATTTAAAAGATGGATAGAGAGTCTTGAGAAGAGTGAACCGAGGGAGTCCTGGTAGGCGAGGTGAGAAAGGTAAGGAGAGGGAACATTGGGAGGAAAGAAGTGAGGGCTAAAACGTAGGTTAAGATTTAGATAAATTATTGTGAAAATCCTGACTTTTACTCTGAATGAGATGGGAAACCATTGGAAAATTCTAAGCAGGAGAGAGGGAGAATCTGACTTTCATTTTGAAAGAATCACTCTACTGGCCCTGTTGAAAGTAGGCCACAGGTGGATGAGAGTGAAAGCTGAGAGGCCAGGTAGGAGGCTGTTTTAGGCATCTGGGTGGCTCAGACCAGAGCAAGCATGGAGGAGGTGGGCGTTGACTGGATTCTTCAAAGATCTTTACAATACATCTGTAATAAGATTGTATAAATTACTGCCAAATGGGATGGAGATAAGAAAAAGTGATTTCATATAGTGATTTCTAGGCTTTTGGCTTAAACTACTGAAATGATAGTTTCTAGTTATTCAGTTCTGGAAGACTAAGATGAGAACAGGTTTGGAAGACAGGATCAAAAGTTTATTTTTCAAGCTATGTGTGAGGTGAGGTGTATATTAGATATGAAAAAGAAGCTGCCAGTAGGCAGGTAGATATATGAGTCTAGAGGTCAGAGGAGGAATCTGAACTAGAAATATAAATTTTCAAATGGAGAGAAGTGGATGTTGAATCAGGAAATCTAGACACTGGAAGAGGTCACAGTATAGATGGAGAAGAGGTCTCAAAACCACATCCTGGAAACTGCAACAGGAGGAAGTGAGGGAGATGATGAGGAGCCCAGAAAACAGATTCAGTCTCTTTGAGTAAGGGGCCATTTGAGGAAGAGAGAAAAAGTCAGGAGAGTGCAACATTTTGGAAAGTAAGAGAAGAAAGTGCTTTCACTTTAACATGCTCCACATTTTTCTCTATATTTTTTAAATTAAGCAGCGAACATATATCTTTGTGCACATATGTAACTATTTCCTAAGGATTGATTCCAGAAGTAGACCTGATTTGCCAAAGATGTGTGCACTTAAAACTTTATAGATTCTGCCAAATTGCCTTCTAAAAACTGCTTCACAGATTTATCACTCTTCAAGAGGGTTTGAGAGTATCTGTTGCCCCACATTGTTGCACATTCTTGATAATACTAAATTTTAAAAATACATTCAAATATCTTATTTTCATTTTATGTACACCCATGGCAGATTCACGTCAGTTCAGTTCAGTTTGGTTCAGTCGCTCAGTCCTGTCCGATTCTTTGTGACCCCATGAATCACAGCACACCAGGCCTCCCTGTCCATCACCAACTCCCGGAGTTCACTCAGACTCACGTCCATCTAGTCGGTGATGCCATCCAGCCATCTCATCCTCTGTCGTCCCCTTCTCCTTCTGCCCCCAATCCCTCCCAGCATCAAAGTCTTTTCCAATGAGTCAACTCTTCTCATGAGGTGGCCAAAGTATTGGAGTTTCAACTTTAGCATCATTCCTTCCAAAGTAATCCCAGGACTGGTCTCCTTTAGGATGGACTGGTTGGATCTCCTTCCATTCCAAGAGACTCTCAAGAGTCTTCTCCAACACCACAGTTCAAAAGCATCAATTCTGTGGCACTCAGCTTTCTTCACAGTCCAACTCTCACATCCATACATGACCAGTGGAAAAACCATAGCCTTGACTAGATGGACCTTTGTTGGCAAAGTAATGTCTCTGCTTTTCAATATGCTATCTAGGCTCGTCGTAACTTTTCTTCCAAGGAGTAAGCGTCTTTTAATTTCATGGCTGCAGTCACCATCTGCAGTGATTTTGGAGCCCCCCAAAAATAAAGTCTGACACTTTTTCCACTGTTTCCCCATCTATTTCCCATGAAGTGATGGGACCAGATGCTGTGATCTTCGTTTTCTGAATGTTGAGCTTTAAGCCAACTTTTTCACTCTCCACTTTCACTTTCATCAAGAGGCTTTTTAGTTCCTCTTCACTTTCTGCTATAAGGGTGGTGTCATCTGCATATCTGAGGTTATTGACATTTCTGCTGGCAATCTTGATTCCAGCTTGTGCTTCTTCCAGCCCAGCGTTTCTCATGATGTACTCTGCATATAAGTTAAATAAGCAGGGTGACAATGTACAGCCTTGACGTACTCCTTTTCCTATTTGGAACCAGTCTGTTGTTCCATGTCCAGTTCTGACTGTTGCTTCCTGACCTGCATATAGGTTTCTCAAGAGGCAGGTTAGGTGGTCTGGTATTCCCATCTCTTTCAGAATTTTCCACAGTTTATTGTGATCCACACAGTCAAAGGCTTTGGCATAGTCAATAAAGCAGAAATAGATGTTTTTCTGGAACTCTCTTGCTTTTTCGATGATCCAGCGGATGTTGGCAATTTGATCTCTGGTTCCTCTGCCTTTTCTAAAACCAGCTTTGTATGGCAAAACCAATACAATATTGTTAAGTAAAAAAATAAATAAATAAAACTGAACAAAATACATTCAAATATCTTATTTTAACTTGCATTTTTCTTAGTGTTAAATTTGAGCATTTTTTAATCAGTTTATTGGCCATTTACATATGCTAAGTGAATCCTGATATAAATCATTTGCCCATTTTCTATTGATTTGTTTTCTTAATGATGTGTAGATATACAAAAGCATTTTTATATTCAGAATGTAATTTCCAATCTGTCACTTGTTTAATTTTGTTTATGGTGTCTTTCATTACAGAGAAATTGAAAAAGTTTATATAGTCAAGTATTTCAGACATTTTCTTTATGGTTCTAGAGTTGTGTTTTGGAAATATATTTCCCCTACTATATGGTTATAAAAGTTACCCTGTATTTTCTCAACACTTTTATAGTTTGCTTTTTACAGTTACCACTCTAAACCATAAGGAATTTATACTACTAGATGGCTCAAAGTTGAAAATAACTGTTTTTCCCAAAAGTATAACACATTTTGACAATGCCATTCATTGAATATTTGCTCTCTTTTTTTCCAGTGATTTGAAACGTCACTTTAATCATGAGCTGAACGTCAACATTTTTTTTGCATCATTCTGTTTCTTGATTCTGTGTGCAATTCAGTCATCCTACTTATTTATTTTTGCATATTTTATCTTTTAATAACTTATTTTATGATCTTTATATATCTTAAGCAGGTCTTATGGAGAGTATTGTTTCACATTTTCTCTTTTGTTTAAGCATTAGTGTCTATTTATGACATTCCAATATATAACACAAAAAATATTTTGGGAATTTGCGTAGGATTTTGTTGGATTTTATAGCTAAATTTGGAAATGGCATTCTTATATTAAACCTTTTTTTTTTTTCCAGTAAATGCAATAGACTCTTTCCTCTGTATTCTTTGGTTGTTGTTGTTTAGTTGGTCAGTTGTATGTGACTCTTTTGACCCCATGGACTGTAGCCTGCCAGGCTCCTCTGTCTACGGGTTTTCCCAGGCAAGAATACTGGAATGGGTTGCTACTTCCTTCTCCAGGGGATCTTCATAACCCACGACTGAACCTGTGTCTCATGCCTTGGCATGCGGATTCTTTACCACTGAGCTACCTGGGAAGCCCTTATTCCTTGGTAGGCTTCTTTAATTATCTTTATATTAGGTTTGCTAAGTCGCTTCAGTCATGTCCGACTCTGTGCAACCCCATGGACGGCAGCCCACCAGGCTCCATCATCCCTGGGGTTCTCCAGGCAAGAACACTGGAGTGGGTTGCCATTTCCTTCTCCTTATATTAGGTTTATTCCTAGTTAATTTATGAGTTTTCCAGGATTTTATGAGAAAGAGTATATTCAAAGGGTGCCCAAGAGGAGGGTCTACCTCAGATTTTAAAATTTTCTAGGTCTGTTGGCTAGACTCCCATATTCACAGAGCACATAACATAATTAAAATATGTCTTCAGGTTAATTTTGGTACTTTCATTTTATAGCTGATAACCTAATAAAATAGACCACTAGATGGCAGAAAAAGCCATCTTTTCTGAACTGGTAAAACTTATTTAGAAAGAAAGAACTGATTTACAACCCCACTGAGAAGAATAAATTATTTTATAGTCCACAACACACCAGCATTCACTGGCAATAATATTGACCTAGAAAAGTCAATATTAAATATGTCAATGATCCCTACTTCACGATAACTGACATAAATTATATTTTATTAAATTCCTTATGTAAATATGTTTTTTATTCTTTCTTGAAATTTTTTTCCTCCCCACCACTCTCCTTGTTCTATTGCCTGCATTGAAAATTGAGTCTCAGAACACCAAAGATTAACATTCTCAAGATGTTCTGGCAAGGGTATACCTTTACTATAGTACGAAAAGAAATATGATCTTTGGAAACACTATTCCCTGTTCTAACTCTATACCTAATTCAGTGTCTGGCATGGTGTTCAGTAGTGTTTATTGAAGGAATAAGTAAATACGTGCGTGCACATTCAATCGCTCAGTTATGTCTGACTCTTTGAGACCCCACGGACTGTAGCCTGCCAGTCTTGTGTGTCCATTGGATTTTCCAGGCAAGAATACTGTAATGGGTTTCCATTTCCTCCTCCAGGGGATCTTCCCAACCCAGGGATCAAACCCGTGTCTCTTGTGTCTCCTGCATTAGCAGGCAGATTCTTTACCACTGAGCCACCTGGAAAGTCCCAATGAGTAAATACAAGGAATCAAATCTTGACTTTGCTAGTTAATATCCTGACCTTAGTCAAGTTATTTGCCTCTAGAACAAAAATCAGACTGATTATATTCTATGCAGCCAAAGATGGAGAAACTCTGTACAGTCAGCAAAAACAAGACCTGCCTCTGACTGGCTCAGATCACAAGCTCCTTATTGCAAAATTCAGGCTTAAATCGAATAAAATAGGGAAAACCACTGGGCTATGCAGGTATGACCCAAATCAAATCCCTTATGATTATACAGTGGAGGTGACAAATAGGTTCAAGGGATTAGATTAAGTGATAGGCAGAATGCCTGAAGAACTATGAAAGGATCTTCATAACATTGTACAGGAAGCAGTGACCAAAACCATCCCCAAGAAAAAGAAATGCAAGAAGGCAAACTGGTTGCCTGAGGAGGCTTTACATATATCTGAGAAAAGAAGAGAAGTGAAAGGCAAAGGAGAAAGGGAAAGATACACCTTATTGAATTCAGAGTTCCAGAGACTAGTAAGGAGAGATACTAGAAAGAAGATACTGATGAATCTTCCCTGGTGGCTCATTCAGTAAAGAATGCACCTGCAGTGCAGGAGACCTGGGAGGCCTGGGTTCCATCCCTGCGTTGGGAAGATCCCCTGGAGGAGGGCATGGCAACCCCCTCCAGTATTCTTGTCTGGAGAATCCCATGGACAGAGGAGTCTGGTGGGTTACAGTCCATGGGGTGGCAAAGAGTCGGACACAACTAAGTGACTATGCACACACCAAGCACACCGATGAGCCTATTTGCAGGGCAGCAGTGGAGATGCAGACCTATAGCACAGACTTGTGGACACAGGGGGTGGGGAAAGGAGAGGGTGGGATAAATGGAGTAGCATGGAAACAGATACACTGGCATATGTAAGACAGATAGCCAGGAAGAATTTGCAGCACGTGTCAGGGAACTCAAATCGGGGCTCTGTGACAACCTAGGGGGGTGGAATAGGGTGGGAAGTGGGAGTGAGATAAAAGGGAGGGGATATATGTATACCTATGGCTGATTCATGTTGATGTATGACAAAAACCAACACAGTATTGTAAAGCAATTATCCTTCAATTAAATTTTTTTATTTTTTTTATTTTTTATTTTTAAATTTTTTTTAATTTTTTATTTTACTTTACAATTCTGTATTGGTTTTGCCATACATTGACATGAATCCACCACGGGTGTACATGCGTTCCCAAACAAAAAAAAGATCTTAAATGAACAATGCAGGAATAGAGGAAAAGAATAGATGACTAGAGATCTTTTCAAGATAATTGGTTATGTTCAAAATCCTTCAACCTATACTTCAGCAGTCCGTGAACAGAGAACTTCCAGATGTTCCAGCTGGATTTAGAAAACATAGAGGAACCAGAGGTCAAACAGCCAACATTCGTTGGATCATAGAGAAAGCAAGGGAGTTCTGGAAAAACTTCTGTTTCATTGACTATGCTAAAACCTCTGACTGTGTGGATCACAACAAACTGTGGAAAATTCTTAAAGAGATGGGAATACCAGAACACCTTACCTGTATCCTGAGAAACCTGTTAAGTGGGTCAAGAAGCAACAGTTAGAACTGGACATGGAAAAATGGACTGGCTCAAAATTGGGAATGGAGTATGTCAAGGCTGTAACCTGGGTCTCCTATGTTGCAGGTGGATTCTTTACTTCTGACCCAGCAGGAAAGCTGTAGATTGTCACCTTGCTTACTTAACTTTTATGCATAGTACATGATATAAAATGCCAGGAGGATGGATCACAAGCTGGGAGCAAGATTACCAGGAGAAATATCAGCAGACTCAGATATGCAGATATCACTGTAATGGCAGTAGTAAAGAACCTCTTGAGTGGGGTGAAAGAGAACAGTGGAAAAGCTGGTTTAGTACTGAACATTCAAAAAACTAAGATCATGGCATCTGGTCCCATCACTTCATGGCAAACAGAAGTGAGGGAAAAGTGAAATCAGTGACAGATTTTAATTTCTTAGGCTCTAAAATCACTACAGATGATGAGTGCAGCCCTGAAATTTAAAAAAGACCTTTGCTCCTTGAAAGAAAAGCCATGACAAACCTAGACAGTATATTAAAAAACAGACATATCTCTTTGCTGACAAAGGTCCCTATAGGCAAAGCTATGGTTTTTCCGGTAGTCATGTACACATGAGATTTGGACCTTAAAGAAAGATGAGTGCCAAAGAATTGATGCTTTCAAATTGTGGGGCTGAAGAAGACTCTTGAGTGTCCCTTGGACAGCAAGGAGACCAAATCAGTCAATCCTAAAGGAAATCAGCCCTAAATGTTCATTGGAAGGACTGATGCTGAAGCTGAAGCTCCAATACTTTGGCCACCTGATGCAAAGAGCAGACTCATTGGAAAAGACCCTGATGTTGGGAAAGATTGAGGAAAAGTGAAGAAGTGGACAACAGAGGACGAGATGGTTGGATGGCATCACCAACTCAATGGACATGAGTTTGAGTAAATTCCGGGAGGTAGTAAAGGACAGGGGAGCCTGGCATGCTGCAAGCTATGGGGTCACAAAGGGTCGAACATGACTTAGTGACTGGACAACAACAGCAGCAGAACTTAATTTTACTCTTCTCTAAAATGGGGAAAGTGTGCTTACATTTTTGTCATCATGTAAAATGGGAACTTTGTGAAAGTGCATGGCGGATAGTAAGCATGCTCTGTATTGGTTTTCTCCTCTCTTTTATTGACTGAAAAATAAAACTGATTTCTCCAGGTACCCTGGTTATTCTACTGTAAAGATTTTATTGTTTTGGTAAGGCTATTACTGTATAGGATAGATGGTAATTTAAAACTGAAATTTAGACTGTGACTATTATTGCTAGCTCTAGAAGGGATATCAGGTTTCCTATTGCTTCATTTTATAAATGAAGAAACTGAGGCACAGAAAGAGGGAGTATCTTTCTCAAATTCCTTCACCAATTTCATTGCTGCAGTGAAACTACGCTCCAGGTTTTTTAATTTCCCAGCACAACACAAGATGTTTTGCTTTGCCTGTTCCTCTTCTCTCTCTCTCTTCTCTGCCTCCCTTTACAAGGCAGCTTTCCAAAATTACAGTCAAATGATCATTAGCCAAGAGGGACCCCCTGGAGAAGTCAGTCAGATGGCGGGGCAAAGTTAAGACACTGCATCTGTTAATGTTTTATTCTCATGTTAAACATCAGCTAGAGACTTAGGACAAGCCCTCTGGGGTGGCCAGAGTTCTGCAGCTCACACACGACTCTCTGCATCCACTCTGGCTTTTGAGACGCTGGAGCACATGTGAACAGCTGAGGAAAATGTGAGCGTCAGCAGTTAATCAAAGGGCAAATCTGCGATGTGGTTCAGGATCTGGGCCTCTCTTCTGAGCCATCAGATTGTGGAATCTAACTGGCCCACTTCGCTCTGTCTCACCAACACCTGTGTTCAATAAATGCTTAGCCTTTGCATACACTAATTATTTAGATATTCAGTTAGCTGTTTTTTTCCGAAGTATCTCATATTTCCTTGCATCTTTCTCCATCAATTGAAATGTGTTCTTAAATTGCATGTTAAAACTATTTGACACATAAAAATAGTGTTTACTAATAAGTAAACTTCATTTTAAATTTCATTTTCTTGTATGGATCTTTTAACTGAAATGTTTTGCTTATTTAACCCACTCCCCTCTTCAGATTTTTGTAGAAAAATCTTGGCATCTGGTAAAAATGTGTTTGTAAAAGCAGAGTTAATTTCATCTTTAAATTTTAACTTTCAGTTTTTAAAAATAGATAGTTGCTCATAAATTTTCATTGATTTTCAATGAGTAGATACAATCAGTATTATCTTTTTGAGACTGTTTAATTTCATTGAGAAGTGAAGTTTGTCAGACCCAATGAAGTGGAATTAATTTTTTTTAAATATCAGTCACTCATTCATTCAATTGATCATTTATTGAGCATTTCTTATTTTCCAAGACTTGTTTGCACATTTCTGTGTTACTCATTATAAAAAGCTTTATAGTAGGTATTATTCGCCCCACATTCCAGATGAAGTAACTGATATTTAAAGGGGCGCATGTCACATAACAAATAAAAAAGGCAAGGCTCGGATTCAAATCCAGAGTATTTGGGCTTCTCTTCTTGTCCCATGAAATCTCAGTAAACTAATACTGCTGCTTAATAATAATATTGCTTTAAAAATTAATACTAGAAATCATTATTAATAGATTAAGTACATAGTACTTAGCAGCGGCCACATGTTACACATTATTACAGATAGTGTCTGATTCTTTCTTCACATTTTTTCTCATTCCTTTGGCTTCCCTGATGGCTCAGCAGGTAAAGAATCCACCTTCAGTGCTTTAGACTCAGGAGAAGTGGGTTCGATCCGTGAGTCCGGAAGATTCCCTGGAGGAGGGTATGCAACTACTCCAGTATTCTTGTCTGGAGAATCTCATGGACAAAGGAACCTGGCCGACGACAGTCCATAGGCTGGCAAGGAGTCAGACACAACCGAAGTGACTGAGCAGACACACGTATATAGCATTTAAAGATCGTAAGAAAATCAATGACAGGGAAAAGATAAAAATTCCTGATTTTACCCCAGACAGATCCTGAGGAAGAGAGGTCTCCTGGAGACCTTCCTTCAAAGACTTACTTGAGCTATATCTTCAAGAAGAATAGGAACTCACCTTGTAACAACATTTCAGAGAATGAATGAGAATCCTCCTTGAATAACTTATGCAAAGCACTACAATGTGAGAGACAAGGTGCATTTGAAGAACTCAAACCAGTTCAGAATGAGGGGAATACAGTGTCTGTCAGGGAGTGTCAGAGGCTAAGGTGCTTAGCCAGTGAGGCAGGGTCCTGAAGATCCCTCAAATACAATAAGGTGCTGAGTCCGCGGAAGAGGGGAAAAGTTTTGGCAAGGATCTTTCCCCCATGAGAATGAGCAGCGTGTTTAACAAATAAATGATCAAGACTGATTTCTACATGCTTTCTTTATGTATTCCCTGAGTATAAGTGCTGCTTTACTTCAAACCCACATTTAGTATCAAATCTTGATTTCTTAGAGGTGCAGTGGAGACAGCGGAGATTGACGAAACACCCCATAAAGTAGCAGGGGCCTCTTGGTGTGGGGTCCTGGGCTCTGAAGTTTTAACCAGATGTCTGGACACAGCCTCAGTTTGTTTTCCTTCTGAGCGTGGCTCTTACTTTATCTTGTTCACTCAGACCTACAGCTGGGAATAGAGACTGGAAACGAGAGGGCTTGCCTGAGATCTAGACAGAAAAAGAGGGAGATGAAAGTGTTGACCCTTCCAGTCTCGACTTCTGTTCCAAAGATTAGTGCAGATCTTTCTGCTCTGTAGGGAGAAGAGTATAAAGCTTTAGCTGGAAAAAAATGAGTGATGTTTTCCAACACTGTTGAGCAGCACTCGTGGGACTAAAGTTGAGATGGGATGGGCTTGTGTACTAATAGGGGCCAGTGATAAAATTTATTACAATAATAGTCACTGGGCCCAGTCTGTGTGTCAAGCACTATACTAACCATTTTACAAACATTAGCTCATTTTTTCCCCACACTAATCCCATGAGGCAGGGATTCCTTTTCCTCTTTTACCGATTAGAAAGCTGTGTTTCATGAGGTTAAGTAGTTTCTCAGACTTCATCCTACACTTCTCTTGTGCAAGAGCCAAGAGTTATACACAGGTCTGGTTGATTCCAAGCCCATGCTCTTTAGAGAGGCAGTTTTATGCAGTAGAAAGAGCACTTTTTAAGGAGTCAGTCTGGATTTGAATTCTCATTCTGTCAGTTAATTTGCTGTAAAATCTCAGTTAAGTCATTTATTCTCTGCTTCTTGGCTTTCTTATAAGCAAATGGGATTGATCATAATTTTATTTACTGCAGATATTTTTTGTGGAAACCAAATGAATTATATATATATATGTATATATATACACTTTCTGATATTGTCAAAGTCTATTTCAAATAATTTACATATTTTTATTTATTTCAAAGCCTCAATTGTTATACCAAGAAATTTAGGAAAACAGTGGTCCTGCATGACTCAGATGGACATTGGAAGAAACAAATGAGATGATCTATGAGGAAGTACTTTATAAACTGTAAAGTACTGTACAAATGAGGTAATGTGCAAGCGATCACCTTATAATTCTAAAAGGCTGTAAGGGATTATAGTGATTACTCTCCGTTCCTCGGAGGCCAATAATAAGTATCACTAGTTAATATTCTTTCACTTTTATTAGGTTCCTTAGATTGCTGTGGCATATATTTTCCAAGTAACTTGGCATAGAACTTCGTCCTAGCCAGTTCTCCTGCTCCCAGACCCTTTGCCACTATAAAACAAGATGACGCCAGCATGAAAGTAGCAGCATGTTCTTTGAATGACCTGCCAAAGTCAGAGCCTCATGTATTACATATCCTAGGATCGGCACATGCATTAATACTATAAAAGAGGTTTTGTGAGAGAGACAAATACAAACACCATGAGGTCACTTCTTCCAGACTATAACAGGATGCAGACTCTTGGAAGGAAATAGTATAAATGTCCTTTTGGAAAATTTTGTCTCTGAGCACAGAACACATTATAAATTTTTCCAGAACCCTCCAACATACAGTACATCAACAGTGTGCCTTTTCTTTTCTTTCCTTTATTCATCTCTCTCTTTTTAAGTCATTCTATTTTCAGAGAAAAGAGGAAAAGCTGGGAGGAATTTTCAGTTACTAAGGATTTCCAACTAAGTCTGCTCTTCAGGCCCCAGTCTGTTTGCAGAGAGAGCAATACAATCAGTCCAGAACCAAGGTCCCTGTCTCACTTCTTCACCTGGGTGAATAGTTCAATACTCAGCCCTCTTCCTCTGCCAAGGAAGGCAGTATGACATGAAGTTAAATAAATACTGAAGTAGAAATCAGGGGATTTTGGCTTTACTGTATAATTCCACAGATAATTGCAGTATGACAAAATAACTATTTTTAAGTATATCTACTATGTTTCTGGCACTACTTGACAGAAGCTCAAAAAATAGTTATGGAATTAAAAAACTCAGTAATAAGCAAAATTTTAATGAGGGCCTCACTGCGCTTACCTGATCATGGTACTTCTAGACTTCAAGCAGCGCTAGCCACAGCATGCAACTTGTTCTTGGAACAAAGAAATGACTCCAGAGGTGGTATAAGAACTGCGAGTCAAACAGATTTGTTGCCTCCACTATCAGATTCTGCCCTTATGGTGTGTGAAGGGCACCTCTCTGAGCCTCATCTACAAATGAAACAATTAGATTAGATAATCCCTAAAACACCTTCCAGTTCTGTGGATCTACGTCTAAATAACAATTTGTTTCACATAACAACTTAAGAACTCTAGATTTAGGAAGAATTTTCTGTAAACACTCAAAGCTAAGTTCCCACTCCAGAAAAAAATAACATCAGACACACAAGTTGTATGATCTCTTCTTCCAGACAGTAGTGCCACAATATTCCTTTCATATCTTATTTTACAGTTACATATCCAAAGTTACCAAGTGACTGGTTGCCATCCTTTGATCTCATCCCATACCCTAGGTGAAAAAGCCTCAAACATTTTAAACTGTTGTGACTGTTAATCTTCAGCTTTTTCTTTAGACCAATGTTTTCTATTCATGATGGCACATTAATGTCATCTGTGCAGCTTTTGAAATGTAAGAATCTCTAGATCCCATTCTTTGAGATTCTGATTTAATTGGTCTTTGATCAAGATGGAGTCCAAGCCTCTTTTTTAAAAGCTACGAGAGTCAGGGTCCCCTAGAGCAGTGTCTCTTAAATTTCAATGTGCACATGAAGAGGCGGAGGGATTTTTCCAATGCAGATTCTAATTTCATAGCTTTTAGGCAGGATCTAAGATTGTGCATTTCCAGTAAACTCCCATGTTAATGCTTTCACCCTTGCCACTAGAAGTGTGTTTCATGGATCAGCAACATTAGCATCTTCTGGGAAGATGTTAGAATGCAGAATCTCAGGCCCTACCCCAGACCTAATATGTTAGGATTCTGCAGACAAACGGATCCAATAGGAGATAAATACGTATGGAGAAATTAGTTATAAGGCATTGACTCATGTGATTATGGATGGTGACAAGTCCCAAGAAATGCAGTTGGGCAAGCTGGAGACCTGGGAGAGCTGGTAGTATAGTTCCAATTTGATTCTCAAGGTGTGAGAACCAGGATTGAAGATGGCATGTACTAGTCTAAATGACAGCTGATAAAAGTCAAGGAGAGCCAGTGTTTCAGCCTGGGTCAGAAGGTTGGGGAAAAACCGGTGTTCTAGTTCAAGGGTAATCAAAGCTGGAGGAATTTCCTCTTACACTAGGCAGATCAGTCTTTTTGTCCTATTCAGGTCTTCAAGTGATTGGATAGAACCCATTTACATTAGGGAGGGCAATCTTCTTTACTTAGTCTATAGATGCAAGTGTTAATCACATCCAGAAACACCCTGACATGCCCCCCCAAATATTTAATCAAATATTTGGATACTTCATGGCCTAGTCAAGTTGACACACAAAATTAACCATCATATTGTACTGAATCAGAGTTTGTGTTTTGTGTTTTAATATATTATATATATTAAATATTATATATAGTTAATACACAGCATATAAGAAACACTGCACTGCAATAACAATTCTCAAAATTTGTGGTTCTGTTTACCCCTTTTACATTCTTAAAAATTATTGAGCAGCCCAAAGTATTTCTGCTTGAATAAGTTATTATCTATCAATATTTCCTGTGGTAGAAATGAAAACTGAAGGCTTTCAAAATTTTCCTTATTAATTAGTTTCAGTTCAGTTCAGTTCAGTCTCTCAGTTGGGTCCGACTCTTTGCCATCCCATGGACTGCAGCACACCAGGCTTCCTTGTCTATCACCAACTCACGGAGCTTGCTCAAACTCATGTCCATTGAGTTGGCGATGCCATCCAACCATTCATCCTCTGTCATCTCCTTCTCCTCCTGCCTTCAATCTTTTCCAGCATCAGGGTCTTTTCAAATGAATCAGTTCTTCGCATCAGGTGGCCAAAGTATTGGCGTTTCAGCTTCAGCGTCAGTCCTTCCAATCAATATTCAGGACTGATCTCCTTCAGGATGGACTGGTTGGATCTCCTTGCAGTCCAAGGGACTCTCAAGAGTCTTCTCCAACGGCACAGTTCAAAAGCATCGATTCTCTGGCTCTCAGCCTTCTTTATAGTGCAGTTGTCACATGACCACTGGAAAAAGCAAAGCTTTGACTACACAGACCTTTGTTGGCAAAGTAATGTCTCTGCTTTTAAACATGCTATCTATGTTGATCATATCTGTTCTTCCAAGGAACAAGCATCTTAATTTCATGGCTGCAGTCACCATCTGCAGTGATTTTGGAGCCCCCAAAAGTAAAGTCAGTTTCCATTGTTTCCCCATCTATTTGCCATGAAGTGATGAAACCAGATGTCATGATCTTAGTTTTCTGAATGTTGTTTTAAGCCAACTTTTACACTCTCCTGTTTCACTTTCTTCAAGAGGTTCTTTAGTTCTTCTTTGCTTTCTACTATCAGGGTGGTGTCATCTGTGTATCTGAGGTCATTGATATTTCTCCCGGTGATCTTGATTCCAGCTTGTGCTTTGTCCAGTCCACCATTTCCCATGATGTACTTTGCATATGAGTTAAATAAGCAGGGTGACAATATACAGCCTTGACATAGTCCTTTCCCTATTTGGAACCAGTCTGTTGTTCCATGTCCAGTTCTAACAGTTGCTTTTTGATCAGCATACAGATTTCTCAGGAGGCAGATCAGGTGGTCTGGTATTCCCATCTTTTTCAGAATTTTCCACAGTTTCTTATGATCCACACAATCAAAGGATTTGGCATAGTCAATAAAGCAGAAATAGATGTTTTTCTGAAACTCTCTTGTTTTTTTTCGATGATCCAACAGATGTTGGCAATTTGATCTCTGGTTCTTCTGCCTTTTCTAAAACCAGCTTGAACATCTGGAAGTTCATGGTTCACCTACTGTTGAAGCCTGGCTTGGATTTGAGCATTACTTTGCTAGCATGTGCAATAGTTTGAGCATTCTTTGGCATTGCCTTTCTTTAGGATTGGAATGAAATCTGACCTTTTCCAGTCCTGTGGCCAATCCTGAGTTTTCCAAATTTGCTGGCATATTGAATGCAGCACTTTCACAGCATCATATTTTAGGATTTGAAACAGCTCAACTGGAATTCTATTACTTCCACTAGCTTTGTTTGTAGTGATGCTTTCTAAGGCCCACTTGATTTTGCATTCCAGGATGTCTGGCTCTAGGTGAGTGATCACTCTATCATGGTTATCTGGGTCACGAAGATCTTTTTTGTGTAGTTCTTCTGTGTATTCTTGCCACCTCTTCATTATATCTTTTGCTTCTGTTAGATCTATACCATTTCTGTCTTTATTATGCCCATCTTTGCTTGAAATGTTCCCTTGGTATCTCTAAATTTCTTGAAGAGATCTCTAGTCTTTCCCATTCTATTGCTTTCCTGTATTTCTTTGCACTCATCACTGAGGAAGCTTTTCTTATCTCTCCTTGCTGTTCTTTGGAACTCTGTATTCAAATGGGTTTATCTTTCCTTTTCTCTTTTCACAGCTATTTGTAAGGCCTCCTCAGACAACCATTTTGCTTTTTTGCATTTCTTTTTCTTGGGGATGGTCTTGATCACTGCCTCCTGTACAATGTCATGAACCTCTGCCCATAGTTCTTCAGGCACTCCTTTTATCAGATCTAATCCCTTGAATCTATTTGTTACTTCTACTGTATAATCGGAACATTACTGTTTAAAGTAACAGTAAAGTAACTAATAAACCCATTATATGTTAACATAACAAGATTTTCATGAAAAATAACCATACATTTTAGAAAAAAAATGTGAGAATAGAGGTATTATACAATTTTCCAAATGTCTTTAATGTCTGGTTTGATGTAATACAGCTGGATATTCATACTTCTTCTTGAATTTAACATGTGGCAATGTTGTATGTCATACAGACTATGGAAATATCCTCTCTATTCTCATAAGATAAAGGATGAAAGAGCAAATAACCCATCTTAATATTATTGTAAACATAATTCTAATTTTGAATACGCCCTAAAAAATTCTCAGGGGCTTCTAGAGGTCCCAAGATTACACTTTGAGACTGCTATTCTAGAGAAAATCTATAGAATCTATATTTCTCAACAGTCAATCTCAGTTCTCATCAGTTCTACTGAAATTTGGGGTAATTACAGCACTATCTGGAGGAAGTCAGCCTTTTTTTGCCACCAGTAAATTATGCAGTACTGTCAGTAGTTTCAAAGACCAGTGATTATAATGCCAGTTTTGGAAAATTACTAACTGCTCACTCTACACCAAGTTTTCTCAACCTCAGCATTACTAGTACCTTGAGTGGAATAATTCTTTGCTGTAGCAGGCTGTCCTGTGCATTATAAGAGGTTTCAAAGCATCTTTGGCCTCTACCCACTAGATACTGCTTACCACCTGTTCCCTCGTGTGACAACCAAAAACGCCTCCAGACATCCCAAGTGTCCCCTAGCTGAGAAGCAGAGCTACAGACTAAGAATGAATGAGAGCGGTGAAGGCAGCGTTCCAGGGTTCTGGCTCAGGCTTTGTCTTTTGTGTGAATGGTGGTACCTTTAGCGGGAATTGGAAATAAAGGGAGAGAAAAGTCTTGAGAGGAAGGCCAATGACTTCAAGTCTGAAGTATTGATTTTGAAATGTCCAAGAGCTCTCTGCATGATTAGAACATGGGATGTTATTAGAGGAACTGCTGCTGCTGCTTAATCTCTTCAGTCATGTCCGATTCTGTGCGACCCCATAGACGGTAGTCCACCAGGCGCCCCCGTCCCTGGGATTCTCCAGGCAAGAACACTGGAGAGGGTTGCCATTTCTTTCTCCAGCGCATGAAAGTGAAAAGTGAAAGTGAAGTCGCTCAGCCGTGTCCGACTCTTAGCTACTCCATGGACTGCAGCCTACCAGGCTCCTCCATCCATGGGGTTTTCCAGGCAAGAGTACTGGAGTGGGGTGCCATTGCCTTCTCTGAGAGGAAATGCTACCAAAAGTATATAAATAGAAGTTCTTCAGAGTCACACTATAAGCTGAGAATGAGAGAATGCTATGTAATAAGACATCAGAAAATAATTATTTTCATTTTTTATTATGTTCCTGGCACCTCATAAGACCTTTTATAAATAGTTGTTATTCTAGCTAGTATGACCCTTTTACTGTTATTCTAACTAACGTGATTGTTTTACTAATGAGAAACTATACATTGAGAGAAGTTGAGTAGCTGTTCAAAGTAAAAAACTTCTAAGTTTGGTTAGACTCTAGAATCTAAGGGCCTTTTATCATCCCTTTCTGTATCTCCCCCAACCCCAGTTTCTCTCTCTTTTCTTTCTTTCATTCATTAAATATAAGTGACTACCATGTTCCAGCAGATGTATAAGATCCTGGTATACATTAAAGAATAGCACAATCTTTGTCCCTTATGGAGCTTTCAATCTAACAGTAAAATAGAAAATGAAGCAAGGAATAGCTAAGTGTTAATTGCTATGTAGAGAAATCACAGGGCCATAAAATCCCCTGGAAAGACTATTTTTTCCAGTCCTGACGTGAGAGGGGGTCAGAAAATGCTCCCTACAGGAAGTGATACTTAAGAGTAAGAATTTTAAAAAGAGAAAGGGAAAGAATGTTCTACTCTGAGAGAATATTGTGTGTGAAGGATCCTTCTGTCTATTTTTTGCTGTTTTAAAGTCTAAATTCTTTTATTTTTATTTATTCTTTTATCCCAATGACATTTATATCAGTTTTTCAGTATATAATTTCCTTAAACCCCATCATAAATATGCAATTTTAGTTTTGAAAGTATCTTTCAATTGCATTGTACCTAGAAAGGCAGTATGGCATGATGATGCTTTGAAGCCTAGATTTCAAGAATAAGACATTCAATAAGGCATTTCCCTCCTAAAGTTTCATTTTCTTCACTTGTAAAATGGCTGTTAAGGCCATAAAACAAAATATATATGGAGATGCTTGTGAAAATGTAGACTTTCCTTAATAACTAGACTATTATTCTGCCGAGTCAAAGGGTCAGCATCAGCTCAGTTCAGTTCAGTAGCTCACTCAAGTCCAGCTCTTTGTGACCCCATGAACTGCAATATGCCCGGCTTCCCTGTCTATCACCAACTCCTGGAGATTGCTCGAACTCATGTCCATGGAGTTGGTGATGCCAGCCAACCATCTCATCCTCTGTCATCGCCTTCTCCTGCTTTCAGTCTTTCCCAGCATCAGGGTCTTTTCCAATGAGTCAGTTCTTCACATCAAGTGGCCAAAGTATTGGAGTTTCAGCTTCAGCATCAGTCCTTCCAATGAATATTCAGAACTGATTTCCTTTAGGATTGACTGGTTTGAGTCCAAGGGACTCTCAAGAGTCTTCTCCAACACCACAGTTCAAAAGCATCAACTCTTCAGCGCTCAGCTTTCTTTATAGTTCAACTCTCACATCTATACACGACTACTGGAAAATCCATAGCTTTGACTAGATGGAACTTTGTTGGCAAAACGTGGTCCACTGGAGAAAGGAATGGCAAACCACTTCAGTATTCTTGCCTTGAGAACCCCATGAACACTATGAAAATGTCAGAATAATAAAGTCATTAAGTGTGAATACAAAAGGCATGTTCAAGAAAGCAAACAATCCATATTTAGCTGGGTCCTTGAGATTTGATTCAAGAAGAGACTGAAAAAGTACATTTAAGCAATATGGTTATGGGCCTTAAACACTAGAGGTAGGAGTTTACTGGATTTAATAGGCAATTCTTCCCATGTAGATTTTGATCTTTATTGTTGACACCAGAGCAAGAGCCAGTATTCTCTGGGGAACTCTATAGCATCTGGTAATATCCATAAAGCTTCTATAAATAACAATTGAATATATGCTATTGTTTTCACAACTAATTCAGAAGCAGTTTAAATATTTCTTCAGTTTCCAAGCATGCCTGATTTGAAGTTGGGCTCCAGAAAGCTGTTTAACAGATGCAGTAAGATTTTTAAGGTACACCAAGAGAAATATAAATGTTAGGCTAAATTTAGAAATATCCTAAGATTTTCCAGACTCTGATATGTAGCTATCCAGCCAAGTATCTTGTGTATGTGTGGGGTGGAAAAGTGAGATGGTCACAGCAACAAGAGACTCGAGGACTGAGAACGTGGCGTTGGTGGAATTGCACTGATGTGACATAGGACTCTGATGTGAACGCAGGTGACGATCTTGAGAAAGCAACTGTGCTATTGAATGTTCTGCTGCTCTCAGACAGTCAGAAGATCCCACTGAGAAGACCTTTGGAAAATAATGTATTGTCCAGGAGGCAGACATTGCCAAAGATTCTGGTGCAGTTATGAGAGGTCTTCCTGAGGAGACCAGAAAGGCGTCTAGTGTTATATGAAGACTGAGTCCAGCTATAACTACTAGCTAAATCCTTTACAAGTTACTTCACCACCCTGAGACTCATTTTCATTATATGTCAAATGGAATAAAATTAGAGCTTATTCATAAGGTTGTTATGAGAAAGAAATGGTACTGAAGTTTAAAAGACTTTGGTGCAATTTAAGGTACTACATGAAATATAATACATAGAATATATGTAATAGACAAGATAACTCAAAAACATTATTTAAAATAGGAAATAATTTGTGCTTTAATTTTTTAACAGTATATAGGTATTTGTGGAATTTGAAGTGCACTGATTTTCTAAGCTCTAAGCTACCCAACTTTTATGTTAAACACATATAACTCCTTTCCAGTAAAATTAAGAGAAAATTCTCATTTGGAAAGCAAAATAAATCTCAAATAAAGACATAATAATTAAGAAAAAAGAAAAGAGGAGCTTGAATGCACAGCATCACACAAGAAACTGAACACAGCATTAGAAATGCCCAGTGTATAGTTCTTGCACAAACTGAGACTTACAATTTAGAATTCCCTTCCTGATGAGAGAAGGAAAGAGCCTAAGTTCCAAAAGTACTTAAAATTAACATCAGAAGCCTTTGTATTCCAGGGATGTACATTCATTGCTATATCTTCTTCTCTGTGAAATGAGTTTCTGGGACAGTCAGAACATGGAGACATAAGGCTTTCCATCTAGAAGCTAAATGTCTGGAAGTAGATCTTCTGAGACAAATGGAGCAAGACATTTATTAAAGTTTTGCATACATAGCTTTTGACTATTTTTAACTCTCATTAGTAATCCTAAAGAATGTCCATTTTCCCACTGCCTTGCCAACTTGGGATATTCAAAAACTGAATTTGGTGCTGAGTAAAAGAGGTAATGATGGGCAAAGCTCTGGGCTCTGTAGGTGGAAAAGATTATCTGAGCCTTGCCTCTCTTTTTCAGTAGTACTTGGGCATATAAATGACACTCAATAGTAATAATTATCTCTCATGTTAGGGTCCCAAGCATGACCCTATGTCTTTATTATATGCTATTTAGAATGCAGAGGACTTCATCCCCCCCATTTACTCAATCAGATTCTTCAAAATTATAGCTTGGATGTTACCTTCTTTATCAAATCTTCTTTGACTGGCCTAGGCTGTTAGTTTTGTTATTTTCCCTCCTATAGCTGCTTGAAGAAATGAACAGTAAGTTTCATGTTGTTTTGTAATGTTTCTGAGTAAATATGCATCTTCACAGTCATTCTATGCATTTCCCCTCCTTCACCAAACTTAGCAAACTGCCTTATATATAGTAAGCGCTAAGTAAACTCTTTTCAAATAAAATTTTAGTGATGCCAGTGAGGAAAGAAAAATAAAAATGATCACCTTCATTCCACACAACAGAAGTGATTGAAATTTGAGACACAAAGAGGTCTGCCCAAGGTCACCAAGCTAGGCAAGCTAGGCACCAAGCTAGGCAATATCAAATCTAATAATGATATTTTTTCCCTTCAAAATATCATCTTCTAATCAAAATGGAATAATAGAATCCTTAAACACAATAGCAATAAAGAACCAGTGGCTCAAAATTTAGACAGCAGCAGTACATGAACTGTTCTGGACTTCTAATCCCAGAGCAAAAACACTTTAAAATTGATTTATTTATTTTAATTAGAGTCTAATTACTTTCCAATATTGTGGTGGTTTTTGCCATACACTGACATGAATCAACCATGGGTGTTCATATGCTCCCATCCCGAATCCCCCTGCCACCTCCTTCCCCATCCCATCCCTCTGGGTTGTCCCAGTGCACCAGCTTTGAGTGGCCTCTTTCATGCGTCTAACTTGGACTGGTCATCTATTTCACATATGGAAACATACAGAGTACATCATGAGAAACGCTAGACTGGAAGAAACACAAGCTGGAATCAAGATTGCCAGGAGAAATATCAATAACCTCAGATATGCAGATGACACCACCCTTATGGCAGAAAGTGAAGAGGAACTAAAAAGCCTCTTGATGGAAGTAAAAGAGGAGAGTGAAAAAGTTGGCTTAAAGCTCAACATTCAGAAAATGAAGATCATGGCATCCAGTCCCATCACTTCCTGGGAAATAGATGGGGAAACAGTAGAAACAGTGTCAGACTTTATTTTGGGGGCTCCAAAATCACTGCAGATGGTGATCGCAGCCATGAAATTAAAAGACGCTTACTCCTTGGAAGAAAAGTTATGACCAACCTAGATAGTATATTCAAAAGCAGAGACATTACTTTGCCGACTAAGATCCGTCTAGTCAAGGCTATGGTTTTTCCTGTGGTCATGTATGGATGTGAGAGTTGGACTGTGAAGAAGGCTGAGCGCTGAAGAATTGATGCTTTTGAACTGTGGTGTTGGAGAAGACTCTTGAGAGTCCCTTGGACTGCAAGGAGATCCAACCAATCCATTCTGAAGGAGATCAACCCTGGGATTTCTTTGGAAGGAATGATGCTAAAGCTGAAGCTCCAGTACTTTGGCCACCTCATGCGAAGAGTTGACTCATTGGAAAAGACTCTGATGCTGGGAGGGATTGGGGGCAGGAGGAGAAGGGGACGACCCAGGATGAGATGGCTGGATGGCATCACGGACTCGATGGACATGAGTCTGAGTGAACTCCGGGAGATGGTGATGGACACGGAGGCCTGGTGTGGTGCGATTCATGGGGTCGCAAAGAGTCAGACATGACTGAGCGACTGAACTGAACTGAACTGAATATGCACGTTTCAATGCAAGATTTCACTTGCTTTTAATTACATCAGAGAAAATGTTATATTCTCCCTGATCTTATGCTAAGGGACAGGGTAGTAAATACTCAGTTTAAAAAACTCAGGACTTGTGGGCTTCAAAGAAGTTACAGATTGGTGAAAAGTTTCACAGATTAAGAATTTTTTTTTTTTTTAAGTTTTACAGGTCAGTCATAATGCATTTATTATCATGTTCAAGTTATACAATTTTTATATACATTTTAGTTGGAAATTCCTTCGGGCAGTGATACAAATTAGGTTAATATAATATTTTTCCTTCTCAAATAAAAACAGGTAAGCACAGAGGTTATAAGAACTGAGGAGCAGAGTCTTAGGCCTTCAGCCCTCTCCTTGGTTCACTGAACTGAACAATGAGACAAGAGCTTTTATGGCTACTTCTCCTCTTCAATCCAGAGTCCTTGGCAGATCCAAGGTCTGTGAGATGGAACACATGTATTCAAAAACATCCAAGGAATGTTCAGAGCAGAACTGGTGGTCTCATCATATTCCTTTGCAGAACAGACTTCCAACTTTCAAAAAAACTTCCTCACTATGAGATTAACACTTCCTCATTGCTCTCTCAACTACCGCTGTCCACTCTCCAAATCCCTCATCTTACGTTCCTTGTCTCAATGAACTCATACCCACCTGCTGTCCCAAGATCCAACTTAAGCACCATCTCTAAACTTGTTTCCCCATCCTACATCCAATCAAGGCTGTTGCTTCTTGGCACTTAATCTCTTGCAGCCATCCTTCCTTCTGTCCTTACTGTGACTTGGTTCAGGTTGCTATACTTCTATTGGACCTCCCTGCATCCAGTCTTGTCCCAATCCAGTCGGTCATACACAATCCAGCCAGCCTATCCTCCTAAAGCAGAAAGTAAACTGGTTATTTTGATGCTTGAAATATTTTGGGTCTTTTTGACTGACCTTTGTTTCCTCATTCCCTCACTCTAATTCCTTTCGCCCTTTCTCAAGGACTAAGTGCAAACACCTTAATATGGCTTAGGAGGCATTCACAATTTGGTCCATGGCACACAACGCTGATCTCTCCTCACCTTTTTTAGTATTCTATGTTCCACCCAGACAGAGCAACTTATAGGCCCATGAAGGCACTTTGCTGCTTTTCTGCACAGTTCTATGGCCAAAGTGAAAGTGAAAGTGAAGTCGCTCAGTTGTGTCCGACTCTTTGCGACCCCATGGCTGTAGCCTACCAGGCTCCTCCCTCCATGGGCTTCTCCAGGCAAGAGTACTGGAGTGGGGTGCCATTTCCCTCTCCAGGGGATCTTCCCGACTTAGGGATTGAACCTGCGTCTCCTGCATTCCAGGCAGACGCTTTAACCTCTGAGTCACCTGGGAAGCCCAAGTAAATGTAATTTCCTCCTTTTGGAACATCCTTTTACCCTATTCTCCACTTTATTGCTTCTCCTTGCACATTCAGCCTGAATAGCTCCCACTTGTGCTTCTGACCTCAGTCAACATACTACTTCCTTTAGGAAGCTTCCCAAACCCTGGAAGTTGAGTTAAGGTTTATGTGCTGGGCTGGTTGACCACTGATGTTTACTCCTAATTGACACACATGGTGTTGTTTTAAAACTGCATATTTGTTGAATATTTCCCCCATTATAGTCAGCAATTTACATGCAAAGGCAGTGCCTTTTAATTGTTTGTGCAATTCTACAATAATTAGCATAATAAGTACACATAGTAGGCCTTCAGTAAACAAATAAATGCATGCTAATTTGCTTCAGTCACGTCTGATTCTTTGCGACCCTTTGGTCTGTAGCCCACCAGACTCCTCTGTCCATGGGGATTCTCCAGGCAAGAATACTGGAGTGGGTTGACATGCCCTCCTCCAGAGGATCTTCCTGACCCAGCGATTGAAAACTCATCTATTTTGGCTCCTGCATTGCAGGCAGATTCTTTACCACTGAGCAATGGGCTGCTGCTGCTGCTGCTAAGTTGCTTCAGTCGTGTCCGACTCTGTGCGACCCCATAGACAGCAGCCCACCAGGATCCTCTGTCCCTGGGATTCTCCAGGCAAGAATACGGCGTGGGTTGCCATTTCCTTCTCCAAGGCATGCATGCATGCATGCTAAGCTGCTTCAGTCATGTCCAACTCTGTGCGACCCCACAGATGGCAGCCCACCAGGCTCTGCGGTCCATAGGATTCTCTAGGCGAGAATACTGGAGTGGTTTGCCACTTCCTTCTCCATGAGCCATGGGGGGAAGCCCTAAATAAAAAAATAAATAAACCTAATTAGTGAATAAATGATTGATAGCATGGAGGTCTCTGTAAATTCAACTTGTGTTATCAAGGTGGATTAACATAGTAACACTTTCCTAGCCCTTGCCCAATGCACACCAATTTAGTAGTATAGGGGAGACTGATCACATTATATAACCCTTGCAAGTGTTTATTTTTGCTATTGGGAATAGAGCTAAAGACTACAGTTGATCTTTGAAAAGCAAAGTAGCTTAAAAAATCTTTATATTTGTCTCAAGCTTGCCAATTCTCAGGCTTTATTCTGGCTTTGACTTTAGATTTTAATCAACTAGTGGAACCCCTGGCCAAAATGTTCTGGCACTAGTTGAATAACCACAGTTTTATCAAATGAAAAATGAGTCAGAGTCTATAAATTAGCTTCTGGTAATGGTTTAGTGGATTTGCTGCTCAAACTTTATTATGCATAAGAATTCTGGAGAGATCTGGTATTTCTTTTGTTGTTGTTGTTTCATCACTAAGTTGTGTTCAACCCTTTGTGACCCCACGTACTGCAGCATACTCAGCTTCTCTGTTCTCCATTATCTCCAGGAGTTTGCTCAAACTCACGTCCATTGAGTCGGTGATGCCATCTAATCATTTCATCCTCCGTCACTCCCATCTCCTTGTGCCTTCGATCTTTCCTGGCATCAGAGTCTTTTCTAATGAGTTGTCTTTTAGCATCAGGTGGCCAAAGTATTGAAGCTGAAACTTCAGCATCAGTCTTTTCAATAAATATTCAGGGTCAATTTTCATTAGGATTGACTGTTTTTATCTCCTTGCTCTCCAGGGAGCTCTCAGGAGTCTTCTCCAGCACCAAAATCTGAAAGCATCAATTCTGTAGCTTCCACCTTCAAAGGTGCTTGGGAGAAGTCTCAAGAATTTGCATTTCTTGTAGGTTCCCAGGGGAAGTTAATACTGAGACTCACTGATACCTAGCACTAGTGGAGTATCAAACAAATGTTATTCATTGAGAGCTTGCAGTGTAAAAGACACAATAGGTGGGGAAAGATCAGCAAAAGTGTATCCAATCAATTCCACAAATACTTATTGAGTACCTAATGTGCTACCAAGTGGTGGTTGACACCCTGGAATTCAGACATAAATATGATGCCATTTCTGCTCTCCAAGGGCACTTAGTATAGTGATAGAAAACTAACATTGTATTCTAAGTGAGATTGCAATACATATTATGGATTCCCACATAAGTAGTTCATCTCCACTAGAACACAGACTAATACATGTGCTGGGCAAAAATAGGGAAGAAAGTTTCAAACCAGAGCATGAAGGGCTTTGAATCTCATCCTAAGGAATCTGCATGCTTTAGTTGGTCATAGAAAGAGAAAATGTTTTAAAAAGGGAATGATATTAATCTTTTCTTGGAACACTGATAGCAGCTTCTGATAGTAATTTATACGGTGGTGTGGAAGCACCAGCTTCCCTGGTGGCTCAGAAGGCAAAGAATATGCCTGCAATGTGGGAAACCTGGGTTTGATCCCTGGGCCAAGAAGATCCCCTGGAGAGGGGAATGGCAACCCGCTCTATTATTCTTGCCTAGAGAATCCCATGGACAGAGGAGACTGGCAGGCTACAGTCCATGGGGTCGCACAGAGTCTGACACAACTGAGTGACTAACACTTTCACTTTCCCAGAGGGACTGAGAATGGAGACAAAGACACTAGTGAGGAGGTGGTCACAATAACTCCAGCAAAATTTAATGAGAGGATAAAGTGGGGAGTTGCAGTAAAATTTTAATACAAATATGTAGCCCACTTGAGGCACAGCAATAGAACTCCTGCAGCTTTCTAACTCCCCAAGAATATTTAAGGCACATAAAGGCCTTCTACATCAATTTGTTGGCTCTTTCTCATGTTGAAATAAAGAGAAACAGCAAGTCTATTTTGCTTATTAATGTATTCCCAGAACATAATAAAGTTCCTGGCACATATCATTGCTAAATAAATATATATTGATTGATTGCCAAGCTGGAAAAAGTCCTGTGCATCATCTCAACTTATCCCTCTCTGATTTGTTCACAAATAGTGATACAGAGCTTCTCTGATGGCTCAGATGGTAAAGAATCTACCTGCAATGCAGGAGACCAAGATTCAATCCCTGGGTCCAAAAGATCCCCAGGAGAAGGAAGTGGCAACCCACTCCAGTATTCTTGCCTGGAGAATCCCATGGACAGAGGAGCCTAGTGGGTCACACAGTCATTGGGGCCGCAAGGAGTCAGACACAACTGAATGACTAACAGTTCCAGTTTCAGTGACACTGAAAAGAGGAATAGACTAACATCTGGTTGCCAGTCAAACTAGGACTAGAACCCACATGTCTTGACTTCCAATCCAGTTTTTCAACATCACATCAAGCCCCAACCAGGCTTCTATTAAAATCAATAGTGTGTTAGGGGTAATGAGCTACTTCTATGACCTCACTCTTCTCTGTGTTTGTGCCATAGGCTGTGGCCTGGCAGACAGCAGCTCCTTTAAGTTATCTTCTTCCAGCCCATGGCTAAGATAATAAAATGTGTTTTTCTTTAACATATATCCCACTTCAAGGAGTCTGTTTTTCTCTATTTTGTATTTCACTGCAAGTTACCACCGTTTAATTCCATAAGCCTTTCAAATGAAGAAAGTGCTATAGCATGCAATAACTGCTGAGAGGAATTAAATCCTCAAACCACATCTTCAGTTCAAAGATGTATCACATGGAGAATGCACCAGAGTCTCCTGACCAAGCCTTGTAAAATGTCTCTATTGTGAATGGTCCTGGTCATGTCTCCAATAAAACCCCAAATAAATGCATTGCATTGGTCTTAGAATGTGTATTCTAGAGAGTACTAGAATTCTGAAAGGGAAATAGGCCAGGTCCCTATTGTTTATACTTCTCCATCTATGCAATGCCTTCATGTTATATATTTTTCAGTCACATAGAGCTTCTTGTGTCTAAGATAAGAAAAAGGCTATATCATAACTCCCAAATCATAAATGTTGGTTGTTATTCAAGGGTATGTAGCCTCAAATTCACTTTAACTCTCTGAGTTAATTTCCTCATGTGTTAAAGGAAACTTGCAAGCCAAGTCATTTTGACTGGATACCAGATAGCATGAATTTTACATTGTAGAGTACGTTTTATGAGTTTAGTCATGTTCCCCCCAAAAGATGTGTTAAAGTCTAATCGTTAGTACTTTGGAATGTAACCTTACATGGAAAAAATCTTTATAGAGGTAATCAAATTAAGGTGATGCTATTAGGGTGGTCCTTAATACAATATGAGGAATGCCTTATGAATTTCTGTTGTTTTAAGCCACACAGTTTTTGGTACTTTGTATGGCAGCTAGGAAAGGATATTTGTGCTGGATACTTTTGTATTCTTATAATGATCCTCCATGTTTGTTCTGGAATGATCTTAAATTACTTGGAAACATTTTGACCCATTTGAATCTTCCTTTTAAGCTTTTCTAAGATTGTAAAAAGTAGTATCATGGCATCCCGTCCCATCACCTCATGGCAAACAGATGGGGCAAAAATGGAAATAGTGACAGATTTTTTTTTTTTTTGGACTCCAAAATCACTGCAGATGGTGCACGTAGACACAAAATTAAAGGACACTTGGTCCTTGGAAGAGAAGCTATTGCAAACCTAAACAGAGTATTAGAAAGCAGAGCTATCACTTTACCAACAATGGTGCATATAGTCAAAGCTTTGGTTTTTCCAGTAGTCATGTGCAGATGTGAGAGTCAGAGTATAAAGAAGGCTGAGTCCCGAAGAACTGACCCTTTTGAATTGCAGTATACAGTATTCAGGGAAGCAAGAATAAACCTGACTCATCCTTGATTAAACCAGGGACTGCATCACTCTAACAGTCAATATCATTCCATTAAGGAAAAAAAAAGTTGGAAAAGTTCTATACTGAAATTACCATTCATATCATTAATATACTGGCCAATTGATAAATTAGAAACTGACTGAATATTTATACCAAATATAATTTTATGAACACATACTAAAATGTCTCTGATATTATTAACTTATTAATTATTCTCATTAAACAATCAGTAACATGAAAATAAAGCTTAAGAACTAGGAGCTGTTACTGAGTGTCTAAGAGGGACCACATTTTTAACATGCAAAATTTTATGTGGATTTTTTTTTTTAATATATTTTCTCTTCTTCTGTGAGTCTTCTGTGACACTTATAGAAACTATCAAGTTCAGTTAGGTAGTCTATTACCCAGGGAGAATTTAATTAAGAAGGCAAAAATAAGGGTCATCTGTTTGAATATCAGTGTGTATCCAGAAAAAAATTTTTAAAAAAAGAAATGCATAAATCACATGGACTTGTTATGCTTTAAACTCCTGGGTAAAGTCAAATGTTAAAATTGTTACATTCAATTCAATCACTTAACAAAAATAATACTCTTAAGCTTTAAAATAAAAATATAAAAGTTACATAAAAGTTTTTTAGCCTTTCTTATCCATGGAGGAAATGTTGAAGAACTCAACTCTTAAATTGTTTTAGAATTTATATAAAAGTGAAACATTTTTTAAATCCATTTGAATTCTGGTGGTGACTTGCACAAGTGTTTGAATTGCACAGACTTCTAAGATTTCCTTAAGTTCTGCATTAAGAGTTTACTAGCGCAGGCAGCACAAATTACCAAAGGCATTGGCTTACGTATTGAAGGACATGGCAACAGATCCTGTCTCTGGTACCAATTTGGCCCTATAATCTCACGTAAATCAGTTCTTCCCCAAGAATCTCAGGGATGTTATCTATAAAATGAAAGAGATAACTGTATTAGTGCAGGACCCTCAGACTAGTGCCAATTCTTAAAATGTTAGTTACTGCTCTGAGTACAGAAATTGAAAGCAAATATTTAAAGACATTCAGTCACATTCTGACAGTCTTTTGAAACCTGATGAAACTGATCAGGTTTCTTTTGGAAAGGTGATACAATATAAGGCCCATATTTTGCTTATCATTTTTTCTACTAATTAATTTTGTTTTTCTAAAAGTGTCAATATTTGATGGGTGGTGGAGTGAAAGAACCAAGCACCTGGTCCTTTTCACAGAAACAGAGAACCAAATGATCCCCAAAGTACCTTTTTGTTCTAATAAACTCTATCACTGTCTGATTCTAAGAAGGTAACATTAGGAAAACAGCAATGGTCTAACTTTCACTTCCCTTTAAACTAAGCAACTTATAAAAGCACAAGAAAACAGAGGTTTTGCCAAAGTTTTCATGGCATGTGCCAACCAATTGTGATTATACAAGGGTGTCTGGGCTAGTTAGGTAGTAGCTAATTTGGGCTTGTTGGGACAAAAGCAGAAAAGGAATTGTAAGGCTGGCTTTGGTACAAAGCAATGAATAGAACATGTACCATGTTTCCAGTTGTTTCAGGAGAAAACATTTTTTAGTTCTAGTTCAGGAAGCAATGCCAAATTTCCAAAGGAATTTACCTAAAACTTGTTAGTGTTTAATATGCAAATAGTGGAAAGATGCTTTTAACTAAATGTGACACCAAGATGTTCACATGCTTTAGCATTTAAAATAAACATACAAATATTTATACATTTATGGTGCCTGCTCTGAAATCTATATAAAATAATCTTATGACTATAAATAGAGTTTTGACTTGTAATTGGCACAGGTATTATTTAACAAGAAAAAAAATCACCAAACAGGAATTTGAAGACAAATTCTAGCTCCATTTCTTCCAATTATACTTTATCACTTACCTCTCCAGGACATAGGAAAAATACATGTTAAACAAGAAAATTAAACAGATAAATCTAAAATGCCTCCATTTCTAATGATCTGTCTTCAAAAAGATGTTATTTTCTGCCTCTGAAAGAGAACATTTTACGCTCATTTTTTATTAGGCATTAACAACAGATTGACCTATAAACCATTAGAAAACCAGAAACTACTTAATATAACAATAAAAAGTCCAATTTTTATTACTATTTATTTCTCAACTTTGAAACCTGAAATAAAATATCCACAATTAGTCCATTTTTTGTTGTTAAGGATGAGGATAATAACTATTGCTCACAGATTGCACCTTCTTTCTCATAGTAGAAATGGGTTATTTCTACTATGCTTTCTCACCTCTTTCCTTTTTTGTTATCAATAATTTTGTAGTGACTCAAACATGGAGTAAAAATAGAGCAAAACCATCTAAGCTCAAAAAGAAGATTTGTCCCTATCATGATCTGTTAAGCAAGATACTTAATACTACTGCATGAAAGTTCTGGATATTGGTATAAGAGATGTTGGAGTGTGTTTTTTTGTAACATTATGATTAGTATTATTCCTCTCTGAATGATGACATTCTCTTTAGGAAATTCTGAACAGGACTAGTATCACAATCCTCAAATGTCAAAATTAAGAAAGTAGTACCATTCGTTCATTTTATATAAGATTGTCCTAAGACGCAGGAGATGCAGATTTGATCTTTGAGTTGGGAAGATCCCTGGAGGAGGAAATGGCAACCTACTTCAGTATCTTTGGAATACTGGGAAATCCCATGGACAGAAGAATCTGGCGGGATATACACCATGGGGTCACAAAGAGTCAGACACAATTGAGCAACAGATCATGAACAGCCATTATATTTTTTTATTGAAACAAATTAAGAAGTCTTTCAATCCATTTTTAAATTGGTCAATATCTGTGGACTGTCTACATTAGAATATTTCTGTGAAATATTTAGATTCCTTGTGATCTCCCTCCCTCATTTTCTAGACTGTTATTCAGTAGAATCAAGAAGTAGGGTCTAGAAATCTGTACTTTTGAGAAGTTACCCATACCACATTTTCTTTTTCCATTTAGTAATCTAAATGTCCACTGAAGGATGAATGGAAGAAGAAGATGTGGTATATACAATAGAATATTACTCAACTACTTAAAAAAGAATGAAATATTGCCATTTGCAGTGACATAGATGGACCAAGAGATTATCATACTAAGTGAAATACCATATGATATCACTTATATGTGGAACCTAAAAAATGATACAAATAAACTTATTTGCAAAACAGAAATAGACTCACAGACACAAACAGACTTATGGTTACGAGGGGAAAGGAAGTGGGAGAGGAATAATTTTGGAATTTGAGATTAACTGATAAACCTACTGCACACAAAGTAGAGGGCTTCCCTGGTGGCTCAGTCAGTAAATAATCTGCCTGTGATGCAGGAGACCTGGGTTTGATGTCTGGGTTGGGAAGATCCCCTGGAGAAAGAAATGGCAACCCACCCCAGTATTCTTGTCTGGAAAATGTCATGGACGGAAGAGCCTGGAGGGCTACAGTCCATGGGGTCACAAAGAGTCAGACATGACTGAGCATCTGAGCAATAGCATATAAAATAGATAAACAACAAGGACCTACTATAGTTTCCTATAGCATCAGAAACTATTTTCAGGGCTTCCCTTGTGGCTCAGCTGGTAAAGAATCCGCCTGCAATGCGGGAGACCTGGGTTCACTCCCTGGGTTGGGAACATCCCCTGGAGAAGGGAACGGCTACCCACTCCAGTATTCTGGCCTGGAGAATTCAATGGACTGTATAGTCCATGGGATCGCAGAGAGTTGGATACAACTGAATGACTTACAGGAAACTGTTCAGTGTCTTGTATAATGTATAATGAAAAATGGGCTTCCCTGGTGGCTCAGTGGTAAAGAAATTGCCTGCCAAGCAGGAGACTTGGATTCAATCCCTGAATCCTGGGTCAGAAAGATTCCCTAGAGAAGGGAATGGCAACTCACTCCAGTATTCTTACTTGGTCAGTCCCATGGACACAGGAGCCTGGCAGGCTACAGTCCATGGGATCATAAAAGAGTTGGACATGGCTTAGAAATTAAGCAAATAGTGAAAAACAAAATGAAAAAGAATATATATATATATATATATATATGAATCACTTTGCTATACCTCTGAAATACTGTAAATCAACTATACTTCAACTTTAGAAAAAAAGGAAAAGAAAAAGTTTATCTAAATTATGCTGAGATCACTAGTTTGGGGAACCTCTAATCTAGTTCAACTGTTTATCTGAAGATTGAATTCCCTATGTGATCCATTCACCAATGGACACTTGGTATGAATTCAGGTCTTTCAGCTCAGTTCAGTCGCTCAGTCGTGTCCGACTCTTTGTGACCCCATGAATTGCAGCACACCAGGCTTCCCTGTCCATCGCCAACTCCTGGAGTTCACCCAAACTCATGTCCCTCTAGTCAGTGATGCCATCCAGCCATCTCATCCTCTGTCGTCCCCTTCTCCTCCTGCCCTCAATCCTTCCCAGCATCAGGGTCTTTTCAAATAAGTCAGCTCTTCACATCAGGTGGCCAAAGTCTTGGAGTTTCAGTTTCAGCATCAGTCCTTTCAATGAATATTCAGGACTGATTTCTTTTAGGATGGACTGGTTGGATTTCCTTGCTATCCAAGGGGCTCTCTCTCAAAGGTCTTCTCCAACACCACAGTTTAAAAGCATCAATTCTTCAGTGCTCAGCTTTCTTTATAGTCCAACTCACATCCATACATGACTACTGTAAAAATCACAGCTTTGACAAGATGGACCTTTGTTGGCAGAGTAATGTCTCTGCTTTTTAACATGCTGTCTAGGTTGGTCATAACTTTTCTTCCAAGGAGCAAATGTCTTAATTTCATGGCTGCAGTCACCATCTGCAGTGATTTTGGAGCCCCCAAAATAGTCTGTCACTGTTTTCATTGTTTCCCCATCTATTTGCCATGAAATTATGGGACCAGATGCCATGATCTTAGTTCTCTGAATGTTGTGTTTTAAGCCAACTTCTCACTCTCCTATTTTACTTTCATCAAGAGGCTCGTTAGTTCTTCACTTTCTGTCATCAGGGTGGTATCATCTGCATATCTGAGGTTCTTGATATTTCTCCTGGCAATTTTGATTCCAGCTTTATGCTTCATCCAGTCCAGCATTCCCAGTAAAATATCTGTCCCTCTCACATGCAGGTTACTCTCAACCATACCAAGATCCTCAAATATCATCCAATCGTATTAGACTCAAAGTGCTGAATCTTATGAATTGCATTATTTTCAGATATAGATGAAGCTTAACTATAGTGGAAAAATCTCCAGTGTAGGGAGTTATTTTTAAAAAAGGAAGTTATCCAACAATAAAGTTACAAAGCCAAAACAATTATAGACACTCTCGATCAAAATGAGGATGAGCGGGGAGTGACAGAGTAATTCAGGTGTGTGTGTGTGTTTCCTTAGTCATGTCTGAGACCCTCTGGACTATAGCCCACCAGGATCCTCTGTCCATAGGATTCTCTAGGCAAGAATACTGGAGTGGGTTGCCATTTCCTCTTCCAGGGGATCTTCCTGACCCAGGGATTCAACCTGTATTTCCTGTGTCTCCTGCATTGCAGACAGATTCTTTACCTGCTGTGCCATTATTGCCTCTAAGCAATTCTGAAATACAGCTAGCAAATGATCTCTGAACTCCCTACTCTAAGAGCAGGGAATACTTTTGAACTAAATTCCTTAATCCAACATTTCCAATCCAATTAGAGTTCTTCTTTAATCCAATGTTTTTTCAGATTTTTTAAAATTATAGTTGATTTACAACATGTGTTAGTTTCTGGTGTACAACAAAGTGATATATATATATATACACACATCACAGAATATACTATATATGTGTTATGTATGCATATATATATGTATATATATAGTACATACATATATATGCCTTTTCGTATCCAATCCAGTATTTTTGTCTTTCTCATTTCTATCTCTAAGATGTCTTTCCTTTTCATCAAAAAGTAGCCTGTGTTTGTAGCTGACAATTTTTCTCAACCTACTGCCTGCCCATGGACATTTAGGAGTCCAAAGGTATATATTTTTTAACCTTTTGGACTCTCTTAGTCTCCTTTAATCAAAGTTGGTGGTGTTTTTCTTAGCACGTCTCTTTTAAACTTTATACATTTCCCTTGAAATTGATTAGATGTCACTGCCTACCCCAAAAGTCACATCCACAATTTTTTTTTTTTTTTGAGAAAAGTCTCTCTATTTTTATATACTTCCAAAGCTGCTATGGGTTAGTAACCTTCATAAACTTAGAATACCTTTGTCTAATTGAGAAGATATTGAAAACCAAAAGTAGAAGTATTTTAAAAAAGAACATTAACACTGGTAATGCTGTTCTTAAAGTAAATAATATAAAGACAAGACTGATCATTGAATTTGGTTAATGGGCTTGTTGGTTGCCTTGACAAGTAGTTTCAGTGGAGCAGAGGAATGAGTGTTTGATGAGAGCATGTTGAGGAGCAGATGATAGGAGGCTAGGACAGCAGGTACAGGTTAATTTCCAAGGAGCAAAAAACATGGGATCTATAAAGATCTGTTCTCTTAAGATAAAATGTATTATAGCAGGTTTATGTTGATGGGAATATTTTGGCAGAAAGTGTAAAATTTATAATGTATGAGTAACATCCTTGAGAAGTTAAGAGGAAATAGGGTTTGGCATGCAAGAAAATGCCTACTTTAACATGATGAATAGGGATAGTTCATCATTTTAACAGAAAGGATGGCACAAAATACAGATTCTACTGCAGTTCAGCTTTGGTTTGCTGACGGGAGAATGTCACATCTCTGTTTTGAGGGCTTTTTGTTTTTCAGGTCAATATGATAAAGCTACATGCTTCAGTAAGGAGGTAAGAGAGCGAAGGTGTAAACTGTCTAAAGAGAGAATGGTGCATTGACTCACGCAGTATAGTGGATTACTCAGTAGCCCTGAGGTCACATCTGAGGTTTGTACTGTAAATAAATCTAAAGGGAGCTATAAATTACAGCATATACCTGCTTTTCTCCAGCTACTTTTGATTACTCAGGTTCCAAGACAGAGTGATCAAAAAGTGGGCTTCTATCAAGAAAGACCAAAGCAAAGAGAGGTATAAAGTCCCAGTTCAGTGCAGTTCAGTGCAGTCACTCAGTCATGTCTGACTAACTGCGACTCCACGGACTTTCCTGCCCATCACCAACCCCTGGAGCTTGCTCAAACTCACGTCCACCAAATCGGTGATGCCATCTAACCATCTCATCCTCTGTCATTCCCTTCTCCTTCTGCCTTCAAACTTTCTCAGCATTATGGTCTTTTCAAATGAGTCAGTGCTTCGCATCAGGTGGCCAAAGTATTGGAGCTTCAGTTTCAGCATCAGTCTTTCCAATGAATATTCAGGACTGATTTCCGTTAGGATGGACTGGTTGGATCTCCTTGCAGTCCAAGGGACTCTCAAGAGTCTTCTCCAACACCACAGTTCAAAAGCATCAATTCTTCGGTGCTCAGCTTTCTTTATGGTCCAACTCACATCCATATATGACTACTGGAAAAACCATAGCTTTCACTAGATGGACTTTTGTTTGCAAAGTAATGTCTCTGCTTTTTAATATGCTGTCTAGGTTGGTCATAGCTTTTCTTCCAAGGAGCAAGTGTCTTTTAATTTCATGGCTGCAGTCACCATCTGCAGTGATTTCAGAGCCCCAAAAATAAAGTCTGTCACTATTTCCATTGTTTCCCCATCTATTTGCAATGGAGTATTGGGACCGGATGCCATATTCTTCTTTTTTTGAATGTTGGGCTTTAAGCCATCTTTTCCACTCTTCTCTTTCACTTTATCAAGAGGTTCTTTAGTTCCTCTTTGCTTTCTGCCATAAGAGGGATGTCATCTGCATACCTGAGGTTATTGATATTTCTCCCGGCAATCTTGATTGCAGCTTGCGCTTGATCCAGCCTAGCATTTCCCATGATGCACTCTGCATATAATTTAAATAAGCAGGGTGACAACATACTCCTTTCCCAGTTTAGAACTAGTCCATTGTTCCATGTCCGCTTCTACCTATTGCTTCTTGTCTTGCAAACAAATTTCTCAGGAGGTAGGTAAGGTGGTCTGGTATTCCCATCTCTTGAAGAATTTTCCACAGTTTGTTGTGATCCACATAGTCAAAGGCTTTGGCATAGTCAATAAAACAGAAGTAGATGTTTTTCCAAAACTCTCTTGCTTTTTCTATGATCCAACAGATGCTGGCAAGTTGGTCTCTGGTTCCTCTGCTTTTTCTAAATCCAGCTTGAACATCTGGAAGTTCTCAGTTCACGTATTATTGAAATCTCGCTTGGAGAATTTTGAGCATTACTTTGCTAGCATGTGAGATGAGTGCAATTGTGCAGAAGTTTGAGCATTCTTTGGCATTCTCTTCCTTTGGGATTGTAATGAAAACTGACCTTTTCCAGCCCTGTGGCCACTGCTGAGTTTTCCAAATTTGCTGGCACATTGAGTGCAGCACTTTAACAGCATCATCTTTTAGGTCCCAGAGAAATATAATACGTTGCTTGTGAGATATGAGAACAATTGACAGTGGTGAAGCCAGTTGAGACGATCAGAATATGAATAAATAAAATTGCCATCCCATCTCCCATATTCTTCACAATCTTGTTAAGGCAGCTTAATGTGCCCTGATGCAGTGAGGTCAAGCAAACTGAAACATTGAAGTTTGGAGCAGGGAAAGTTTCATTGCAGGGCCAAGCAAGGAAATTCTGGCCTTAAAAACCCCAAGTTCTCTGAAGGGTTTCAGCAAAGCACTTTAAAAACAAAACAAAACCCTTTTATTTTGTATTGCAATATAGGCAATTAACAATGTTATGATAGTTTTGGGTGAACAGTGAAGAGACTCAGCCATACAGATACATGTACGCATGGAGGCCTGGGGCTATGTGCTCACAGTCATCAAATAGTTAACAGTTAACATCTTCCATTTGATGGTGGGGGTTCACATCTGTAAAACAACTCAGAAAGTGTGCATCAGATGCTGTTATGTGGACACTTCAGGAAGAAACTAAAGCGGAGGACATGGTGGAAGCCCTTTTCCCCGCCCCCTAATGTCCCATGGCATCCTCCTTGGTTACATTCTCATTGCTATAAGCTATTTATAATAAGGTTATTTTAATCTTAAAATGAAACTGAAAGAAAATGACCTATGAAAAAGCAATTTTAAAATTCAAGATTGCTACTAGAAAGCAATAGCATTTTTTTTTTAGTTACACTGAGTAGAGTAGTAACTTGAACTAAGCCATGCTGAACACCTTCTTGGCTCCAAGGTTTCTTAAGTGAATCTTCTCCTCCAAAGGACCATTGTAACAATTTTTCTATGCGGTCCCTGTGTTTCTGATTTTAATTAAAAATAAATTGGAGATCCTGGGAGGTAAATCATTTGCCTAAAGTTTAACAGTTTATGAAAGAACTGTATCAAAGCTTTTTCTACACTGCCTTCCATCCCCTAAGTGCAGCACTGAATCTTGATGAGACTAAGAAGATTGTTTCTGAAATGATCTTTAGATCACCTGTTTCAAATTCCTTCTTTATATGGCATACTTTGAATTCACTAACAAAACCCTGAGGCGTAAGATAGGTAAGGACTTCAACCTCATCATAAGAGAAAGACTCTGCTTGGATCAGATGTAAGAAATAAAACCATAAGAATAGTCTGATGTGGAGCCAAGCAGGTAACTCCTCCCCAAAGGAGTTCTTCAGGAAGCCTGAAAAGGTCAGAGCATACACCCACACACTCATGGGAGATTCATCTGGTGCTGAGTTCTGAGATCCTTTGGGATCAGCTGAATTACACCCATCTTCATCTGGTTGGGCCCTGAACTACTCACTGCTCTATGCCAACCCTCTATGGATCAGGAACCGCGTTTGGATCATCATTTCCCTCAAAGGCTAGAAGGCACCAGGAACGTTTTTGAGACACGTCAGAAACATTCCATTCCCTTCACTTTTATTAGTGGAAGGGATTTGAAGAAGGACACTGAACGAGCGAGTCAAGCCAAGCTTCTGAGTAATACGTTATCGTATTCCCAGACCAAGATGCAATTAGTTCAGAGAAATAAAATTTCCTTTCAGATGAGGGGGTCTGGAACCCAGAGAGGTGAAACAACCTTATAAATAACTAACAAGATGAAAGGGTTTCACTAAAGGAAAAAAGGCCTCTGACATAACAGAACAGTATACTTTTGAAGGTGTGTGGAGAGCAGGGTGGGGGCTAAAGAAAAAACTCTGTCACAGCCCGAATGTCACTTCAATAACAACCACCAATATCACTCAAACAAGTGCTCTCAGGGTCATTAATGGTTTATTGCAAATTCTGTTTTCCTGTGAAGGAGCCAATCTGTGTTACTATTCCAGCCAAGGGGACCCACCTTTTGGCAGGTTGACTGGAATTTTAAAAGTGCAGTTACAAAGGGCTCCTGTTTACAGTGGAATCATTCAAGAAAGCTGGTTTTGCCTCGAAAAACATATTTATTTTTTCTTTATAATGAGAAATAGTCAACAGAACGCTTTCTGCACTGGGTGAAGAGCAACTTTGTGCTCTAGTTTTCTAGTTATTTTGAGCCTCAGTATTGGCTTCTCTCTTGGGTGCCATGAGTAGGCTAATCCTTTCAGCTCTGACCCTTAGCTCACCTCTGATGACCCAAGGCTAAATTTGTAGTGACTGACTTGGAAGATACTTCATCTAAACATGGTCCAACATCTAGTAATACTTGATGGATAATATTCTTATATTCTTCCCTCTAGATTAACATCAGTTCAACCTATTTTCCATATCAGCAGCAGCATTATTTTGCCGAAATGCTCCCTTGGACCCCTAACTTCTTAATACGGCATTCTAAAATGGCACCCCACTCCAGTACTCTTGCCTGGAAAATCCCATGGATGGAGGAGACTGGTAGGCTGCAGGCCATGGGGTCACTAAGAGTAGGACACGACTGAGCAACTTCACTTTCACTTTTCACTTCCATGCATTGGAGAAGGAAATGGCAACCCACTCCAGTGTTCTTGCCTGGAGAATCCCAGGGACGGGGGAGCCTGGTGGGCTGCCATCTATGGGGTCGCACAGAGTCGGACACGACTGAAGTGACTTAGCAACAGTAGCAGGCTCTTTACTGTGTTTTTTGCTCAGTTGTGCCCAACTCTTTGTGACCCCATAGACCATAGCCTGCCAGGCTCCTCTGTCCATGTAATTCTCCAGGTAAGAATACTGGAGTGGATAACCATTCCCTTCTCCAGGGGATCTTCCTGACTCAGGGATTGAACCGGGGTCTCCTGAATTGCAGGCAGATTCTTTACAGTTTGAGCTACCAGGGGAGCTCAGGCTCTTTACTAACTAGCTCCAATTTCTAGGTTCATTTTCTTCCATTTCCCTATACAATCTATATGACCCAATCACACAATATTAAGTATTGTTACTAAAAATATCTTAGTGTTGTATCTCTCTGCCTTTTTATTTATGCTCTTTTTTATGAACACCATTTCTTTCTGTGCCTGCTGTAAAAATTACTTTTCCTAGGCACCAATCTAAAATATTCTATGCACACTGTAGTTTTTTTTTACTTGTTTCTTAACAAAAGTTAATAGCTTCTTTATATGTCTTTCCATAAAAGTTTATACTTACCTTTATAATTATGTGTGTGTGTTTTCTTCATACTTGTCTTTAGATATTGTAAGTGTCTTGGAAGCATGGACTAAATCTCATTCTCCTTACATCCTCAATTCCCTATGTCGTATGACATAGCTGTGCTTCCATGATCTTATCAAACTAGTTGCCTTAATATCATTATTCAATAGTATGGCTACTTTTCTTCCCTTCCAATTTTCCTGGTTTATGAGTAATTGACTCATAGATCTGATGCCATTGGGTTCCTCCCTGAGAACAATGACCCTCTGAGGTTTTCTTTACTCACCTGTCTTTTGTCTCAGTGAGGAAAACACTGAAAGGTTGTCTCTTCCAACTTTCATGGTAGATGGTGACTGCAGCCATGAAATTAAAAGACGCTTACTCCTTGGAAGAAAAGTTATGACCAACTTAGATAGTATATTCAAAAGCAGAGACATTACTTTGCCAACTAAGGTCCATCTAGTCAAGGCTATGGTTTTTCCTGTGGTCATGTATGGATGTGAGAGTTGGACTGTGAAGAAGGCTGAGCACCAAAGAATTGATGCATTTGAACTGTGGTGTTGGAGAAGACTCTTGAGGGTCCTTTGGACTGCAAGGAGATCCAACCAGTCCATTCTGAAGGAGATCAACCCTGGGATTTCTTTGGAAGGAATGATGCTAAAGCTGAAGCTCCAGTACTTTGGCCACCTCATGGGACGTGTTGACTCATTGGAAAAGACTCTGATGCTGGGAGGGATTGAGGGCAGGAGGAGGAGGGCAGGAGGAGAAGGTGACGACCCGGGATGAGATGGCTGGATGGCATCACGGACTTGATGGATGTGAGTCTGAGTGAACTCTGAGAGATGGTGATGGACAGGGAGGCCTGGCGTGCTGCGATTCACGGGGTCGCAAAGAGTCGGACACGACTGAGCGACTGAACTGAACTGAACTGAACTGAACCTACTCTACCAGGCTAACTGTGGTTGGTATCATATATAGTCTTTACAATTTTACCTTTGTCAAGTGGTCTGAGATCAAAATACCACCAGCAACTATCCCCTGCTGAATCCTTTTTCTTCTCTACTACTGCATGACTGGATTCTTTCTGCTGCTCTCCCTGGTGCCTCATTTCGATCCTGCTTTGCTTATCCTTCTCCAGCAAGAGTACCGTGGAACACTGGTTTAAACCCATTCTCTGTCCTAGCAGACCCCCAGGCTTTCTCCCACTTGTCCATTTTCCTCTAATGTTTCCCACTGCCTTTTTCTGACCCTAATCTAGCACTGCCACAGTGATTAGCTGATTCATCATCTTTTCAGTGTCTGTTCTTTGGTGTCTCTGGGCCACAGTCCAGGAACAAAACAAGATTCCCTCTGCTGCCTCCACCCATTTCTAGTCATCAACAGCAACCATGGCACCTGGTGTATCCAGCCTACACAGGCTCCTGACACACTCATATCCTGGCAGTTCAAACCCCTATGACTTCCAGGGGTGTTGGTCTTTTAACACCTGGATAAAAAAATGTAAGTGGCGTGTACAAACCATGGTTCAACTCAGATCAGACACTCCCTACAAATGATAAATACCTCTTAGCCAACAAGTTTCCAGTTACCTGCCACACCCACTGCCCCTAGAAGGATCAGTCTCATATTTTACATGTCCTGGCGTCCTCCTCCCCTCTTCCCTCACCACCACTGATGGACAGCTGAACAAAACCACTGGGTGACTAGATTTATCTGACTTATGTGGCCTGGCTTCAAAAGATGTTCTGAGTCATTGGTTTACTACACACCTGAATGTTAGAGTCATTTGGGAAAATTTTTTTAAAAAATTACCAATGCCCAAGAATCTTTCCTGAAGATAAACATTTAAATATCCAAATGTGAAATGATTTGTGTTTTTTAATCCCCTCCCTTCTCCAAGTGATTCTAATAACAGCCAGCATTGAGAACTGAGAACAAAAAACTATTGAAAACACACAGGTTACTGTCTAAATTAACATGAGTTCAGGAAACTCTGGTCCAAGAGGATGAAGTTCCAAGTGACTTTCATGTTTGTTTCAATAACTACCTTTCAAATCCATTTATCCCAACAACTAACTGCTCAACAACTCTGACTCTATCTTAAGACAACAGATAACTTCTGTAGATTCATCAGAAGACTATTCAGCACCCTTAGAAACTCTTACTTCTCTGTGTCCATCAACCCTAAACTGTATGTCACAAACTTGTTCCATCTACCTTAAACTACACCTCCGAATCCTCGTCTGTATCCTGAGATTGAAGGCAAAAGAAGAAGGGGGCAGCAGAGGATAAAATGGTTGGATGGAATCACCAACCCACAGATTCTGGGAGACAGTGAAAAACAGGGATTCCATGGGGCTGCAAAGAATCAAACGCAACTTCGCGACTGAAGAACAACAACAAACTCTATTTTCCTTTATCAAGATGCCTCCTTGGTGGTCATTGGGTTATCTTGCTGGTATTTTCAGAGAGTTGATACTAGTCTGGAATAATTTAACTGTCTCTCTAATCTGATACGCAGAGCTTGTTGCAAACAGTAGATAAGTGGTAGACCTAAGCAGTCATAATGTATAGCCAAGAATAATGATCATACTGAACTATGTGCAAGATGAATATATCAAGGGAGTTGGATAATAAATGGGGAAAAGGAGCAAATATATTTAGAGAGAAAAAGCAGTGAGAAAAATGGTGTGGCGCTGGGAGATAGTCTCCCTATTACTTGGCATTCTACTGTCTGGGAAGTCTAAGTTTAGTACTTTATTTCTTCACCTGAACATCTGGGAAGCTACCTATATTTGGATTTTTATGTATTTACTTATTTTGCTGCTTTATCAGGAATCCACAGTTGTCACCTCTTGATGTATCAAAAAGGAAATGAATCACTCTTTTGCCCTCACAGATGGCAAAGAGTAGCAGTTGTGTTTCTAATGATTTGATCCCATGCATTCAATGAGGGTATAAAATGTATTTTGTATTGCTAGGTCTTAAGGCTCCATCTGATTGGCCATTAAACTTTTTCTGATTAGTATTAAGCATATGCAGGACAAGAAACTGAAGGAGAACTTCTCAAAGAGAAAGTCCAAAGAGGAAGGATTATGAAAACAGAAAGGAGATGAAGATGCTTCATAGACTCCATCCTTTGGAGTAGTCTATAGGTGGTCTGTGACTTCTACACCAGCAAGACCTGAGGACCATCTAAGTGCTCAGAGCTGTTTTCCATAGAAGTAACTCTGCACCTTGACTAGCTAATGATTGATTAGGAATAGCTGCTCTAGTGTAAAGAGGAATATCATCCTTCCTGTACTTCTGATTTAAACATCTAGTCAACACTGTGAGTTCACTAAATGTCTTCCCTGAGCTTCAAGTTTTCATATACCAAGTAAGTGTGCTTAAACCTGATCAGTTACGGAGTAAGTCTCTCTGAGCTGGACTGAATATATTAATATATCCCAAGTTGAGAACAGAGGAAAGTTGAACCCGCTTCACTCTGGCCCTCCCTGCAGAGTACTGCCCACTCATCCCTCCTTTATTTGAACTAATTTCTGTTCCTTGGAATCAAAATCTATTTCTAAGGCAATAATCTTATTGTTACAGGGTATGTGGGTATTTCCAAAGCACTTGAATAAAGATTGACCTTAATCTTTAAAATAACTCTGTGATATAAATGTACTCATCTCCAATTTACCAATAATAAACAAATGCCCACTTTATAACTAAAGCTGAGCTTGAATAACTTGCCCAAAATCAAATAGCAAAGCAAAGGCAGAATGATTCTAACTCATTTCCCATATCTCATATTACCATCTACGCCTTTAAAGGGAATTACCAGGACTTACTAGGACTGAAGTAGGCAGGATAACAATTCCACAAGAAAGTTTCAACATAGCTTACAAAGTAGTTATCCATGCTACAGAGAAGAATTCATGGAGAATTACAAGTTAATATAACTTTATTTTTTATGGCTGAAACATTCCCAAGTTTCAGATCTGATGGAACTAAATAAGAGGAACATTTTGGCTTGAAGAGGAAAAACACATAAAAAAGCAAAACTCTTCTTCACTATTATTTTCTCTTAATGATTGCTAATGTTTTTAGCAGCTGCCTTGTACCACTGAAGAAAGTATCCATTTGAAAAATATTGAAAAAATAAATTCTTTTTGAATATCAAGGAAATCAATTTTATTTGTTTGGGTGACTTTCAGTCCCAAATAACCTTATAACATTTTAAGGAATTAATTTAATACTAAAATTTATTTATGAATCAAAATAAAAAAGATGTAATTGTACTATATTTAACTCTATTTATTGTAGTCTCTTTAGTCATTATAAGTATAAAGTAATTATAATTAAATATTATCTATAATTTTATCATAAATTAATCATAACTTTCAGTGTTAATACTCAATAGTTTCATCATCTAGCTACTTTTATCTATTTGAGTATCCGTGTTGTCTCTTTGAGGTTTGAAGAATATTGACTAGCTGGAATTATCCAATAGCAATAGGGATCCATGGCTATCTCCATTTCTTAGACTGATATTTCTTTCAACAAATTATCATGTGGGATGATTATCAACTTTGTGCTTTCCTTCCTGAACACAGTCTTGTATCATTAAACATTCAGTAAGATCCAGTGCTTTCTTAGTCTGTTTTTGTTATAAATTCTTATGGCTTTAATAGGAAAATACTGGCTCTGTCATGCGTAAACTGTGCATACTTCTGTGCTTTTTTAGAGCTTTCAGAGACTTGTTTGTTATTCAGGTTTTATTCATTCATTTGTCTACCTCAGCAGAGCTGATGATCTACTGACAATATTAAGCAAATGGACCTATTTAGTTTTGAGTGTCTAGCCATCTTATACGTCATGTTCACTTGTGCATGCATCAGACATGCTTGGGAAACAAAAATAAATCAAAATCCCTGGCTTAAATGAGTAAAGAGGAAAACATGTATATAAACACCTATTTATAGGAATGTGGTACATGAATTCCAAAACACAAAGAGACAGATGCACCTAAGTTGTTTTGGGAACACTGAAGAAGGCATGTTAACACTGAAAATAAATCAGGAAAAACTTGCTAGGAAAGTGGAAACTGAGTTAAATTCTTTTGTTTTGTCTTTTTTATTTTTTGAGGTCCAATTGACATATAACATTATATTAATTTCAGGCATACACCACCACTCAATATCTGTGTATGTTTTGAAACGATCACCATTCAGTAGATCTAGTTAATATCCACCATGATATACAATTTCTTCCTATTATGAGAACTTTTTAAGATCTACTCTCTTAGTAACTTTTAAATATGCAAAATATTATTATTGATTACAGTTACCATGCTGCATTTTGCATCCTTATGACTTTCAATTTATAACTGAAAGTTTCAAAGTTTAATAATAGCATTTACAAAGTTCTTATGACAAACCAGATATGTTTTAAAACCTTACATTATTAACTCATTTAATAATCACAACAATCCTATGAATTAAATACTACTATTATCTCATACCTCATTTACACTTCATTTTAAATGAGGCAGAAATTGCAGAGTGGTTCAATGATTATCCCTGTGTCACCTGGTCAGGTGATGCAGGATATTAGAATCAGATTTTCACTCTTCATTTTGACTGAGGGCCCAATAATATAAATATTGGTTGCCAAAGTATAAAGCAAACCCCTTCTTATCAACACCTTTTTTACCTGAAATGATAATGGAGCCATGAAATCGCTCAGACAGATCAAGAATTTAAAAAAAAAAATACTGAAAGAGAAAGTGTGGTGAGGGGATTTGCAGAGAGTTTTCTTTGGAAACATCATGTTATGTTCTAAATCTTCACCCCACCTACTTGCGGAGAGGGACACGGTTAACATTTTACCCCAAGTATTAGAAGAAGGTTATACCTGAAAGAACTTTGAAATGTGTCCTCAAAAACTGGGCAGTACAAACACTGTGCCTGCCTCTTTCCTGAGAAAACTTTATCAAGCTGCAAACAAGGAATCCTAAAGGACAAAAGTAGTTCAGGTTTAGTGGGGAGAGTCCCGAAAAGGCTTTTGCATTGGGATCCATTACTAAGGGCTTTGGGATTCTTGAATATTTCCAAGGTTCAAGTAAAGATCATATGAGAGAATGCCAGTGAAGGGTCTTCTTGGTCCTCTCCAAAAGGGTTGACTGGAACGGCAAGAAGACCTCAAGGAAGAGACTGAACATGTAACCTGGATAACCAGGTGCTGAAGAAAGAATTACGAATATTAGCCACCTGGAATAGAGTTATCCAGAAAAATTAAATGAGAGATCTAGCAAAGGACATCCACAGAACTCATGAAAACTTAACCAGGAAAAGATTTGGCTCTTATCATTTACCCTATGAATGACAGAAACCCCAGTAAGAAAAGTGCTATCCTTGCTCTTCCCTTCTTTTCCTGCTGACATTCTGGTAGAAGGAAATCTGTAAATAGCTGATGAGTGGGCAAAAAAGGAAGCAGGAAGGGAACAGAAAGCAGGAGGAACTTACCATGCTCGGCCCAGCCCCTTCCCCACTGTAGGTCTTTAGCCTGAAATAGATCTAGACTTGGCCAGGGATCAATTAGCTGCTTTGTCAAGAAACAGAAATTTTGTTCAGAAATTTGTCCAGTATCTTGGACAGAACATTATAATATCTAAATTCAGACTGTCTTTATGCCCTGATGGCTCAGTGGTAAAGAATCAGCCGGTCAATGCAAGAGACCCTGTTTTCATCTCTAAGACTAGGAATTTGGGAAGATTCCCTGGAGAAGGAAATGGCTACCACTCTAGTATTCTTGCCTGGGAAATCCCGTAAACAGAGGAGCCTGGCAGGCTCCAGTCCACGGGGTAGAAAAAGAGTCGGACACGACTTAGCGACAAGAACAACAAAAACCAGAACTGAAATCATGAGACCTGTGCATCTGTTATGCAGAGCCTGGGAAGACTTACTCCCATTGATTAAAATGTAAATGACAGTGAAAGAAATACATACAGCAACATATTTATGTCATGAATTCAATACATGTCTTATACTAATAAAAGTTGAAGTCATTGTTTCCTGCTCTTTTAGTCCCTGAAAAAGAGACAAATCTCCAGATATTCTCTAGGGCAACATGATTTGTAACTAGTAGTAAGTTTCTATGTTTATGTAAGTCTGGCTTTTCTATCTAAAGTTGCTTTTTGTCAGAGAAGAAATACTGAACACAGGACTAAGGTTAGAACAATTCCAGTTAAGCCTCTTGTCATACATCTTGGTAACTCAGCAAATATCTGTAAAGTGGGATGAAAACTTTTGTCTTGTATAGCTTATAAGATTATTTTGAAGAGCAAATGACAATAAAATTTGTTTAGTTTACACAAATGGCGTGTGTGTGTGTGTGTAATAAGGATAGAACTTATGATACTGAAATAAGAATAAGGGGCAAAACAATATGTTCAGTATAAAATTGTATAAAATTTAAAATAACCCTGAAACACAACACAAAGATTATATATTGTTCATGGAGAGATCTATGTATGTACATATATGTACATACATTCAGGAAACACTTTATCTAGAGAATGTTTATTCTTATTTATAAAAATGGCAAATGTTAATAGTTATTAACACCAGATTGTGAAAACTCAGAAATTTATGTCATTTTTTTTCTGCTTTTTGCATCATTTATGAAATCTTTTTTATAAAATCCAGAATCACAGAAATGCACTTATGAGCACATTAGAAAACATACATGAAAATACTTGACAAACTCTAAGAAGCTATAGAAACAGAAGGTGATGTTCTAAACATTATAATATTTAATGTTGAGGTTTTAACCATGTCTGAGGCTTTTTTACATTCCATTACAATAGATGACAATATCAAATACTTTGAATATATGCTTGAGTCAATAATTGCTAAATGAAACGTATTTTCTTTTAGTTTCAAAGGCTAATATATGGCCTGTGATTTAATCAAGTCAGGAAGTCAGCCATGAAAATATTACTGAAGATGTCTAAGGTGGGATTCTATTTTTAAAACTCTGAGATTAAATAACTGAAAGAATCTAAAAATTTTAAATTAAATAACAATCACTTATTTCTGCTTGCAATTGTCATATGTTATTCGTGGAGGATTTATAAAATGTAAGTGTGAAGTTTTAAAAACATTGAAACAACCCATAATTCTACTTTTTTAGAGTTAATAATTTCCTTCAAATATTTTTTTTAATAAATATGCAGTTGGTACTATTGTTTCATGCACACTTCTGTGTCTTGTTCTTTCAGCAGCTCTTGTGCCTGTCATCCAGTTTGCTTGAATGCATGTTTTTTAATAAATATGCAGTTGGTACTATTGTTTCATGCACACTTCTGTGCCTTGTTCTTTCATCAGCTCTGGTGCCTGTCATCCAGTTTGCTTGAATGTACGTTTTTTAATAAATATGCAGTTGGTACTATTACTTCATGCACACTTCTGTGCCTTGTTCTTTCATCAGCTCTGGTGCCTGTCATCCAGTTTCCTTGAATGTATGTGTTTAGTATGGTACTCAGCATATGCTGGCACGGCTGTTTATCTTACATTCTCCTATTGATGAACATAAAGGTTATTTTCAACTTTTTAATATTAGATATAACACTAATGGATACCCTTACTTATAACTATTTCTGCATATTATTGAACTAGTTTTATTTAGAATAAGTTCCTACATGTATTATTATTTTTAGGTCAAAATAGAACTTCTCTAAGACACTAGCCTAACTGCTGAAAAATGGTTCCTCTTCCCAAAATTAACACAACTCCTTATCCTTAGAATCATATATGCTATGGAATTCAGAAATCCTAGGATTTTAGAAAAACAGTATGTTGCATTCACCTTACATTAGGTTGCATCTTTCTTTGTGTGTGTATGTATGCTGTGTGTTTGCTCAGATGCTGACACGTCCAACTCTTTGCTGCCTCATGGACTATAGCCTGCCAGGCTCCTCTGTCCTTGGAATTTTCCAGGTAAGAATACTGCAGGAGGTTGCCATTTCCTACTCCAAGGGATCTTCCCAACCCAGGGATTGAACCCACGTCTCTTGTGTCTCCTGCATTGGCAGGCAGATTCTTTACCACTGGGCCACCTCAGAAGCCCAACATCCTTCTTTGGGTATAGAGAAACTTCAATCCAATACACTAATATTCCTTAGACAAAATGTATTAATACTCTCGCTAAGTAGAATAAATTAAAATTTTCAGAAACCTTCTATCAGTTCCAGTCTGTTTTTGCCAAATAAATAAGAGATGAAAACCCTTTGAGTTTTGGAAGTTTGCAGATCCAGAAGAATTTATAATCCTTCCCAGAGTGAATGAGAATAATAATTCACAGAATTTTCAGTCACTATTAAACTGAACATTTCACCAATTTGATGACTGAAAATGGAGTATTTCAAAAAGTTTAACATTTTTTCAAATGCTATTTGTTTTTTCTTTCTTTTCATTTCTTAGGAAGTCTTTTGCTCTTTAACATTTGAAATATTCAGTTTATTATTTATAATAATTCTTTATATTTAAGACAAAAATCCTTTGTGTATAATTTACTTTGAAAAATTTCAGAATAAATAATTTATATTTTCATATTTAAAATGTTATTAAATCTATTAATCTCTTACTTTGTAACTTACTAGTTTTCATGTTTCAGAAATTCCTCCCTCACAGATCAAACATTGACTTTTATTTTTTTCCCATTTTCTTATCATTACAGATTTTATATTTAACTCTGATTCTGTTTGAATTTTATTTGATATATGTTGAATAAAAGAGAAGAATTTTGTTTTCCTGTTTTTTTCCATTAAAAACAGAGCCTTTTCAGAGGATCTTTGGAATTTAATCTTGGGTTGTCACTGTGTATGTAACACAGCATAGCCTTTGGGTGCTTTGATTTTTAATCAATTTGCTGGAAAAAAGAATGTTTAATAACAAAATTTGGATACACAGATGTAAAATATTTGCAGATGTAAAATTCTCACAGTTTGATATCATTTACAAATATTTGCTTATTTTATCAGTTCAAATTATACATTATGTTCTGTATGGATTTAATTCAACTCATAATACAAAATCCAACTTCATTCAAAATGTCAAAGTCAATGTTTGTTGGCTATTTGTTCCTTCCAACCCTTACCATCAGTTCAGTTCAGTTCAGTTCAGTAGCTCAGTCGTTTCCGACTCTTTGCAACCCCATGAACCACAGCACACCAGGCCTCCCTGTCCATCACCAACTCCCAGACTCCACCCAAATCCATCTCCACTGAGTCGGTGATGCCATCCAATCATCTCATCCTTGTTGTCCCCTTCTCCTCCTGCCCTCAATCTTTCCCAGCATCAGGGTCTTTTCCAATGAGTCAGCTCTTTGCATCAGGTGGCCAAAGTATTGGAGCTTCAGTTTCAGCATCAGTCCTTCCAATGAACACCCAGGACCAATCTCCTTTAAGATGGACTGGTTGGATCTCCTTGCAGTCCAAGGGACTCTCAAGAGTCTTCTCCAACACCACAGTTCAAAAGCATCAATTCTTCTGTGCTCAGCTTTCTTCACAGTCCAACTCTCACATCCATACATGACCACTGGAGAAACCATAGCCTTGACTAGACGGACCTTTGTCACACAAGTGCGGGCAGCTGCAACGGCACACAAGCGTGACTGAGGAGCTACCCCATGCCCAAGGACAGGGGCAGCGGCCGGGAGGAGCTACCCCAAGTCCAAGGTAAGGAGCAGCAGCTGTGCTTTGCTGGAGCAACCATAAAGAGATACCCCACATCCAAGGTAAGTAAAAACCAAGTAAGACGGTAGGAACTGAGAGAGGGCATCAGAGGGCAGACAGACTGAAACCACAATCACAGACAACTAGCCAGTCTGATCACATGGACCACAGCCCTTACCCTCAACTTGCCCTAATTTTGCATTTTCTGTTATTATTATTAATTAGTATTTTAATTTTTTCAGATAAATAAACAGGAGTGGAATTTCTGGGTCATAAGGTAGCTGCTTCTTATATGTTGAAGAAAACTGGGCTCTTTTCTCTTTTCAAAGCATGTCCTACGTTTTCTAAAGTTGTGCATATTTTACTATTTTTTTGTCTCTCCCAGAAGTGCGGTTTTATTTCTCCCATATGACTCTATTGCACTCTTACCTGTCCTATAAATTTCAGCTCAACTATAACCTCTTCCATGAAGTCCTCAGAAGCTAGAAGTATTGATGTTTTTTGAAGTTTCTTAAAACACAAGTCACCTTGTACTTGGAATTGTGCTTGCTTCTATGTTGCCTAGATTGTCCTTTTTGAGGACAGGTCTATTATATACTCTTGCACTTGCCATTAAATCAAACAAGTCCCTTGAACACAACAAACATAAGAAATACATATTAAATTCATGCAATTATTAAGTATCTTAATAAAGATGACAGAATTCAGAAACAAGAGTTATTTCAAATATCTAAAGAGATACCAAGTGAATGGATTTAACACTTCCTGTTGTTATCATGGGGGAAGAGGAAAACAAATTAATGGAATTTGCAGAGGCCATAGAGATTGAAAAAAAAGGTTTTCCCTGAGGTTTTCAAGGTGTGTATCAGCTGACTATTTGTTACCTTTCAATTTATTTCACTGAGTCATGAAGTTAACTAGTAAACTGACAGTGTTGCTAAATATCAAGCACTGTTCTAGTTGCTGGGTACATGATGGTGAACAAAATATCAGATTCCTGCCTTCAAAGAGCTTATGACTTAATAAAGAGAAAAACAAAAACTAAACACAAATATATACATCGTGGGCAGGGTCATGAATTAAAATGATACGGCACTGTGCAATATAATGACAGGAATTTAGCATAATAGAAACAACAAAAATCCTTTTGGGAAAGTAATAATTAGGTTGATAATTGAAGTTCAGTTAAGTTCAGTTGCTCAGTCATGTCCGACTCTTTGCAACCCCGTGGGCTGCAGCACACCAGGCTTCCCTGTCCATCACCAACTCCTGGAGTTCACTCAAATTCATGTCCATTGAGTCAGTGATGCCATCCAACCGTCTCATCCTCTGTCGTCCCCTTCTCCTCCTGCCTTCAATCTTTCCCAGCATCAGGGTCTTTTCAAATAAGTCAGCTCTTCGCATCAGGTGGCCAAAGTTTGGAGTTTGAGCTTCAACATCAGTCCTTCCAATGAACATTCAGGACTGATTTCCTTTAGGATGAACTGGTTGGATCTCCTTGCAGTCCAAGGGACTCTCAAGAGTCTTCTCCAATACCACAGTTCGAAAGCATCAATTCTTCAGCACTCAGCTTTCTTTATAGTCCAACTCCCACATCCATACATGACCACCGGAAAAACTGTAGCCTTGACTAGATGGAACTTTGTTGGCAAAGCAATGTCTCTGCTTTTTAATATGCTTCCTAGATTGGTCATAACTTTTATTCCAAGGAGTAAGCGTCTTTTTATTTCATGGCTGCAGTCACCATCTGCAGTGATTTTGAAGCCCAAAATAACTGAAGGATGGGGAGAATTCTAAAAAGAGCAAGTAACATGTAGAAACAATCTGCGGTATGAAATATTAAAGCACATTTAAGAAAATGAAAGGTGTCCAGTACACATAGAGTAGAAATTAGGAAGAAATTTGCAAGAAATAAGACTGAATTTGGCATTGGGCAGATCATGTATTACCTTGCAGAAAAATTAAAGATTTTGTATTTTACCTCAACTACAATGGGAAAACATTGCAGAATATTAAAATGGGGAATGAAAAAATTACATTTACATGAAATAGATCATTTTACTGTTGTATGGAGAATAAATTGAAGAACAATTATGAAAGCTGGGAGACCAGAAGATAAGGACTGTTTCCATTCACCAAGTGACAGTTTATGGTGACTACTCTAGAGTGGTGGCCTGGATTGGAGACAAAGGGAATGAATTAGAGATGTATTTTAAAATTTTAATGAATAAATATATTTTTAAATTTGAGTGATTAGCTATTGAGTATGAGGAAAAATAAATCTCAAGAATAATTTTTAGAATTTTTGGTTTGAACAACTAGATGGATATTGGTAAATTTAATGATATGAAGACCAGAAAAGAACAAATGAAAATGAGGGGAAAAGCTTGGTAAAGGCATACTTTCTCTTACATAGTGTTCCCAGAGAAAATAGGCTGGATTTACCTAGTGGCTTTGTCTTTGTTTTTGCAAGTTTATCTGACTTGCCTTTTGGATGTAAAATTATTTTTTAGAGTCCATCCCTGATGCTTTGTTGAATTTTCATTGTGTCTCAATCAATTTTCAGGCAATAGATATGCTGGATTCAGATTCAGAGCTGCTGACTTCAGGGTGCTTTGTTTGTTTCCTTGGGCATCTTGTAGCCGAGAAGCAAATAATATTCTCCTCCACAGAAATATGAGCATATCACAAATGCAATGGATCATGTCATCTGCAAACAGTGAGAGTTTTACTTCTTCTTTTCCAATTTGGATTCCTTTTATTTCTTTTTCTGCTCTGATTGCTGTGGCTAAAACTTCCAGAACTATGTTGAATAGTAGTGGTGAAAGTGGGCACCCTTGTCTTGTTCCTGACTTAAGGGGAAATGCTTTCAATTTTTCACCATTGAGGATAATGTTTGCTGTGGGTTTGTCATATATAGCTTTTATTATATTGAGGTATGTTCCTTCTATTCCTGCTTTCTGGAGAGTTTTTATCATAAATGGATGTTGAATTTTGTCAAAGGCCTTCTCTGCATCTATTGAGATAATCATATGGTTTTTATTTTTCAATTTGTTAATGTGGTGAATTACATTGATTGATTTGCGGATGTTGAAGAATCCTTGCATCCCTGGGATAAAGCCCACTTGGTCATGGTGTACGATCTTTTTAATGTGTTGTTGGATTCTGATTGCTAGAATTTTGTTGAGGATTTTTGCATCTATGTTCATCAGTGATATTGGCCTGTAGTTTTCCTTTTTTGTAGTATCTTTGTCAGGTTTTGGTATTAGGGTGATGGTGGCCTCATAGAATGAGTTTGGAAGTTTACCTTCCTCTGCAATTTTCTGGAAGAGTTTGAGTAGGATAGGTGTTAACTCTTCTCGAAATTTTTGGGAGAATTCAGCTGTGAAGCCGTCTGGACCTGGGCTTTTGTTTGCTGGAAGATTTCTGATTACAGTTTCAATTTCCGTGCTTGTGATGGGTCTGTTAAGATTGTCTATTTCTTCCTGGTTTAGTTTTGGAAAATTGTATTTTTCTAAGAATTTGTCCATTTCTTCCAGGTTGTCCATTTTATTGGCATATAATTGCTGATAGTAGTCTCTTATGATCCTTTGTATTTCTGTGTTGTCTGTTGTGATCTCTCCATTTTCATTTCTAATTTTATTGATTTGATTTTTCTCTCTTTGCTTCTTGATGAGTCTGGCTAATGGTCTGTCAATTTTATTTATCCTTTCAAAGAACCAGCTTTTGGCTTTGTTGATTTTTGCTATGGTCTCTTTTGTTTCTTTTGCATTTATTTCTGCCCTAATTTTTAAGATTTCTTTCCTTCTGCTAACTCTGGGGTTCTCTAATTCTTCCTAGTTGCTTTAGGTGTACAGCCACTATGGAGAACAGTGTGGAGATTCCTTAAAAAATTGCAAATAGAAATGCCTTATGACCCAGCAATCCCACTGTTGGGCATACACACAGAGGAAACCAGAATGGAAAGAAACACATGTACCCCAATGTTCATCGCAGCACTGTGTATAATAGCCAGGACATGGAAACAACCTAGATGTCCATCAGTAGATGAATGGATAAGAAAGCTGTGGTACATATACACAATGGAGTATTACTCAGCCATTAAAAAGAATACATTTGAATCAGTTCTGATGAGATGGATGAAACTGGAGCCAATTATACAGAGTGAAGTGAGCCAGAAAGAAAAACACCAATACAGTATACTAACACATATATATGGAATTTAGGAAGATGGCAATGATGACCCTGTATACAGGACAGCAAAAAAGACACAGATGTGTATAGCGGACTTTTGGACTCAGAGGGAGAGGGAGAGGGTGTGATGATTTGGGAGAATGGCATTGAAACATGTATAATAACATGTAAGAATCGAAATGCCAGTCTATGTCTGATGCAGGATATGACACGCTTGGGGCTGACGCGCGGGGATGACCCAGAGAGATGTTGTGGGGAGGGGGGTGGGAGGGGGGTTCATGTTTGGGAACGCATGTACACCTGTGGTGGATTCATGTCAATCTATGCCAAAACCAATACAGAATTGTAAAGTAAAAATTAAAAATAAATAAATAAATTTAAAAAAAAAACAAATGCAATGGAAAATAAAAACAAAAACAATTTATTTCCAATTTATGAAGTCATGCAAATGAACAATGTTGATGTTTTCAACTTTGGACCCTTGAGAAGTTATGTATATGTTTTCTTTGTCCTCAGGAATGTCTTCTTGTCAGATCCTGCCTGGACTTTTATGAGGTTATGTTGCTTGAAAATGTGGTATCTTTGAAATGAGAGTTTTTCAAATCACAGTATATTTTTTTCCAATGCATTATATGCAAATAAAATCTACGAACTCTGGCTGAAGTGGGAGCAGAGGTTTCAAAAGGTTTCAGGCACTCTACTACCTCTAAGTATCCCACAGATTGCAGTCTAACAATCTAAGCAAATGAGCAACTGGGTGGATTGCTCAGTCATGTCAGACTCTTTGTGGTCCTATGGACTGTAGCTGACCAGGCTCCTCTGCCCATGGAATTTACGAGGTAAGATACTGGCATGGGGTGCCTACTCCAGGGGATTTTCCCGACCAAGGGATCAAACCAGTCTTTTGTGTCTCCTGCATTGGCGGGTGGATTCTTTACCACTAATGCACCTGGGAAACCCAAGCAAATTAGAAAGAAAGAGTTCAAACCTCAATCCTGACAAGGTCTCTCTCCCAAGAAAAGGCTTTATCTGCAAAAGTGTATTTCCATGCTAGATTAGCCATCAGCCATTATATGCTGGTGTGTTAACTTTCCAATCTAGGCCTGGCAGCCTTCAGTTGAATCTGGGGTCTTAAAAGCACTAAATAATCTTAAAAGCTTCTCTCATTCCAGAACATAGTGTGAGTTTTAACTATGCCAGATTGTCTCTGTGAAGACTGATGCTCATAACCTCTTCAATTTTCTGCTTTGAATGGTAGGTCAGTGTGTGGTCATGGCAGGAAGGGAAGGTAGTGGGAGTTTTGGACAAGCCTGATGGAGTCTGGAGATTTGGCTCACCACCATCAGATAGCTAGTTACTCAGCTTCATTTGCTGACTTAGTTTTAGACTCACTGTGGGATTGAAGATGATGGAAATCCTCAGGTCCTGATCTGCTTCATTATCAGGAACATTTGAAAAATTTTGATTTAGCCTCATGGAAAAAGAATCAAGATTATGACTAAATATATAATTTGGCTTCATTGATCTGTTCTTAAAATGTCAGATGAGAGACCCTCTTAAGATTAATGCCATTTGTGGAAAAATTAGTAAATGAAAAAAAATTTATCTCTGATTTTTAATGTCTCTAAGTCTTTTCAGAAAGCCTTCAACAATTATGACAATCTTCCAAGGAAAGGGTTATAAGTTTTGCTGATTAAAATGGGATGCTGAGGATAAGCTGCTGTTTTCATCTGTTCTTTTCTGCTCTTTTGAAATAATACAGAAGCAGATCTCTAGAGAATTTCCAATTTTGTCTGATAGAATCTGAGGTCTGGCAGTCTTTCAGATGTTCAGTGTGGAAGTCAGTCTTGTTTTCTTGTGGGTATATCAGGAATGAAGTGGGGAAAAATAGAGGAATAGGACATTCAACAGTAACTCTTTCATATATCCCAACATTTGAGAATCATTTTGCTTAAGTTTATCTCTCAACATACAACAATACCTTCGGAAAGTTAAGTATATTACTTTAATAAAATTATTTCTCTCCTGGCTAAAGTTTCCAATGAGAGACGGAATGAGGTTTTGGAAAAAGAGGAGGGATGGATTGCTTTGGAGTAGTCAGTCCCTGGATATGGGCAAGTAGGTTGCCTCTGGTTTGCTAAAAGTAGTCTTAGCAGCTGAGTGAGATTTTGAATTTCCCTTGGTTTACAATATGACCCAAACCCTTTGAATAGGAAATGCCCAGGAGATCAGATCAGGTGAGGAGACAGAATCTATCATTTTACATGTATAGAAAGATTTTGAAAATGATCAAGTATGACAAAAATTAAGATGATGTTATTTCTTAAAAAATAATATTACTATACATGAAATAATTATTCATGAGTCAAAAGGAAAGTCTCTGACCCATTGGAAGGTTGGCTTCAGTCACTGCAATATTTTTAATGAGCGTATTCTTTGAGAGTACCCTTGACTCCAGAAAACATCCAAGTGTCACTTGAAGTTGATTCTGGAAAGTAAGTTAAGGAAGACTTTTTTTGGGGGGGGTGAAAATTTAGTTTTGAGTATAAAATAATATGCAAAATTTCTCTACAAATCCTTCCCAAAATATTGGTGTCATAAATGGAATCAGCATATGATATGACATCTGGAGTGTCTACTTTGAAGGCTATCGACACATTTGTTTAATGAATAAACATATGATTATACTTAGCATGGTAGAATCCAAGGTCTGGCAGTCTTTGAGATGCAGAATGTCAAGTTAGGGTCCCCTATTTTCCTGTAGGTATGTTAGTACTGAAGTGGGGAAAAATGGAGATTTTACTTAACCTACATTATTTATTTATTTCTTAGATGTACTTTATTTAATTTACGTCATTGAAACAAAGAGGAAAAAGTTATCTAAAAAGTTTTTAAGCATACACACACACACACATATATCATATGTATAAATATCTATATTTTACAGTGCCTGAAAATTTATGATAAAAAATTTGAAAGTTGTTTGGAGATAATTATGTTAAAGTGATAAGATAAACTTAAGTTAAATTGTAAACACAAACTGTCCCTTCCTCCAAAAGCAAATTGACTCAAGTCAAAATACTACTTACATTCTGACCTCTTCCAAGGGTAAGGTGACAAGAGGGTCAGACTCAGTAGGAAAAGAGTTGAGATATTGATTTGGTCAATTACTCATCAAGTTTTTTTTTTTTAATGGAGCCACTTTATACTAAATTTGGGTCTTACCTTCTTCAGAGAAGTGGGTAGCTGTACCTCTACTCATTATTTTCTCTAATCCTGGATTATCTTCATGATTCTTTCTTGGGGTTAGAAGCAGGGAGACAGCTGAGAATACATATGCTGGATAGACTGAAGCTGGAGATTCCCCAGGGAGTGGGGACATATGGATCAGTTCTTCAGTGCCTGGAATTGTTACTCTGTTATGGGCTTCCCTAGTGACTCAGAAGGTAAAGAATCTGCCTGCAGTGAGGAAGACCAGCGTTTGATCTCTGGGTCAGGAAGATCCCTTGAATCTTCCTGGATGATGGCAACCCACTCCAGCATTCTTTCTGGAGAATCCCATGGACAGAGGAGCCTGGCGGGCTACAGTCCATAGGTCCCAAAGAGTTGGACATGACTAAGCAACTAACGCTTTCTTATTTACTTTTGTGTTGCCTCAAAACAATAACTCCAGTTTCCTGCCCTACTGGCTAAGGCTGGCTGATATTTCAAGGCAAAACCAAAAAGCTCTGAGTAAGATGAGACTTTTAAAGACCCCAGAGGGAGCTTGGATATTTGCCTGGGAATCAGAGTTTAGCTTTATCCCAGAGATAAATGTAGGAAGAAAGGAAGCAATTCTTTGGAAAACCACTAAGAGTGTGATAATATTACACTTTTAAAATGAAAGAATCAGAAATTACTTAGAGCTGGAATGCAACTCAGAAGTCCAGTTCCACAAATTCTTCTACTGACTGGAGGTAAAGCAGACCCAGGAAGGAATATCTTGCCTAGAGTATCACAACTGAGCCAGAATCAGATCCAGGGCATTCAGACTTTCTGTCCAAGGTTATACTATGTGCATGTTTCTTTTGAAATGCATTCATTTAATTCACTCCTTCAAATAATATTTTCTAAAACACAGTGTTAAGATCCCGTAAATCTCTTTCTTCCCCAAAGGGTAAGAGGATGATGTTCATTAGGGATTTCTAAAATAAATTTCCATTTGGATAATCTATACAAGATTAGGTCCTGTTAATGAAAGGTAATTTGGAGTAGAACCAGTAGGGGTGTACTGGTTAACCAGGGCAGCATGATTAAAGAAACCACAGGCAGGCACTCAGCCAGGCTGCAGAAGAAGAGGTGGCCATGTAATCGGGAAGCTGGAGTCTATTTTCAGGGGAGCCAAAAGGAGTCTTAAAGTCAGAATCTAAAGTATTCCAATACATTGAGTGACAAGTTCTCCAGCAGAGCCACATTGGTGAGTTTTATGGCAAGTTCTGCTAATGTTTTTGTTTGAATATATTCTTTAAAATCAATGTGATAAGCAAAATAATCTATTTTTAAAAAGCATATATTTTGGTATTTTAGCTTTGCTAATTTTATTTTGATAACTAAGTTTTACTGAACAGTTTGAAAAATTCTGCAGAGGATACTTTTCTTTATTCAAATAGAAAAACAAACTTTTTTCTCTTTCCTACCAGGTTATATAGTATATGTTGCCTCTTCTCTGAATTTTCATTTTATTCTATAGTTGGTATTAAATCATATAAATTGTCAATCTTTGTGTCTGCAAATAGAATTCTGGTAAAATATGGGGCACTGATATTTTATATATATATATTTAAAATGAAACATTATATGTTACATTACTATATTACCTTCAAAGCAATTTATCTTAGTTTTGCCACAGACAAAGCTGTTAATGAAATACTAAACTTTCTGGGCTAGGGTGGGGAAGGATGATACATCTCTTTGAGATTTGGAGAGACCTCATCCTGCAGCCCACTCCAGTATTCTTGCCTGGAAGATTCCATAGATGGAGGAGCCTGGTATGCTACAGTCCATGGGGTCACAAAGAGTCGGACACGACTGAACGACTTCACTTCATCCTGCAGCAGTTTGGGAGGCCTGCTAGTACCTATCAGACACTGGAGAACAAAGCAGGGGAGAAGGCTCAGCAGACCTGACGGAGGCTCATCTAGATGCTATCTGGAGAAACAGGGATGCCATCATGCAGAGTAAAAGAGGCTGGACCATTTGTGATGTGGACATTGTTAGAGATGGTCCCAAAAGAGGAAAATGTTGATATGTGTGGGCAAAGCAGACAGTGTGAGCATCTACTCTAGAATTCAGGAGATCTTAGTAGCTGAGAATTTGAGTGAAAGTGGCAGTGTTGTTTCTGACTCTTTGTGAACCCATGAACTGTAGCCCACCAAGTTTCTCCATCCATGGGATTTCCAAGGCAAGAATACTAGAGTGGGTTGTGATTCCCTTCTCAATGGGCTCTTCCTGACCCAGGGATTGATCCAGGGTCTTCTGCATTGGCAGGTAGGTTCTTTACCATCTGAGCCACCAGGAAAGGCAACTGAGGTTTTCAGTTCAGTTCAGTTCAGTCGCTCAGTCGTGTCCGATTCTTTGCGACCCCATGAATCGCAGCACGCCAGGCTTCCCTGTCCATCACCAACTCCCAGAGTTCACTCAGACTCGCATCCATCGAGTCAGTGATGCCATCCATCCATCTCATCCTCTGTCATCCCCTTCTTCTCTTGCCCTCAATCCCTCCCAGCATCAGAGTCTTTTCCAGTGAGTCAACTCTTCACATGAGGTGGTCAAAATACTGGAGTTTCAGCTTCAGCATCATTCCCTCCAAAGAAATCCCAGCCTCCCCCCACAAAAAAAAAAAAAAAAAGAAATCCCCTGCCCCAAAAAAGAACTGAGGTTTTATTAACAAATATTTGACTTTTTAATTTCCCTGTTATCCTACCAGAAGCTAGTTTAGAGGTTACCGGAAAGGATAAGAAATTATCTAGAACAAAACCTCTATCACCAGATACTAAAAAAAAAAAAAAATCCTCTAGAGACCCTAACAGGAGAAGGAAAAGAGTTTCAGGAAAGTGAGCTCTGGGTTCATTCAAGTTGGAACTCCCTAACTTATTTGGTCTGTGAACTTTTCACTTTTTCTTCCAAAATTTCTATATTTGCAAAGTTTATATAATCATGTTGTTTAGTTACTTAGTCATGTCTGACTGTTTAGGACTCCATGGACTGCAGAATGCCAGGCTTTCCTGTTCTTCATCATCTCCCAGAGCTTGCTCAAACTCATGTCCATTGAGTCAGTGATGCCATACACCCATCTCGTCCTCTGTCATCCCCTTCTCCTCCTGCCTCCAGCCTTTCACAGCATCAGGGTCTTTCCTAATGAGTCAGCTCTTCTCATCAGGTGGCCAAAGTATTGGAGTTTCAGCTTCAGCATCAGTCCTTCCAATGACTATTCAGGACTGATTTCCTTTAGGATTGACTGGTTTGATCTCCTTGCAGTCCAAAGGACTCTCAAGAGTCTTCTCCAGTACTGAAGTTCAAAAACATCAATTCTTTGGTGCTCAGCTTTCTTTATAGTCCAACTTTCACATCCATACATGACTACTGGACAAACCATAGCTTTGACTAGATGGACCTTTGTTGGCAAAGTAATGTTTCTGCTTTTTAATATGCTGTCTAGGTTGATCATAGCTTTTCTTCCAAGGAGCAAGTGTCTTCATTTCATGGCTGCAGTCACCATCTGCAATGATTTTGGAGACCAAGAAAATAAAATCCGTCATTGTTTCTATTATTTCTTCATTTATTTGCCATGAAATGATGAAACTGGATGCCATGATCTTAGTTTTTTTAATGTTGAGCTTTAAGCCAACTTTTTCACTCTCCTCTTTCACCTTCATCAAGAAGATCTTTAGATCCTCTTTGCTTTCTTCTATAAGGGTGGTGTCATCTGCATATTTTAAGTTATTGATATTTCTCCTGACAATCTTGATTCCAGTGGTGTTTCATCCAGCCTGGCATTTCATGTAATGTACTCTGCATATAAGTTAAGTAAGCAGGGTGGCAATATATAGCCTTGACAAACTCCTTTCCCAATTTGGAACCAGTCCATTGTTCTATGTCCATTTCCAACTGTTATGTAATTATATATTCTTATTTTTTCCCTAAATCCCAACTCCAAAGAACAAATAAAATCACAAAATGTCTCCAGATAATTAAATGTCTTCAATTAGCATTAGCTGAACCTGAACAAAGATGAACGTTTAATGCTTTGTGGGAATTTAATGTAAATTCTCTACCAAAGAAGTGATAGCTTTATGTCAATATTTCTTCCTGTGTTTTCTACATTTAGCTTTCCATCTAGATCCTGAAGCAAAATGTGGAAACTTCAACAGGCTGTTTTTGCTGAAAAGGAATATGTTTCATTTTGAAGTGATCTTCTCTATCCTTTCCCCATGAAGCTGAGACCAAAGAGATGAGAATATCTACAACTCTGCTGTAGCCAGGACAGGTTCTGGTGTCAGCTTGGAAACCAGTCACAAGTAGGGTAAATCGGACATGGATGGAAGGTTGGACGATAGATCAGAAACACTTTGGTGGACCAGGCTTAGCAATAACAGAATGAGCAAGCAACAGGGTGAAAGTCAACCAGTTGACCCAAAGCAAAGCAGTGAGCTTTAAGAGTGGCTATAAGAGGAGACAGAGGAAGCCACAGTAGACAGATAAAGCTTACTTCTAAGGACACTGTCAGCAAGAATTAGGCCCTGGTCCAAGCAGCTTAATGGCATTGGTTGGTTTAATCACTAAGTCATATCTGACTCTTGTGACCCCATGGACTGTAGCCCATCAGACTCCTCTGCCCATGGGATTCTCCAGGCAAGAATACTGGAGAGGGTTGCCATTTCTTTCTCCAGGGTTAATGGCATTGGTGATGTCCAAAAGCTGGGAATAGGGGAATTGTTTTAAAAAACAGTCTCAGAGCAAGCAGGAACAAGCAGAGATCCATTTCAGAGGAAGTAGGGTGATAATTATTCTATTTAGATAAATAAAGTGTTGGAAGGGAGTCCCTATTCTCTTTGTCTTGAGAAAAATCTCTAGAAGAATGTTTCAGAAGTTGCCCAGCTTGGCCTGAGCATAGGCAGGTAAGTTTGATTTGAGAGCTTTAGGTGGCAGAATGCATAGAAAGACCATTTACATGTGTTCTCAATTGTGTCTGACACTTTGCAACCCCATGGACGGTAGCCCTGCCAGCTCTTATGTCCATGAGCTTTTTCAGGTAGGAATGAGTTGGGTTGGGTTGGGTTGGGGTGGGTTGCCGTTTTCTCCTTCAGGAGATCTTCCTGACTCAGGGATCAACCCTGCACCTCCTGTATGTCCTGCACTGGCAAGTGGATTCTTTACCATGGAGCCACCTGGAAAGCACAGAAAGGCCATTTACTCATATTAAACCTCATGTTCTCCAAACCTTTCAGTAACAAAGGTAATATTTGGGAATTTATGCTTCCATTTCTGAATCTACTCAAATGGTTTAGAAATTATAGTTGGAAAAAAAAAAGAAGTTATTAGTTATCAACCCAAATATCTTGCAACAGAAGAAGACAAGGATATTAGTTTCTAAACTAGATTTCAAGGGCAGAGTAGACCAGTAGAAGAATTGTGAAACTCTCTTTGCCAAGGGAGAAAACCTCCTCCAATTATTGTAGTAGAGCTGAGCCTGAAATATGGGATCTCACATGGAGAATTCAAGGATGGAGAAGGGAAAGGGATCTCAAAGATGGCATGAGAGTGATTTCAGAATAGGTCTTCCCTGATAGCTCAGACAGTAAAGAATCTGCCTGCAATGCAGGAGACCTGGGTTCAGTCCCTGGGTCAGGAAGATCCCCTGAAGCATAGAATGGCTACTCACTCCAGTATTATTGCCTAGAAAATTCCATGGGCAGGTGAGCCTGGTGGACTACAGTCAACAGGGTCACAAATAATCGGACATGACTAAGTGACTCACACACACACAATCTCAGAATGATAGACCACTCACATGCAGAGTCATCTCTCCCAGAATTTCCGATTGGTAAGGTTTTTCTTTGCATCTATGCACAGTTATCTGACATCTCTAATCTAAGAATAAATTAAACCTGTTTACTCTCATCATTATGACTGTTTCTACAGGCATCATATCACCCTATCAGGTTGACTTTGGTCATATTCAGCTTCTGTACAATATATATTATTTTACACACATATACACACCTTGCCACACTCATTTCTTCAGAAAAATTTTATGAGTCTGTGAGTCTAGCTGAGTGAGGAACATAAAACAAAGTTGGTAGCTAAATAAAAAAATGTGGTATATATAAGTTTAACCATAGCAGAATTTTAATGAGGAGCTATGAAGATATTTTAGGTAGGCCTGGAAAGAGGTAGTGTAGTGTGGTGGGAGAAACACTAAATAAGCTTTGGTCCTTGCCCTGTAACTTGCAAACTAACCTTTGGTAAGTCATGCTTCTTTTTTAGCCTCAACTTTCTCATTGGTGAAATTACAATATGAATTAATGCCTTACTCAAAGAGGCCCTGGCAAGTTAAGTGACTAAATGTTTGTGAAAAGAACTGGCATGATGCCCAGCCCACTGGATTAGGGAAGGCCTACCAATTCTCAATTTCAATCTATATTGTGTTTTTAGTTCAAGTTTTATGGGGAGTAATTATTATTATTTATTTCACTATTTTTTCTTGTTCAACTAAAATGTGAGTCTCCTGAGAAATGAAGTTGGAACGCCTCCATGACAAGAGTGTGGAAACAGGCTGTTTGCAAATGCTTTATTTGATTTGGAATTTTAGATCTCAATCAAGAATTAAGGTAAGCACAGGGACAGAGCTATTAAGGAAATTGGAAAGGAATAGACATTCCTGGAATGTGGCTGCTCCTGTTTGATTTTAAATATAAGTTAAATATTAATTTTTCTAAAAAAAATCCCTCTTCCTGCAGGGAGGCCTTATTTTCTCTTTCTCTCTTATGTTCACAGATTATTGGTGGCTAGCCTTTCACATTAACTTATTTGGAGGAAAAAAAAATTTCAGATGATGCTATTTGAATAAGAAAAAAAAAATCTTCTAAACAGTTCCCTTGTGGCCAAAATCAACAGCAGCTGAACAGGCCCAGGTTGTTGCATAGTGAGAATTATCCCTTTCATTTCAAGAGAATCAAAGATGTTTGGGGTAAGCAAGATATCTGGTTACACATGATCAAAATAACCGAGTATTAGATTTGCTTTTGGAAAGTGTCTATTGAGTCTACTGCTAAAGTCTGAGCATACTTTTTACTGCTCCATAAAGATTTTGTAGGAAAGTGAAAAATTAGCTTTGAAAAAAAATAATAAAAGTACTTGATTTGGGGGAAAATAAGAAGCATTTGAAGACCTTCCCTTTCCTGAATTCTTCCTGCTGCAGTTTCCCAAATGCAAGGGGTGCAATGATGCAGTTGACTTTATAAACAGAAGTCAAAAGGAAGTTCAATCTTCTGTCAAGACTCATTCCAAAGATAATAAAAAAAAGACAATGATTGAATTCCTCTTAGAACTTTTGGATGGATTCTCTTGTGCTTTGGTTGTTCTCTGAGTTTGTAAGGAATGGGGAACAAAAGCAAAATTGCAGGCTTCCAGTTCATACCCATCTTAGCAGCAATTTCAACATCTGTATTTCCAACGGCTCCCTTTCTCAAGTCATTTGTTTTCTTTCTCTTAAAAAACAGTTACAAAGCTACTATCAAACAGTGCTCCATGATGTTCTGCATACTAGTTTTATGCTTTGGTATATAAAATTAAGCACACTAGTCTGACACTGCCTCTCTATGTGACCTGTGGGCCTAAGTTTCCCCATTTGTAAAGTAAGGGAATTGAATAAGACTTGCAGTGTTCAAACCATGTTCTATCCCAGGGTTTCTCAACTTGTACACTATGGATACTTTACACTGGATAATTCTTTCTCGTGGGAGGCTATCTTGTTCAGCAAGGGGTAGTTAACATCACCCCTGGCCTCTACCCATTAGATGCCTATAGTACAACTGTACTCTCCCCTGGTTGTGAAAACCAACAGTACCTCCAGATATTGTCAAATGGGGTGAAAAAGTCATTAATTAAAGGAGTGGTTCTCAAACTTTGGTGGGTATCAGAACCTCTGGGAAATCTGGTAAAAACATAACAGCTCAGACTTGATTATATTACAAAGATGGGGCCTCTGTATTTTGTTTTTTAATTAGCTTTTACACAGACAGCAAAGTTTGAATACCACTGTTCCTGAGGAATTGTATTGATGAAGTGATTCTCAAAGTATGATTCTTGCACCAAAAGTCTCAGCATCACCAAGCAACTTGTTAGAAATGCACATTTTGAACTCAGCTCAAGATCTGATGAAACAGGAGCTCTGAGATGGTACCCAGTTGTCTAAGAAGTTGCCTAGGTAAAGAAGAAGTGCATTCTTGGCATACTCAGAAAGACATTTAGGAATGTTAGAGACCCAGGGAGGACTCTTTCTCAACACAAAGTTGATATCATTAGGCAAAGCATTGGCTGGAATCAAATTCTTCACCTTGAATGAATTTTATTACTATATATTTATGCACTTCTGTTCTGACTGAGTCTTAAAAGGTAGATCATATTTCCTTCATGGAGAGGAGAGATCTGAGTGATGGCTCATCTTAGATTCACAAATCCTCTATGTCACCTGGTTCCCTGATTCACAGACTTACGCTTTGGGTTATGGCTTTGACTCCAGACCAGTGGTCTGGTTTCATATTAGAATCACTGAGGGAACTTTAAAAAATCTTAATGATCAGGCCATACCCCAGGCCAATTAAATCAGAAGCTCTCAGAATCAGACTCAGATATCAGTATTTTTGCCTTCTCAGATGATTCCAATGTATAGGAAAAATTGAGATGTCTAACACTTTCTATAAAATTGGATAGGGTTTGTACCAAGGAAGATAAGATAATAGTTTTACTGACTTCAAACTCCCTCTGTTTGCCACACAACAAGCCAATAAATCAGAGATCAGGTGTTGAGGCGTGGAATAATGACTTTATTCAGAAAGTTAGTAGACTGAGAAGATGGCAGACTAATGTCTCAAAATAATCATCTTATTGGGATCTAGATACTAGGTTTTTTTGTAGAACAGAGGTGGGGTAGGGGACGTGAGGAAGAAAAGCAAAAAGGCCATTAATGTTGCAAATATTTCCTAGAATGGCCAGCCTCAGGGAGAATATGTTCTAATTTCTTCCTTCCTGTAGCCATCCACAGGTGGACAGGGTCTTGAACAAAGGCATTCTGATTTACTGTTTAGGCAGGGGGCAGGGTTCTCCAAGGCAAGCTCTTATGTATGGACAGTATCATTTTAGTGGACAAAAACAATAAGGAAAGAAAGGTTAAAGTAAATGAAACACATACAACATGGAGTCAGATTTTGTTTTTCCTTATAACAATAAAACATGAAGAAGGTTTGATAGCACACATCACTTTGGAGATCAATAGAAAGTTTAGTAAGGCTACAACCAATAAGCTTTCAATCTTTTCAGGCTCTGTGTTTCTAAAGCACTTTGAATCTAGTCTAACATGTACCATCTAGTCTAGCATTCTACCTTATATTATAACCCTTCCCCCAAAATACCTACTTTGAGAGTATTTATACAAAGATGTACATTTAAATGGCATGTATTAAATGATGTGTACATGTCACAGAATGTAGAGAAAATCTATAGTAAAGCATCCTGGTGCTTTGCCCTCAGTCCCATAGCAGGATTTCCTCGCCATTGTGCTTCAAAACCTTCCATAAGTTGGTTAACAACTCTGGACTCCAAAGATTTTATCTGAAAAAAGAAACAATCCTTAGAGCAAACGTCTGGGCATATGACCCAAGTTCAAATTCTGGAATACTCAATATCCGAAGTATTCAGTACATACTCAGCTCCAAAGTGGAGATTCTCCATCAGTGGAATAAGCCTCACACCAATGAGGTTTGGGGCAGGAAAGTAATAACAGCAAGATTCTTTGGGGTCCCTTGGAATTACAGAGCCAAGACTGTTTATGGCCAAAGTGGTCAAACCCAACAAAATGAGTGAATGAATTAGCATGAAACTCTGGCAGCCTTCAGGGCATAGTGGTGATCCCACATAAAAGCCTTCTTTGGGGACTTCAGATCAGCTATGATAAGTGTTCTTTCCTGTTTCTCTTCTCTCTCATTCACCATCCCAGTGCCCAGGGAGACTCCAGTGAAACTGGGACAAGCACTAGGAGACCACAGGAATGCTTCCAGGAGGCATACTGGAGTCAAGGGTCCAGTGCATAAGCTCTCAGGAATCCTTGTAAGAGTGTGAAGTCAAAGAACAGGAATGAAGGGAACACCTTGGCTCAGGAGGTATTTATAAGGAGAAACAGAGGAACAGGAAAGCCTCCAGCTAGTCCTTTGGAGTTTGGCAGCCATTCTGATAGCTTTCCCATTCCTAGGCTGATGCTCACCGCTTAAGGCCTGGGGGTACTGGATTTATTAAATTGTCTCTTTGTTCAGCTCTTGCAAAAATAATTTATGTCTTAAAACCATTGGACATATTGGGATCTTTGTCTGTCCTAGAAGAAGAGGAAACTAGACTCAAGTGCACAAGTTTACAGGGTTGGTAAACTGACGGAGGCAGGATGTAAGTATAACCATTCCAACAGTTCTCTGGGTCCTGTAATGCCCTCCTCTACACAGAGAAGTGGGCTGTTTCTTGTCCTTTTGTCCCTATTCCCTGCCCTAATGCACGGACGCACACCCATACAAAGTGGGTTGAGAAACAAGGGTGAGCCCTTCTCTAAGAGAACGAGCAGTAAGCTTTGATTCCAAAGGCCCAGGGTGGACTCCTTTCTTTGCCTTTCACAATTCTGTGAATGTGGACTAAGCACTTTCCTCCTCAAGCCTCCCAAAGTGGCCAACTGGCCCTCCAGGGCTTTCCTACAGTCTGAGCTGGAGCTTCAGTACTTCACACGGACAAGGTGACGGACAAAGAGCGAAATCACAAATTACAAAAAATGAGAGCTCTAAGGTCACTAATCTGGCTTTTCTTCCTCTCTAAGGAAAGGGCGTCATCATATCCCTTCTGCAACCTCTAAGGGACCCCATACATCAGGCTGGCCTCCCCGACCCCTCCTTGGCTGGCCCCCAGTGGCGCTGGCTCTCTGGCTGACACCAGGGTGTCTGCCTCTTGCCTCCGGGAGGCTGCGGCCCGAGCCTGCAGGGCGCGCGCTGAGCGCCGGCGAGCGGCTCGCGGAGGCTCGGGCAGCAGGAGGAGCGTGTGAGCTGTGGGCGTCCCTTTAAGAGCGGCCGTTCGAGCCGGCCTCCGCCTCTCAGTCCGCCGAGCGCCGCGGGTCACCTGAGGCTCGCAGGGCAGCCGGCTGGCGGCGGGGCCGGCCATCGAGCTAGAGGAGCCGGGAGACGCGACCCGGACGCCAGGTGCCGGGAGCCGACTGCGAGCGTGGCCGGCCGGCGCGCGTCCGCCACGGAGGATGCGGGAGCGCATCTGGGCGCCGCTGCCGCTGCTGCTACCCTGGCTACTGCTGCCGCCGCCGCTGTGGTGCGGCCCCCCGGACAGCCAGCATCCGGAGCGGGAGCCCGAGCCCGGGCCTTTGCAGCCCTTCGACCTGCTCTACGCCAGCGGCGTGGCCGCCTACTACAGCGGGGACTACGAGCTGGCTGTGCGCGACCTGGAGGCGGCTCTGCGCAGCCACCGGCGCCTGCGGGAGATCCGCGCGCGCTGCGCCCGCCACTGCGCCGCCCGCCGCCCGCTCGCGCCCCCCGGCGCTGGCCCGGGAGCCGAGCTGCCCTTCTTCCGCGCTCTGCTAGAGCGGGCGCGCTGCTACCGCAGCTGCCAGAGCCAGCGCCTAGGGGGCCCCGCGTCCCGCCACCGCGCCAGCGAGGATGTGCGCAGCGACTTCCAGCGCAGAGTGCCCTACAACTACCTGCAGCGGGCCTACATCAAGGTACCCAGAGCGCACACCTCACGCCCTCCCGCGCCTCCGTGATGTCTCGAGCCCTCCCGCGGCTCCCGTCTTCCTGGCCGTCGCGCGGCTCCTTAGCGGGTCAGACTGGGTCTCCTTGAATGGTTCTGTCTGTATGTGAATCTAGATATCTGGTGGCCCGAGCTGAGCTCCGTAACCAAGACTAGAGGAATCTGGGCAAGCCATTAGTTCTTAAGGCATCCTCTTCTCTCTCAAAAAGAGGACTGCACTGATAAGATGTACCCATTCAGCACTGATGTCTGAACGCTGGCAGAACCGGATCTAGTGTAAGATCTCCTCTCGCTTGGTTTCTTGGTCTAGCTTCAGCTCGTTTCTCTTCCGTCTCAGCTCCTTCATCTCTCATACAGGCTAGTGTGCACCTTTGAAGTTTAACACAGAGTGTTCCCAGAACAGCTGAGTTAAAGGTAGACTTGTTCTGAATCCCATTCCTTTCTCCCTGCACCTACACAAAAAGGGAAGATCAAAGGTTAAAGAGGAGTTATGCGTGTCAGAGGTGGTTCTGTGCGAGGTAGTCTCACTTAAAGTACCCAAAGTGCTGACGACTCTTTGTCCTTTGATAGAGCATTTCTAGTTTCTGGAAGTAAGCATCGTACTGAGTTGTTCACCATCAGATGCCCCCTCCTTCTGGTTTTATTTATTTGTCTTCAGCTTGCCTGAAGTTAGTGACGGGAGGTAAACAGTGTACTGACATTTTCCCCACAGTCACGATTTTGAAGATCCATGTGGATGCTTCAGCAGAGACAATTTAGCCTGTGTTTCTCAGTCTCCCACTCTCTCTTATCTATGTTTCTCTGAACTTATACTTTCTCCCCTTTTTGCCTTTCTTTGTTCCTTTGTCAACGTCTCTTCTCCAGCTGTTGAAGTGGCAGCTTTGGGGGTTGGTTGGTCATGCCAGCCAATGGACTGGGCTGCATTTCTGGGATGGTGACAATACACACCAGGTGCAGATATGATGTCTTTTGCAGCTCTTCCCACAAGGTCTTTGCAGATTTGCAGTTGTTGGTGGAGCTCAGGAAATCACAACCGTAACTCACTCTTAACTCACAGTGCCCTGGCTAAAGTGCTGGATTTAGTATCTTGGGCAAGAAATAAGGAGAAAGCCTGAATTCTTTTCAGCAGATGTCTTCTACTGGCTTGTGCATCCTTAAGGATTTGCTGAGACATGTATTAATTATAAATCTGCTTTCTCTTAAATGAATATCACAGTTTTGGGTAGTCTTAGAGAAATCAGTCAGTAGTATGCAGAGAGGGGCCTGTGAGTACCCAACAGCTGAAGGTACACTCGGCGGGTTCCCAGAGCAGAACGTGGGTGGTCCAGATTGGTCCCTGCAACACTGTCTTCCCAGGAGTCTCAGATGTGTGGTTGGCAGTCCTGCTGATTGTTCTGTCACACATCTTGGGTACATTTTCCTTTTTCAGGTCTGGGAAAGGAATGTGTATTTATTTTCACTCCTATAAAAATAAATAACCGTGAGGTAATTCTCAGAATGTGAGTGTCTTTGGTTCTGTAATTACCCTTGCTCCACTGCTAATGTTAACATTTATCATGCTCCCGCTTCCATCTCCTGTTGGAAGTCAAACAAGATGAAGCCATAGGTTTAACATGCCTCAGTTTTTTGCAGTAAATTCATTACAAGAGTTAGTCGCTCATGGGTAGTTCTGTGGGTAAACTACCTGGTGTGGTCTGATGAACCAGTGAAGTTGAAGTCCCTTAAAAAATATGTGCGTTCATGTGCTAATTTCTGTTTTACCAGCAATGTTTCTGAGAGCAAAACACCTCTTGCGTCTTCTTCCTGTTCATTTCTACTCCAATAGGCACAGTTTCTTGAGTCTATAGAATTGGTGATCTCTTAAGGAGGAGTCTATAGAATTGATGATCCTCTTAAGGAGGATTTCTATAGAATTGATGATCTTCTGACCCTTTTTGAAATTCACTTTTGGTGAGTTGGAGTCATCAGGACTGTCTTTATGAACATCAAATAAGGTGTCCCCTCCATCCAAGACATTCACACTTTTAGCCTTTGCTTGGCTTCTTGGAAATTTGACTTATAAACACATATACACACAATCTTCTGAGCGCAAACCAAAATTCTGAAAATAACAAAGTACTATTGGGCTCTGACAGGTTTGAATCGTAAAGTTCATTCCCTGATGATAGATGGGTTCCCTAAATATGCCTCCATGTGATCATGGTACCTTGTGTTGCTGACTTACTTTGGACATCAGTGATGCATTCTGCACTTGAAAAGGATAATTCTGGGCCAGATGGAATTCAGTGAAGACTTTGTAACTAAGATTGGAGATCATGAATCCTGTGATACAGTTAGAGCTAGTAGACTTCCTAGAGATAAGGAAATATATTTGTTCTCAGCTAGGGGGTTTGCAAACTCTGGGAGCTCTCCAGAGATGCTGTTGCTCCCACAAATTCCAGTTAGTGAGCAACTAATGGAAGTGGATTCTCTATGCTAGAGTATTGGAAGGGAGAGATTGCGAATTGTGAAATCTAAGGCCTGTTGATATCAATTTCTCTCATCATAATGAGGAAAGGAGAATCCAGATAGGAAAAGGGGCTTACCCAGTGTCACGAGTGATTTGCCTTGATGAATTGAGTATAGGACTGGGAGTCAGAGGTCTGGGCTCTGCCAACAATTGATCATGCCTGTGCACACCCACTGCCCCCTGGGGTAACCTCAGATCCCACAGAATGCTGAGTCCCTGGGGCTATCCATTTGCCAGATTTGGACAGCTCCAGTAATGAGTCAGTCCTTGTGCTGTGGGGTAACAGACATTCATTGTATTTATCTTCAGGGCTGTTCTGTAGAATCTTCCTTAAGTCCTGGCATGCCGGTAATTCCTCTGAAGTGAGATGGTAGTTCTACTTAGATGCCAAGCACACTTTTTTGTTTAAAGACAGGGCAAGACTCTTTAGACTTTCAAATTCTATTATTTTGGATTGTATTATATAACTCATAATTCACAGCCTAAAATCTAAGATAAAGCTTTGATCAGAATAGTTTCTGCTTGGATACCTTCACTGGTTTCCCTTTGCTACTGGATAGAGCCCACAGTGTTTACTACAGCCCATCTGACCTTTAACTTTACCGGCTCAATTCCTCCCCCACTCTGCCATCCTTCAGCCAGAGAGAGCAATGGATGCTTAATCTTTTGTGTCTGACACTTTTGCACATCTGGGTTTGTTTATTCTTCTTTGAGAGGCATAGAGGCTCTGGAATGGGATCAATCTGAGACTGAACTTTAGCTCTTCAATCTCCAGCTCTGTGACTGAAAAATTCACAAAAACTTTCTAAGCTTTAGGTTCCCCATCTTGTAGATAATAGAAATAATAGACCCTAACTGATTGGTTTAGGTTTAAGAGAGGATTTATATAGGCACCCAGAACAGAGCCTATTTCTATTTCCAGAAACATTGGAAATGTGTCTCTAATTATTAGTTATAATAATAGTATGTTTAATTATAATAGTAGCAGACTTAGATATAGTGGTAGTAGATTAGTTATAATAAGAGTAGTAGATTTTTCCATCTCCTTCTCTGTGTGTTCAAATGGTAACTATACAAGCATGAGTATATGTGCTAAGTTGCTTCTGTTGAGTCCAACTCTTTGTGACTCTATGGACTATAGTCCTGAAGGCTCCTCTGTCCATGGGATTCTCCAAGCAAGAATACTAGAGTGGGTTGCCATGCCCTCCTCCAGGGGATCTTGCTGACCCAGGAATCGAATCTGCATCTCTTAGATCTCCTTAATTGGCAAGTGGGTTCTTTACCACTAGTACCATTTGGGAAGCACAAATGTACCTATTTCTGTGACATCCTCTTTTCCTCAATTGGCAGCCCCCAACAGTCTATTATTTCTCCCTCCTCTGAATATCCACGGTAAAGAATATGATCTTCTCATATCATGTTTCATTTTTAACATTATTTTGGAGAAATTCATGTATTTGTTATCACTTATGTGAGCTCCTGGAAATCACAGAATGGTCAGAGTCACTTTTGTACCTCCCAACGAAGGAGTTTCCAGATCTGGAAGATCAGTAGATAGATGATTATTATTAATCACCTGGGCATTAAAAATATAATTTAAAATTGGAGATTTAGGTTCATTAGGTCTGAGTTCAGTCTCAGCATCTATATCCCCCCTACCCCAACCAAATACCTAAAAGAGAGGGTAGTAGCAGTAATTGCTCAGCTTATGTTTGTTGAATGAATGATAGCTTGGTTGCTTGTGTACAAACTATTGTTGAGAAAGATTGTTGCATGGTGATAGGAAGTCTTCTCATATTAGTTATCAGATTTCATGGAGTTGGGGAAGAAAGTTACAGAAGAACTGTAGGCTGCTCGACTTTTCACTCTTTTCCATTCGCAACTTCTGGCTAATGTTGCAAACTTCCTTTCCCTCCCTCTCCATCTTTTCTCTAATTTAATCCTTATTTTCTAAAGCTATGCTTCGGAAAATTCTTGACACGCTGTGCCTGCTTTATGTACATTTGTGGAATTTAAATGAATGTAAGAGAGATCCTTTTCTTTTTCCCTTATCTGTGTACTTTACAATCAGGAATACTTTGACAGTATCTGTTTTTCTTTCAGTGTTCCCAGCCATTTAGTAAAAGGAAAAAAAAAAAAGATATCCAGTGCTGTTTATTTTTTTTTTTTTATTTTTACTTAAAACAAGCTTGTCCTTCCATGTTTTGTTTCTAAACTGGAGCTGTGTGCCATTTGACATTTGTTTTTCTTCTTAAGATTAGAGGCGGGGGTGAGGAGGAAATGCAGTTGTTAGGCAGTTCTATCTCCCTCCTACAGTCATCTCCCCCAAATTCCTTTTTCTTGACCATAATTTATTTTATTAGTGTTTTCTAAAAAAGAAAAAAAGAGCAAGCTGAGAGATTTTCCTCACTCTTTTTCTGCTTTATCCATTTCTTTCTCCTTCTAGATGAATGCCTTAAGAAAAATGAGTTTGAAACCTAGATCCCATGATATGTGCTTGATATATATTATTTTAGTTCAGAATAAAAGCTTTTACCAAGTCTCATATTAAAATCTCTTTTTAACCCATCTGTAGACTACGTACATTTTGTCCACAAATTATTTCAAATAGGGAGTTGAATTTATGTCTTCTTAAAATAGTTGTTTTGAAATTTCCTAGTGGTTATTTCCTCAAGGGATGTGGCTTTTTTTTCTTTCTTCTTATTATAATTTTTTTTTCCCAGGCTTGATTTATCAAAATCCACTAGTCATCATCTTTCTGTCCCACTGGTTAGGAAAGAAACCTGGGAACTTCTTGGTGTAGCCAGCTCTTAGGTCCTCCTTAGCTAAGGAGATTGAATATCAATTGTTTCCTGCTAGGAGGCTGACTTTATGAAGGCCCAGTCAGCTCTTTATCAATCACTCATTGTGACTGGCAAACGGTAGCTTAAAATTCAGTTAAATGAAGGGAGCAATTGCTTACAGGTTTTCTCCTATTTTAGTCTGGTGAAAACTTTTCCCAAATCTCAAACCTATAAAGGGATTTCTTTATAGGTTTTAGTGAAAGGAAGTAATAAACGACTTGTCTCTCTTCACAGATTCCATCTCGGAGACTCAAATGTATTCTGTCATGAATATCATTTGCTCAGTGATAAACTCCAAAGGGATAGACGTGTGAAATTCTTTTGGGAATGTTTGATAAAATGTCAGCTTGCTTTGTGGATGGAGTTTAAAAATTTTGAAAGGTGGATGGATTCATCTAAAATGAAAACTCATTGGATTTGGTGTAATAATGGTTCTTTTGTACTACTAAGGACTTGAGTAAAGATCTTAGAGAACTGGAAGGAACTCCAAGGGAATATCTTGTTCAACTCTCTGTCTCTTCAAGTTAAATGGTTGGTTTGGGGCAGTGAAGTAAGGGTGAGAGAGGGAGGAATACATATTTTGCCTAAGAAATGTGGTCTTGTAAGAATAGAGTGATAATTATTAAAAGCATTAAAATACTACAACTTGAAGGACCCTCAGAAATCATAAAGTCTGTCCTTGTTACTTGATAGCTGATAGCCTCAGAGGTTCCATAATGATCAAGGAGGATCAGCAAGTGGAGCTGGGTCAGAATGTCCAGTGCTCTTGTGGGCTTTCCCAGCTGACGCTAGTGGTAAAGAACCTGCCTGCCAATGCAGGAGGTGTAAGAGATGCTGGTTTGATTCCTGGGTCAGGAAGATCCCTTGGAGAAGGAAATGACAACCCATTCCATGGACAGAGGACAATGGTGGGCTGCAGACCATGGGGTGGCAAAGAATTGAACAAGACTGAAATGACTTAGGATGCACGCACAGTGCTCTTTACAGACTCTGTGGAAGGGGCATGGTAACCTCCAGAGGGGCAGTCTGGTAAATCAGTGGTGCCACTGAGACTGCAGTGGACCTGGTGCCTCCAGAGATGGAGCAGACACAAGGCCCAGTTTCCTGGACTGCCCCGCCCACCCTGCATTTTCATTCACATGAGATGTAGGCCACTTAGCCAAGAGTCACAGTTGTCTGGTGGAAAATTTTGCATTTCTCATTAGGAAAAAAAATAATTTCTCCTGTCTATTTTTCCATTCAGCTTTTCTCCTATAATTCTTTTTCTGTTCTTTTATTCATCCCTCTTTTCCTACTGACTTCCTAGCTATGTAATTTCCATGAAGGCTGGCCTTCATTTGCCAAATGTCCCAAACACATTTAAAAAAAGAGAGAGCTGGAGTCAGCCTCCTGTGTGATATGTTTCAGTGCTGTGTGTATGATTTTGAGGGTTTAGTACTGAGAAGAGCTGCCAGCTATGATCAGAAGAAGCTGATTTCACTTGACTACACCCCTCTCTGCTTTACTTTCTTTCTACATCTCTCTCTCTTCTTTCCCATTCCTTGTCCTGTTGATGATCTCTATAGTGAAATTACATCTGCCAAGGAGCAGGTTGAGGAAATCAATCAAGGGAAGAGAGAAGCAAGTAGCAGTCCAGGTAATGTCAGGGTTCTGGTTCTAATAAAATGAAGCCCAGAGAGCCTCTTATTTAATTTGATACATAGACATAGGCATCTACTTCTATGAAATTCTTTTTATGTCCTTTACACCCATACGATCTGTGCAACAGTTGGGTATATGTTGGGAAAGATATTCATTTCCCTCTCCTCTTGGGTCCCCATCTTTCTGCAATTGCTTCCTGCCACATTCATAGAGCATATGTGCTCCCACCCTTTCATTTTAGAGAAGGGAAAATAAAGTCTGGAAAAGAATCAAGTTGTCCACATGTACCCAGGAACTTAATGGAAAAACCAGGATTAGAATCTAAGAACCCTGATTCCTACCTCTGTGACACTGCTGATGACCACCATTTATAAGACACACCCTGAATACCTGAACTTGCCAAGGTTAATATCATATGCATAGCATGCCACTTACATTATTTCCCAAATGAGATATACCTTGAAAATAAAAGCTACCTTATGAATGTTATTCCTTGCACTACTGTTCTGCCCACTTCTGGGAAAAGCTCAGAAACAGGATCCTGGATTAATACTGTTCTCCAATAAACCTAATGAAAATGAATGAGCAAAGAATCTTCTTTGGAAGGGAAAAGGAGGTATAAGAGCCAGAAAAAAGGGAGATCCAAGATGTCAGATTTTCCAGAAGTTCAGGGCTATCAAAACGATTCTGCTGGAATTCATTATCTACAAATAATAGACTCGGTTTTTCTGCAAGCAATGAGACACTGCTGAAGATTACAGTGTAATGATATTGGAACTCTGGAAAAGGAATGGAGAAAAGCAAAAGATATGATAAAATAAATAAATCTGAAACAAAGCAGAGGAACTGTTAACAAACCCTGAATTGCAGTAAAGCTAATTGAGCCAGTTTTGATTTATTCTTTCTGCTTGAATGCTAAATTTCTAGTTTTCACTTTGCCAAGATCAATAGGCTTGCACAAAGAAATCAACACATAATTAGGACACCAGACACAGTGGATTATCTTAAAGCCATATTTGGCTGGTTTCAAAAATGATCTCAAATTATAGTATCAAAAACTAATCCAGAAAGCCATAAAAATTATTTCTCCACTGAAGTAAAAATTATTTCTTGGTAATATTTTTCAGGCTGAATCCAGGATCAACAATCACCATTTGATTGTAGCCCAAGGCATTTAGAAATGCTACTAGGGAAGGAGATTTTCACAGTCATTGTTTCTGTAGGATGACCAAGGGCTCATACAATGAAATCTGCAGGTTTTTGGATCAGTAGGTATTTAAGTTTGAGTTTCTCAGCCTTCAGTTCAGTTCAGTCACTCAGTCGTGTCCAACTCTTTGTGACCCCATGAGTCGCAGCACACCAGGCCTTCCTGTCCATCACCAACTCCCGGAGTTCACTCACACTCACGTCCATCAAGTCAGTGATGCCACCCAGCCATCTCATCCTTGGTCGTCCCCTTCTCCTCCTGCCCCCAATCCCTCCCAGCATCAGAGTCTTTTCCAATGAGTCAACTCTTTGCATGAGGTGGCCAAAGTACTGGAGTTTCAGCTTTAGCATCATTCCTTCCAAAGAAATCCCAGGGCTGATCTCCTTCAGAATGGACTGCTTACTGATATTTGGGATGATTATTTTTGTCATGATAGGTTGTCTTTTGCATTTTAGGATGGCATCATCCCTGACTTTTACCTACTAGACAGCAGTTGCAACACACTTCATATTGCTTCTAAGCTGTGACAACCAAAAATATCTCTGTGCATGGCAACATGTCTCTCAGAGTCAAAATCACCCTATTTTGAGAACCACTGTTTTAAACCTGTAGCCATATTTAAGATAACTGGACGTTAAGATTAGACAAGTATAAATCAAGTGTTTGACAACATATGCTAGATGGTACTAGGCCCACTGATGAATCGTATTTATGTAAAAGTTTGGCTTTAGCTTGATACCTTTTATGAGGGGAATTCTAATCGAAATAGAGCCTCTTTCTCCAAGATTCAAATCACTTGGCTTATATTCCTTAGCTGGTCTTCCCTCATGGCTAGGCTAGTTCAAGTTGCAGGAAAGACCAGAGTAACTAGCTTCTCTCTACTTATTATTGGAATATGACAGCGTCGGTTACTTTAGCAATACAAACTAACACCTTTCAATCTTGAACTCCAAACTCCAGAATTAATGTATTTTTTATTCAACTTGGAAAGTACCCAAACTCAGTCATTTAAAAGTAATCCATTGCAACTCTTAGTTTTCTTGGGGTTAGTTCTTTATCACATATGCTCTTAGAAAACAGTTTGACTCAAACCCAAAATGCCACCTTATAGGATACTGGAAAGTGGGAAAAATGAGAGGGGATCAGAAGAAAAAGGAATGATTGTGAGATTGAGAGAGAAGCTCAGAGGGTATCTCAGTCCTTTTGAGCTGGTATAACAAAAGACCATATGCTGGTGACTTATAAACAAAAGTTATTAATTATCTATTAATTCTTAGAGTTCTGAAAACTGGGAGGTGAAGACCATGGTACCTGAAGTTTCAGTGTCTGGTGAGAGTCATGCTCTGCTATAACCTCTCACATTGCAGGGTAATTTCTGGACCTCTTTTATAAAGGCATGAATTCATTTCTTCATGACCTAATCAGCTCCAAATGCCTTGCAATACCTTGGGAACTAGGTTTCAACATAGGAATGTTGGGGAACAGAAGCATTCATACCATAGCAGAGGGAAATGCAGAAATAGATGGAGAAAGATGGAGGATGATAGCAAAAAGTAATAAAGGAAGGCAAGAACAGTAAGTTAAAGTCCGAGAGGGCCCTGCATGTGAAAGGAGTTTACACAAAACAAACATGGATGTTGCATTCTCTAAAATTCATGTCTCTGTAATCAAACCAATCATTCAGAAGCAGATCTTGGTCGTTCTTCACCCAGAGGCCCCATACTCAGTTGAGACATTTCTGTCATGCTAAGGCCCAGGGTAGCAGAGCCATTCAGTTTCTGTGTGGAACAGAGAAGGGAGGGATGTCTTTGGGGAGATTTTACATGACCTGCGCTCAGTGTTTACCAAATGTTAAGGGAAAATGCCATTTTGCCATTTCAGGTTTCTTTGAAATCCTAGATGGAGCTAAATATTCTCCTTTTTGTAATAGGATCACTGATTAAATGGCTAAATGGTATATCTAAGATCCCACAACTGGTAAGTAAAGAGTCAGAATCTGAATCCAGGTTTTTCTGTGACAAAACTTGAGTTCTCATTCACTTCTCACATCTTTGGTTTTGACGTGAAGCAGGCCTATATTCATCAGAAGGACTGATGCTGATGCTGAAACTCCAATACTTTGGCCACCTGATGGGAAGAACTGACTCATTTGAAAAGACTCTGATGCTGAGAAAGACTGAAGGTGGGAGGAGAAGGGGAGTTGGATGGCATCACCGACTCAATGGACATGAGTTTGAGTAAACTCTGGGAGTTGGTGATGGACAGGGAAACTTGGCGTGCTGCAGTCCATGGGGTCGCAAAGAGTCAAACACGACTGAGTGACTGAACTGAACTGAACTGAACTGAGGCCTGTATTCGAAAGAATCCTCCCTTTTATTATATGACACTGGAAAAGTTCACATGTGTAAATATGAGTTCCTTATTTGGAAAATGGCAATACCTACTTCCCTGGCTTCTTGTGAGAAGTTAATTTAAAAAAGAAAAAAAACATTTTGAGTCCATCTAGGTCAGCATTGACACAGAAGTACAACTGATCCTTGAACAGCACGGTTTGAACTGTGAGGATACTACGGCATTGTATGATCCCCAGATGTTGATTCTGCAGATTCAGAACCATGGATAAAGAGGACCAACTGTAAATTATATGCAGATTAAAAATATATATATTGGAATGTAGTTGCTTTACAATGTTGTGTTAGTTTCTACTGTCCAGAAAAGTGAATCAACTATATATATACATATATCCCCTCTATTTTGGATTTCCTTTCCATTTAGGTCACCACAGAACATTGAGTGGAGCTCTGTGTTGTAAAGTAGGTTTTCATTAGTTTATAAGCAAATTTAGACCACACAGAGGTTAGAGCCTCTATCCCTCCATATTTTTCAAGGGTCAACTTATTTCCTTGCCTCGTAGCTGCTGTGCAGAGAGGAAATTTATAAGGAAATCTGAAAGGCGAAAGAAGACTTAGGCATTTTGATAAATTAAAACAATAAGTACAGTACAGTACTTAGAGTAGGTAGAGAAAACTTGATTACACACAAAACAAAAATTTGACCTGCTCAGTTGGAGCTCCTAACTTCAAGTTCAATTCCCTAGACATTAGAGTGTAAGCTTACTGGCCTCCTTTCAGCATCAGACTAAAACAAAAGTTCTGCTTATTGATATCTTGAGATTGTTTTTTGCCGCTTTGAGAAAAGTCCTTTTGCTCTCTCCCCATTTCCTTCTCTATCCCCCTGATTTCACAATTTCCACGGGATTGTGGTCTCTTCTTTGTATCTGTCAAAAATGGACTGTGTTCAAACACATTCCAAACCTTTGCTGTTTTCTATTAACAGATAAAATCTCTTCCCACAGACCAACACACCCTGGGAATTTTAAACTGCTTTAAGCCTTTTCACCACCCTGATCTAGAGTACTCCTGGGAGATGGCCTAGGTTTGGGAATCAACAAACATCTCTTCATCACAGACACCAGAAATAAGACTGCTTCTTGTATGACAGGCAAATGGGAGAGTAGCAAAGATAAAATAGAGGGAATTCTGAGTTCAGAAATCAGGCAGTTTAGGCTGTGTCCCCAGTGGTGTCTCTCATGCCTTTAGGTCTCTATTTGGACAAGGGCAGAATTGGACTAGATGGCTTATAAGAACTCTTCTACATCTCTCAGCCTGAAAGTGAAAGTTGCTCAGTCATGTCTGACTCTTTGCAATCCCATGGACTATACAGTCCATGGAATTCTCCAGGCCAGATTACTGGAGTGGGTAGCCTTTCCCTTCTCCAGGGGATCTTCCCAACCCAGGGATCACACCATTGTTGAATACTTTTATGGACTGGTGCAGTGAGCCTATGGATAAGAAAAATGATGAGATAGTGTAATGGAATACAAAGTGGTAGAATGGAAGTTTGAAAGATCAGACAGGAGATACTTTCTGTGTATCTGATGCTAGTCCTTATCTTTGGACAATCATTTTAAAATAAAATTTGAAGAAGGACACGCTAATATTTAATTTGGTGGAACTTTAAGAAGTACAAGATAAACTAGGGCACAAGCAGGAAGGACTAAAAGATATAAATAAAAGACTCAGAGCTGTTTTATGAGAAACAGTTGGAATAGGGATGAATAAACTAAACAAGAAAAAGAGGCTTTGAAAAGATCATTATCTGAGACAATTGTTTTGGATCTTTATGGCACCTAGGAATTGAGCAAGTAGGACCAAGTAACAAAAGTTATGGAAAACGGGATCTTGGCTCAAATATGGAAGACTTTCCCAACACTAACAGCTGTTCAAATATAATAAATAGCTCAAGAAGAAGGTGTTCAAATGTAAGTCAGACAAATACTTATATAGGGAGGTTGCATTTAAGGTTCAAACATTAAAATGATGTTGAAATAAGATTTTTTTCAACACATACAATTTAATTATATTTCTATTTTTAAAATAGTTTATACATTTTTAAAGGTTACTTTCATTTATGGTTATTGGAAAATATTGACTGTATTCCTTGTATATACATCCTTGAGCCTATTGGATAGATAAGATTTAGTATATTTTCCAATCCAGAGTTATAAGACTCTATGATCTTATTGATGAAAATTTGTCTTATATCCACAGATGGTGTATCATTAAAGATTTTTTTCATTGGAAAAAACATGCAGCTTTCTTTCTATCTTGTTTCTTAATTCTGGCTAATGTACTCTTAGACCTGGGTCACCAGCACACTCCCTACAAATAACTCAAGGATAAAGGGAAAGAGGAAAAAAAAAAAACAGTGCCATGGCCTCAAAACACACATGGAAACACACACATGGAATATTTAGCAGTAACTGCATCCATATGTACGATCTGCATCAGTCGTCTGATTTCTGGCCCAAGTATTGCTGTGATAACATCTGAAAAGGATTTAGTTGCAGCTCCATAGGACCAATGACAGTTTTAGGGTAAATGGGTGACAACTGATTAGAGCATCCATGCTTAGAAGTTGAAAGTGGGTGCACCTCTCTTAGCAAGGACAATATACTCAGAAAACCCAGTTTCATTCACAGAGCCTTGGAGCTGCTATTCTAATTTGCTCTGTCTGTGTGCTATCCAGAGGCTAAACTGAAAAGCTGGCCGTATTCCACACTGTAGTTCAGTTAGCAAACCTTTGCCAATGTCAATTCTGTTCAGTTTCACAGATGAGTTGCTAGGGGGTCTGCCCAGAATATTATGTTTAAGAATATTTAAAGAATATTAAATGTTCGTAAATAATATTTAAGAAATTCCTTTATCTGACTCTCACTCCTGTGAAATTACCTTCTTACTTTTTAATTGGGGGGTGGGGGCAGCAGTGCCTGGTACCCTTGGAGAGGAGGGAAGTGAAAGTCCAGGTTCCCTGCACTAGGAGCTGACCAAGGTCAGGGGTCTGCAAGATTTTTTCCCCTGGTATTTGGCTGGAGTTCTGAGGGTATCGTCATAGATGTTCCTCTTCCACTGTCCTAAATATTCTGTTCCTTTAACTGAAAGGAACATGCTTTGGGGGTGGGGGGCGGCGCTTTTTGTGTCTGCTCCCATTGGTATGTCCAAGTTACAGGTTTCTGCAGTCCAATCTAGGATGCATCAGCTTAGTTCAGTTCAGTCACTCAGTCGTGTCTGACTCTTTGCGATCCCATGGACTGCAGCAAGCCAGGCCTCCCTGTCCATCACCAACTCCCGGAGTTTACCAAAACCCATGTCCATTGAGTTGGTGATGCCATACACCCATCTCATCCTCTGTCGTCTCCTTCCCCTCCTGCCCTCAATCTTTCCCAGCATCAGGGTCTTTTCCAGTGAGTCAGTTCTTTGCATCAGGTGGCCAAAGTATTGGAGTTTCAGCTTCAGCATCAGTCCTCCCAATGAATATTCAGGACTGATTTTCATTAGCATTGACTGGTTTGATCTCCATGCAGTCCATGGGACTCTCAACAGTCTTCTCCAACACCACAATTCAAAAGCATCAATTCTTTGGTGCTCAGCTTTCTTTATAGTTCAACTCTCACATCAAACACGGCTATTGGAAAAACCATAGCTTTGACTAGACGGACCTTTGTTGGCAAAGTAATGTCTCTGCTTTTTAATATGCTGACTAGGTTGGTCATAGCTTTCCTTCCAAGGGGTACATAGGAGACAAAAGGAAAAACCAGGAAATTTATCACTATGTTCAGGGGCCAGGTCCTTAGCCTGCCCACCTCTTCAGGCCATCTTTCAGAGTCTTCCTGTGTTTTTGGTCCAGAGGTTTTTGATGTGCTCAAGAGAAAGTCTAGGGAGAAATGAGTTTATTTTACTTAGTTCAGATTTAGAAGTCTTCATGCAGATTCTTTTAAGTCATCTTTAAATTATAGTAATGATGATAAATACAATTTGAGTGGGCTTGATTTCAAAAAATTCAAAGTAATCTGTGTTATCAATGCTTTACCACAAGAAAACTACAGAAAAGTCTTTCTAACAAAACTCTAGTCAGATTCACCACCACTTCCACCACAACTGGATTTATGTTAATGAGGTGAAGTTTGGAAAGCACCTAAGGACGGGAGGGGAGCTGGTTGCAGGGTAACAAACCTTGATTGAAGGGTTGGAACTATCAGTCCTGCCCAGTGATTTGCAGAGAGGAGAGGGGGACGAGAGGTCGAGTCACTTACCAATGGTCAATGAAGTAATCAATCATGAGTATAATGAAACCTCTATAAAACCCCCAAAAAATGGGATCTGGAGGGCTCTGGGTTGGTGAACAAGGAGAGGTGCTGGATGAGTAGGGCATTCGAAGAGGGTTTAGAAGTTCTGTGCTCCTTCTCCATACATTTCCCTCTGCCTCTTATCCACTTGGTTGTTCTGAGTTATATCCTTTTATAGTAAACCAGTGATCTAGTGAGTAAAAACAAAAAAAAATCTCACCACCACTGAATCATTCCTAAGTAGATCGACTAGTCTGTGTTATGGTTCATGTCAAGTTGTTAAGAGTCTTTCCTGCTTTGACTTTAAAGGTGTAAAATATCCCAGCCCTTTGGCTAAGCTATCACCTGCCTGCCTTTTTACTTATTTATAGGTCTGTAGAGGAGACCTCTCTGGTATACTAGATTAAATGTTATTTAACTCTTCATAAATAAATAAATATGCAATCAGTTCATTTCCCAACAGGATATTTAATAAAAATTTATTTATCATGTTACATGTGGGAGACTAGTTTATTTAGGATTTAAAATAAGAAAAGAATGCTCCTAAGAAGGGGACGGCAGTAGATGAGATGGTTGAATGGCATCACCGACATGAGTTTGGGTAGGCTCCGGGAGTTGGTAATGGACAAGGAGGAGTGGCATGGTGCAGTTCATGGGGTTACAAAGAGTCAGACATGACTGAGCGGCTGAACTGAACTGAGGAAAGAGTTCTCTTTTTTTTTTTTCTCAGTGTTCCAAAATCCATATGACATCCCCATAATGTGGCTCAGTTGGTAAAGAATCTGCCTGCAATGTGGGAGATGTGGTTCGATCCCTGGGTTGGGAAGATCCCGTGGAGGAGGGCATGGCAACCCACTCCAATATTCTTGCCTGGAGAATCCCATAGACAGAAGAGCCTGGTGGGCTACAGTCCATGGGGTTGCAAATAGTTGGACATGACTGAGTGACTCAGCCCAGCACATGTTCTGGATTACTATGTGTAAGTCTTTGACCTCAACATTCAAACATGGCTAACGATACTGTTTGGTTTTTTTTTGCAGTTGCTAGGAACTTGACACTTGTTTGTTGAAACTGAACTGTCAATTCTCCTACAGCATGAATTTTTCATTTAATACTCCTTGTGATTAGGCATTTGAAATTACCATTCTGTGCACTTGGTCATAATTTTTAAAGTGGGCTCTTTCATGGGGGTGCCAACTTTATAAGTCAATTTATGATTATGAACATGAGTTTAGGTGAGTACACTGGAGACAGTGTTACAATAAGGAGCTAGGAAACTGCGGCTCTAATTATAACTGGAGACAGTGTTAGAATAAGGAGCTAGGAAACTGTGGCTCTAATTATAACTGTAGCACTAACTCTATTGTGATGATGAATTTTCCTTTCCTGGACTTCAATTTCTCCACTTATAAATGAAATGTTTGGGATGTATAATCTTGAAAGTCTCTACTAACTTTAATATATTTTAATGTGTGGCTGAATATTTCCTATGATAAAACAGGTCATTAAAAGTTAGTAAACTGTGAATTTCAGTGATTAAACTGTTTGCCCTTCAGTAACTACTAGTATCTTACCCTCAGTTTTAAAAATTTTGATGTTATACACTAAAATGGTAACCTCAGGCAATATAAAATAATGACTGTATTGGAAAGCCAAATAGGCAAGCTTTTGCAATCAAAGAAATCAGTGTCCTGAAGAAATATTTTGATCTCATCACTCAATTCAATAACTATATCTCTCTTCTCTATATTCAGTGTTAGAAAAAAGCATATTTACTACACAGTTCTACAGACTTCCTTCTGAAAATTTATAAGCTAGTAGTTAAGATTCAGTTTTATTCAACATTTTCATTATTTCCTATAATGACAGAGACAATAACAATGTCAAGATGAGAATATAAAATGTTAATACCAATTGTTCTCTATGAATAAAGCACTTTGAGTATCAAGGTTCAGGCAAGACCTCTTATTTGAAATGAACCTGTTTTTTGCTGCATAAAAAATTTGGTGCTCTGTCATCCATTTTGATTTCAACATGTCTTGTTCTAACCCATCCATGTTCTGATTCACAATATGAGTTAAACCAGAACATTGAAGTCTTTTCCATGATGTGCAGGCTTTTAGTCGGACACAGCTGAGCGACTTCACTTTGACTTTTCACTTTCATGCATTGGAGAAGGAAATGGCAACCCACTCCAGTATTCTTGCCTAGAGAATTCCAGGGATGGGGAGTCTGGTGGGCTGCCATCTATGGGGTCGCACAGAGTCGGATGTGACTGAAGCGACTTCGCAGCAGCAGCAGCAAACAAGCTACCCTCGCTTTTTCCCTTGCATATGTACCAGTTGACCAGGTAAGATTCTTCTCTAATGGATTATCCAACTATATAACAAGTTATAGTTATAGCAAAACATATAATAATAATTGTCCTTCCATAGGGTGTTATTGTATTGTTATGTGCCATCTTGCAGTCATTTGAAAATGAAATTTTCCAGAAGCTCATTCTTCTTTCTTTCTAGTCAGAATGTGTTATAAATGTTAGGCATTTTTCTGGTATAAACTTCTTGGCAGTATTATGTAGTGTAACTATTTTTGCTACAAAAAGCATAGCTTTGCAAAATGTATTTTTTATCAGTTATGTTATTTTTAGTTCTGGTATTTATTATTGTTTTTATCTCTACTATCAGGCTTTAGTGAATCATGAAAGGACCATGGTTATTTATTTATTTATTTATTTATTTATTTGTAAAATGATGCTATATCAAAATATAGCAATGATAATAGAATGGCAAATTTAATAATGATAAAACAATCTATAAATGTTATAAAGTAAGAAAGATTAAATGCACCTTGATAACTGAATGGTAGCTGATAGGAAACTCCCAGAATGATGCAGCAAAGAGCTTGTATGACCTTAAGAATGTCACAATTGTTAAAACCGTAATGATACCTGTGGCTTATTCATGTTGTTGTGTGGCAGAAACCAACACAATACTGTAAAGCAATGATCCTCCAATTAAAAAAAAAAAGAGATTTCTGTGAAAATTGTAGTTAAACTTACATTTTCAGTTAGTTAAATATGCCTTAACGAAATCATTTTTAAGTCTGAAACTGTTGGTGGTCCATATAATAAGCCATAGACAATGGATCTATTTTAAGTAATACTGGTCTGGAAAGTAAATATGATGATGTTTTGTGACCTTCAGCAAGTTACTTAACGCCTCTGTCTTTAAACAAGGTTAAGTCCATAGAGATGTTGTGAGGATTTATGAGAGGACACCCATCAGGCACCTGAAACAGCACCTGGTTCATAGTGTAAGCATTTAGTACATAAGAATTGTTGCTGATGATATATTATTATCATTACTCTTTTTCTAATGGGTTGCCCATCATCTATTATTCTGTCTCACATATTTCTTATATAACCTTAGCATTGTGACAGTTCTAATTTTCAGACGTCATCCTCTTTATTTTTAATTTAGTAGTATGAGGTTAACTCTATCCTGCCTGCACACATGCTAAGTCGCTTCAGTGGTGTCCAACTCTTTGTGACCCTATGAACTGTAACCAGCCAGTCTCCTCTGTCCGTGGAATTCACTGGCAAGAATGCTGAAGTGGGTTACCATGTCTTCCTCCAGAGGAATCTTCCTGACCCAGGAATTGAACCCACATCTCCTGAATCTGCTGCATTGGCAGGCATATTCTTTATCATTATAGCCACTTGGGAAGCCCTAACTCTACCCTGCTGCTGCTGCTGCTAAGTCGCTTCAGTCGTGTCCGACTCTGTGTGACCCCAGAGACGGCAGCCCACTAGGCTCCCCCGTCCCTGGGATTCTCCAGGCAAGAACACTGGAGTGTACCCTAGTGGCTCTTTAAATCCTAAATGGTATACACTCTGATTACAAAACATAGACTGATTCCATAGATCCCTGAAAAAGTCTTTAACTTTTCTGAGGCCATTTCCCTTTCTCTGGAACGGGGGCTACTACTAATATTTACTCTATTTAGGCAACAGATTTACTGTGAGAATCCAGGAAGTAATTTTGAAATTTTTCAAGTGCTGTACAAATGTAGTGTAAAAGCAAGTAGTTTCTTATTCATTTAAGACATGAATTCTTTAGTAAATTGTTTTATGTCATAAAATTACTATTACTATGACAGTAAAACTTTCTCTTTTATTTTTCACCACACTAGGCTACTCATTTTTCCTTGAACTATGACAACATCCATACTAGCCATGAAGTTTAATAACGTGACCTAAAAGTATTTTTCCAAATGCTTTTGAGGTTGCATAAATCAAATACGGGCCGTGTAGACTTAAGAGAGCATATGTAGAGGTTTCTTTCTGTCCTTGAAATTTTTAAGATCTCTGACTTCCTTTAATACAATCCAGACTCATGCATGCCTTTATCCCTGGGGGGTGGGGAATAAGGGAGTGGAAGCTGTTGCTTGAAACAACACTTGGAGCAGGAATTGTTTGATAAGGCCAGTGGTTAGACTATTTGCAGCTTCTTGTTTTGAATTCCTATGATAACACCAGCTCCCAAAGATGATCTGATGATTTGTGGGAACACTAGAGGCAATCAAAACTGGGCCTTCAAATGAGACTTTCTGGATGTGATACAGGGCTTCCCTGGTGGCTTAGGTGGTAAAGAATCTGCCCGCAATGAGGGAGACTTGGGTTCAATCCTTGAGTTGGGAAGATCCCCTGGAGAAGGGCATGGCAATCCATTCCAGTATTCTCGCCTAGAGAATTCCACGGACAAAGGAGCCTGGTGGGCTACAGTCCATGGTGTAACAAAGAGTCAGACACGACTGAGTGACTGACGTAGCACACAGATGTGATTCAGGAGGTAGAGAGAAATGAAGCAATGTGACTGTGTGAGAGAGGTCGGAGTTGGCTCCATGGTGTAGTAACTGGGATCTCAATAGTTTTTAGTTTTCAATAACTGGTAAAATCATAGGGTTGAAGTTATATCAGAGTTATGCCTTCATAGGGTTAAAAAAAATTTTTTTTAATAACTTGTTTGTTTTATCTCTTTATTGACTGCTTTATTGACTGGCTTTACAAGAAGCCAGCATCATTATTTCTGACATTCAAACACATGGGAAAAAAATCAGTGTTGGAAAAACCAGAGCAATTCCTTCAAGTTATGCAGCATATCATTGACAGAGTCAGCATACGCAGAACATACCCCTGCATTCAGCTTCCTGAACTGGGCTCTCTTTGTTTTCATGTGGTGAAAATGACAACAGAAATGAAGAAAATCAATCATCTCTCATCCTTGCATCAGGCTCAAAAAGTGATGAAGTTCCTTCATACACACATCCTCACTTCATCATGCCAACCCTGTGAGAAGGAAAGCTGAGGTCCTCTGGTTTGTCCAGTCAGACACTGACAGAATGTCCACTGTGAATCAGTGGAGGTTTTCCAGCCCCAAGGCCAGTGTTCTTACCAACATGTCACAGCTGTTCTCTGTTCAGATTTGAAGAGTCCTTTGTAACCACAAAGCTATCCATTTTAGTAAGTTTCCACTTCAAGGTCCTCATAACGCAGCTCATCTGTTTTCTTTATCTTTCTGATATGTGGTGTTTCCAAGCTAAAAAGATTCTTATTCAGTCATTTGGCCGTCTCTTTGATATAGGGTAGCTTCTGGCCTTGTTGGGTGTCTGTGCTCACTGATCTATGACAACATGGGAGGGGCTGGGTGTGAGAATACTGTTTCCAGCCAACAACTAGCACAATGGCACAGCTGAATGTGGGATCATCCCAAAGCTTTTCCCATCTGAGGTGGAATACACATCCCCTCTTCCTTCCTTGAGCCATCTGGGTAATAGTCTCCACTGTCTGTTTCACATAAAAGAAGTCAACAGTTGTATGGTCCTCGATTATGTTTGTCCAGTTCTTGGGATATGTTTGGATTTCGTTTGTAAACATACTGCTTGTGCTCTGTGTAAACACTGATACACAATGTGGATTCCATTCTCTGATCAGCTAAAGGTCAACACGATTTTCAGAGTCTAAGATGGTACACTGAAAGAGATGGTTTACAATTATACTTGGTTTTGTTGTTTTCATTTTGATTTTGCCTTTCATGATGCATTTACTTGTCTTTCCCTTGAGTTGTAATAAGTTAGATTTACAACTTGTTTTTGAGTTTTCATCTAAGTTGATGTGTCTTCATGGATTTAGCTCTCTCTTTTTCTTACTCACTTTGTGGCCCAAGAGAAATTTCCACTTAAATCCCTGCTCTTAAAGTCTTGGATGGGATTAGTGGTTCTTTCTCACTGGGAATTATAAGCAAAATATTGAATACTGTATCATTCTGAGGAGTTTCTTTATGTTTCATAGACTTTGGACTTATGGTACAAGTCAGTTTTAAACCCCTATGTGTGTATAGCTTTGTAACTTTGAGCAAGTTACTTAATGTCTCTAAGAATCACTTGTATCATCTGGAAAATGAGCATGATAAAAAGCCTCAGTTTTCCTGTCTGTAAGATGAATAGCTCCTAGAAGTGTTATGACAATTAAGTGAGCCAATTCATATAAAATGCTTAGATATGCCTAACAAGTTATTAGCATAAAACACATGCTAACTTTTCTGGTAGAATTAATAAATCATACCTTGGGAAATAATAAGTCTATCCTTTTAGTAAGTTTTCAAATTTGTAGTATTGATTTAGTTTGGCTTGGCTATGGCAGAATTGTCTTGATTTACCAAATAATTGTAGATGATCAGTCAGGAAATTTGGATAATTGTCCTGGTCATTCCCTTTCTAGCTGCATGATTTTGGACAAATAATTTTATATCTTTAATATGAGATTTCTATTATGATAAAGAAAAGTGGCATACTTATACTTGTTCATCTTACTTTGTAGAATTATTAGGGAGATATTTCTTTCTTGTATTAGCTGCTTAAGAACTTTGTATGTTTCAAAATACTATGTATATGTGGCTTCTTATTATCCCAGATTTATCAATTCTGCTTTTGGGCTGGGCCGAGCAGGATGTCAAAGGAATCTAGTGCCTTGCTGTTGTTGCTATATTGTACCCAAGCACAACCAAACTGTTATATCAGGTCTGTTGACCTTGAGTCAGCCTTTCCAAGGCCACCATTGTCCCAGTTTTTCTGGCACTGTGCCTGAGTTCCATGGAAATTGTGGGGGAAATGTGAATCAGTGGGCTGTTTTACTTGGCTGCTAAATTTGGTTCACTATTTCATACATTTGGACAGATCTGTCTTGAATAGTTCTCGTTGCTACCGGCAACCAGGGTCATAGAATTGAAGGACATCAGATATTCAAGAGAAATGAAAAATAACTTCCCAAAGTAATGCTTTCTGCAAGAATCCCAAGGCTAGGACTGTAGTGCTGAAGAAAGCTAAATAGGAAACGTAGATTATGGTTTGAGATTTCCTGCTTGTAACTCAAAACGGATGTGGATGTAGATGTGAGGATGTGGTCCAAGGTTTTGTTTTCCTGGGTGGAAGGAATAGTGTTAGCATTAGATTGCTGTTTAGTGTTTATTGCAGTGTATATAGCCTCACAGGTGCAGGCAATAGAATAGAGATTATTTTGCCAGATCAGCACATTCCCAAATTTGGTTAAACAGTATATCGGATCATTAGTCATTGCTCTGTATCAATGTTTGTGAAATTCTCAGAATTAAGTTACGTTACCTTGGTTTATGATACACAGTGCTATTTTTCTTCTTGAAAGCAGAGGTGATAATGGGGAAAGGATGTGCATTTCTCATCATATGAAAAGAAACCCAAATAACTTCAATGGAATCTTTCAGTGAACAATATAAACTTATAGTATTTAATCTTCAGTGTTCATGGAAGTTTTATTAAAGATCCATGTGGTAAGTTTTGCAAGACTTAAAAACAAGCCACTGACTTTTCAGTTATTTCTAATGTATCCACTGCTAATCTGGCACCAATGATAATATTTAACCAAAATAAGACAAAGGAAACAAACAGTTCTTGTACAGTCACTTACTTGATCCCCACATCCTATCACATTTTTACCAGTGCCATCTACTGATCTCCCTCTTGCCATTCTGGATACCTTTCCTGATGGTTTCAGCTTCTTGTTTGTCAATTTATCACTGCCCTTGCTTTCATCAACTACCAAGCTTGGTGAATTCAACCATCACAAGGGCATTGCTTTGAGTGTTTTCGTTTAATCTTCTCAAATATCTTTAGTTAATTTTGCCCTTACCAGCCTTCTAGTATTTCAGAACTTACCTCCTTTCTTTCCCTACTTACCTTTCTGTCCAAATCTACCCCATGGACAGCTAGGCCCCTTGGATAGGGGCCTATGGGCATTTGCAGTGCAGTAAGATTGCAGTCACTCTTTTTCATAATTTTCCATCTTGTCAAGCTTTGCAGGGCTCACTGCTATTCACTAGACATCCCCAGACTTTCCTCAGCAGTAAAGAATCTGCCTGCAATGCTGGAGATGCAGGAAACAAGCGTTCGATCCCTGGGTCAGGAAGATCCCTTGGAGAAGGAAATGGCAACCCATTCCAGTGTTCTTGCCTAGAGAATCCCATGAACAGAGAAGCCTGGCAGGCTACAGTCCATAGGGTCACAAAGAATCAGACACAACTGAGCACGCACACATGTGCCCCTATTTGCTGAACACTGAAGATACTGTCACACAGCCATGCCTTTAAGGTCTAGCACTTCCTGTCACTATGTACTCACAGCTAGGGTTTTAATATTGTCTGTGAGTTTTCTGCTGGTGTTGTTCAATATTTTTTCTTAGAGTTGATATCCAGAATTATTTATAGTCCCCAAATATGGAATCCTTTATTCTAGGAATAACTTTGTCTTCCACATTACTAAGGTAAGCCTTAATAATGGGAAGTATTTAAAGTGATGTGTTGGGGAAAAAAAGCGAGGGCATGTCTTCATGAGACATTAAGAAAGTGAAATTAATAGGCATTTGTATTGCTTTTGTTGATAGGAAGGAAAAGGAAAAAGAGGGAGACCAGAACTGACCCAGAGATTTGGAGACTGGTGTTTGTGATTCCATGAACATAAACAAAAATATATGAAAGAAAGTACAATAGGGAGAGAGAATACGAATTTCCCTTGCCACTTCTGTTCTTCTTTGCTCTTGTAAAAAGTCTAATTGTTTGTGCTTAATTACCTTTCATAAAATAGAATAATTTATTGCTTCAAATAAATGAGCTTCCAAAATAAAAGGACACATACCAGAGACAAAAAAAGAGTTCAGGTCCTGGCTTCCAGAAAGAATAATCCTGTTAATAAATCAAGTTTAAGCTCTGTAATGTCAGATAACTAGAGCAGCATTCTGTCTTTGGAAACATGCCCTATGTCCTTTGCCCTTCCTCTTATTTTTAAAAATAGCCATGTTGGTGAGATACAGCTCTTAATGGGAATATTTTCTAGACTTTTTATGTCTTTCTTAAGCACCAGCTATTTTGCTGAGCCAACTCTCTCCTCAGAAGGTTTTGCTTTATAGCAAGTTGGAAATTGACAGAGTTGGTGCCAGTTGACACACGGCACAGGGTTGTTTTTTAGTAACAGCTTGTCCTGAATATCTATCTACATGGCTGTTGTGTATTATTTCAGCAGACACACATTTCCTCTTTGATAGAAATATAGTCTGACAACGACCTACTGGGAAATGTGGCTTCACATCCTTGATGACACATAAAGCTCAGATCAGCTTCTTTCTTCATTTTCTATAATGTTCTCTTTAATATTCCAGCCTCTTTATCTCCTGCCTTCCCCACTTCATAGAGAATGTCAAAACACAAGAAAAAAAATACTGAGTTTCTTTTTTTATTTATTTTTTACTTTACAATATCGTATTGGTTTTGCCATACATCAACATGAATCCGCCATGGGTGTACACGTGTTCCCAATCCTGAACCTCTCTGCCACCTCCCTCCCCATACCATCCCTCTTGAAACATGTATAATATCATATAAGAAACGAAACGCCAGTCTAGGTTCGATGCAGAATACTGAGTTTCCAGCATCTTTTTCCTCTCATAATGTCAAGATGCCTTTTTACTCTGCCAAGTCTATGGATTCTTAAAAACTTCATCATACTTTTCAGTTATCCAAGGTGTCTATTTGTTAGAGGTCTGTCTTCTGCCCTATTTCCTTAAACTTTTATAGATGGCATTAAAAATCATCTATCATAAACATATGTAATAGTGCCAAGTATCCATTTACAGACAGCGAGGTATTTCTTTTCTTCACCTAAGTTGTCAGTGGTGCCACATCCTTGTAACAACCCTCTCTTTCCTTGAACTGGGAAGCAGCCTGGGACATGGTATGGTATGGTATGGACAGGATGGTATGATTTCATTCATTGTAATTTAGGGAGAAGCATGAAATTGAGAGTTTATATTAATTAAATTTAGTAACCATTAAATCAGTGTAATGAATGTGTTCACTTTGTGTTTCCATGTGGCAAAAAATGTGACTCTTAGAACCACTTCCATCAATCTGGATGCTTTACCTCAGACCAGAAGGCACTTAGCAAACTTAAGCTTGATGTTATCCCTTGACAAACATTACCTAGACGGTAAAGTTGTGTCTTCAAGTGAGAGTTAATAAGAAAATCAACACACATAATTTTTGGATTACTTGCTTTATGATTTATTTGTGGCTGATAGTCTTTCTCATTTGTACAATAAAAAATTAAGTTAGTATTTAATTCATTCATAGAACAAACATCATAAACTAAACATAGCAGAATGACTGTTTAAAAGACAGACTCTGTCTTAGAGGTTTTAGTTATAAAATTTTTATAGGTTTATAGTTCTAGGAGGGGTACACAGACATATAAGTCATGATTAAAAATAGTATGTGAGAAGGACTCATCAGGGATGGATAACTCTGGGTGGGTCAAGGAAAATTTCTCTGGGAAGTTGACATTGAAGTTATGCCTTTCAAATGAGTGAGAGGTCCTCCTACAGAGGAAATAGGATCCAAACAAGAGGAGGATCCTGTATAAAGACTGGGAGATGTTTAAATGCCCAATGAGGAACTCTACTGGGCATACATACAGTCCATTTTCTAAAGTATTACTTGGTAAAGATTTTTCAAGTCTATAATATGGTCAGTGAGAACTGTAAAATGAGATCTATACAATTTTTGTTTGTGTGCCAGATTAATATTCTGTTTTCAGTAAACATTTAACTTAACATGGTTAGTGCCTATGATCTGGAAGACCCCAGAGAGAAAAGCAAAAGGAAACAAGCAGTGTCCTCTAATGAAATAACCAATTATTTGAGGACATAGCCATGTTTATTTAGGTAAGAAATGTATGTGACCTGATGCATAATGAGAAATGAAAAGGTACTGTTGGGGCAGGAAGGAGGGAGCAGTTGTGAAGTCTTACCCACCAGGTCCTCCTTGATGATCTACCTAAAGAGAGTCATTGACTTCACATTCTTTCCACTTTATGGCACAGACACCAGACCACAAGTCCTTTACCTCATCAACCACCGAGACTGTGCCAGGCCTGGAACGCCTTCCCCACAAAGGCCCCCATTCATCATTTCTTCACCCTGTGACTGAAATGTGATGTGGAAGCAGGCAATCGTAGAGCTAAATACAGGATCAAAACCCCAAATTGCACTAGGGTGGTAGCTTTGTGGTTTCCAAGTCTTTTTTAACAGACCTCACAACTTGGACACGCTTCTTGACCTGCCCAGACTATGATGAGTCCATGGAGCTAGGAATCCCCAGCATGACAACCAAGCACTTGTCTCCCAGTTTCTGACGTGTTTTCCTTTAAATGTCTCAAAGGCCTCCCTGGCTTATTCCTGTAAAAGGTAATCCATGCACTGACAAGATACAGAAAGAGGAGAGATACAGGATGGGATCTCAGGTAGGCATTTGTGACACCCGAGTCGATGGAGAGTATCTTTCGGGTCCTGCTGCTGGCTAGGAGGACCAGGGTGGAGAGAGAAGGTCACAAGGAAGGAGAGATTAAGCAGTTCTTGATAATCTGTCTTCAGGACATGGGGTCCCATCGTATGCTGCTTTTGTTTCAAAGGGGTACTTGGGCATTTTTAATTAAATTCAACACCTGATTCACTCAGTTGAAAGTTTCCCTGGTCATTATCTGTGGATGGTGGTGCCAGGGATCCTAGGAGATAAAGAACTAAGCTTGCAGTATGATTGTGGAGCCCCCAACATCTGCCTGGGGATACTAGGGGTTATGGGGAAGACTTCTAACAAAACTAGGTCTAGCTTTTCTTTTGCCTCTGGCTCTCCTACACTCTGAGTGCTCAGGACAGTGTATGTGCCGGGGAGCTGGAGGGTGGATATAGGCAAGTCAAGTATTGCACATTCCGTGGGTGGAAGGAAGTTCATTACTGAATATCCCCAAGTATTACAGTGACTATTTTCTTGGCAGTCATATATATAAAAATGCTACTTAAGATTTTTCACTTTAATAAAAATGAATCTCATTAATCAAAAAATACATGTAGTTTTTTAAAATTTAAGTTTATTTATTTTAATTGGAGGCTAATTACTTTACAATATTGTATTGGTTTTGCCATACAACAACTTGAATCCGCCACTGGTGTACACATGTTCCCCATCCTGAACCCCCTCCCTCCTCCCTTTCCATACCATCCCTCTGGGTCATCCCAGTGCACCAGCCCCAAGTATCCTGTATCCTGCATTGAACCTGGACTGGTGATTCGTTTCATATATGATATTATACATGTTTCAATGCCATTCTTCCAAATCATCTCACCCTCTCCCTTTCCCACAGAGTCCAAAATACTGTTCTATACATCTGTGTCTCTTTTCCTGTCTCGGATACAGGGTTATCATTACCATCTTTCTAAATTCCATATATATGCATTAGTATCCTGTATTGGTGTTTTTCTTTCTGGCTTACTTCACTCTGTATAATAGGCTCCAGTTTCATCCACCTCATTAGAACTGATTCAAATGTATTCCTTTTAATGGCTGAGTAATACTCCATTGTGTATATGCACCACAGCTTTCTTACCACAATGAGGTACCATTTCACGCCAGTCAGGATGGCTGCTATCCACAAGTCTACAAGCAATAAATGCTGGAGAGGGTGTGAAGAAAAGGGAACCCTCTTACACTGTTGGTGGGAATGCAAACTAGTACAGCCACTATGGAGAACAGTGTGGAGATTCCTTAAAAAACTGGAAATAGAACTGCCTTATGACCCAGTAATCCCACTGCTGGGCATACACACTGAGGAAACCAGAATTGAAAGAGATATATGTAGTTTTTTATTTTTATTTTTTTAAAGTGAGAAGATATCCAAGCAGAGATCTTTCTTTAGGTCAGTCCTTGATATCCTTAAAAGTCCATAGCTGTCACTCAGGAGAGAAAAAACAATTTCCCTTTATCCTTCTTTAGATCTGGCCTCATATGTTGTGTTAATGTTCACCCCAGTATTGCAGTTATCAAGTAAAGATAACTTCTCAAGAAGGGCATGATATTAGTTACATATTTTATCCTTCTGTCCCCAAATCTGACTCGTTTTGTTGACAATCCAGCCATAGGACAGACCCACATGTTTTCTTTACCATCAGCAATGTAGAAAGAAGCACAGATTTAGTTTCCAGATGAACAAAGAAATATGAAAATTTGAGCTTAGTTAATATTCTGTCTTCTCTCCCTTCTACCCAAGACATCTCAGAAGTTTCTAATGTTGTCCAGTACAGTTATGTCACTCATTATTGCCAAGGGATTTTACCCCACAGCATGATTATCAAGATACAATACAGGTATATTCATATTCTGAGAAAATAACATTTTTGTGATTCCAAAAATGTTTAAAGGAGATATTCGTTTTAAGGACCTAAGAAAGAACTCCTTTAAAAAGGCTTTAACATGTATGCTTATCGACAACTGACCTTTAGATCTATTGAATTGAAGATTATTTCCTTGTGTTCCAGAAGGAATTTTATGTTTGGTCTCTGTTAAATTTACCTTGACTGAAGTCAAGTTGAAAATCTGGCCTGTAAGTTTTGATAAGAAAAACGTTAACAATGTAATTCATATGTTGAAGAGTCAGAAGGCAATCACTTCAAGAATTTGTTAAAAACTTGGACCAATGTATTTATTTCTAAAATGTATTTGTTGGTGAAATACGATCAGGGATCTTTCAGATTGTCTATGATACTACAGGATAGTCAGCCTTCCCTTTAATTTATAGTAATCCAGATAGTTTTTGTCTTTCTCTTCTTTCTTCCATTTGCTTGGCCTTTTCTTCCCACTCATTTTCTATCCAAGAATCATCATCAGAAACAAAACTAACAAAAACCCACAAGAATTGGGAGCATTATGGAATTTGATAGATATGAATTTGGAATTGCTCATCAATTCTTCATCAAATATTGAGATCCTGCAGTGTACTAAGATATTTATATTGCAGAGCAGTGTGGATTGACAAGACATTGACCATTCCTTAAAGGTCTTATGTTAAAGCAGGTGATACAGATGTTTAAAGAGCAGTGATAGAATTTGAAAATTATTTTCATAGAGAGGTACATGCAGAGTGTTGCACAATATGCATAGAAAGGAATTTATCCTACCTGGTGGTATTTTTAAGACTGCAACCTCATAAGAAGAGGTGACCTTAACTGGATCTGGGTAGGTGGGTAAGAGTTTGCAGAGTTCATATTACAGGATACAAATTTACTTACTATTCAGAAAGAAGTTAAAGCTTATATTCCATAACAGATCTAACCTTCCTCATAAGCTTCTGTCCTCCTGAGTTAGTGGACCAGGGACTGGGTTATGGAGAAGAACTTAACTTGCCAGCTAATTTCATTCCCTTATGGTCTTTTCTGTTTTAAATAATTCAGTCTTTCAGGGAAAATACTCAGTCTTTCAGATTTTCCCTTTCTTCCTCATGCTCCTTTCCAACGTAATATAACTTTTTTTTTTCTGGGTATTTGAAAGAATTTAATGTGACTTCTTGGTAGCAGAGAAGATTTGTCCAGATCCTCATGGAGTCATTTGGCTTTGGTCCCTGGACTGGTGTTCACTGAGGTACAGTTGGTCCCACTTGACCTTTTGGGGAGAAGGGTCCAGATTTATGATTTCCTTAGTCCTAATCTTTTATGAAATTTTACTCACTGTACCCATATTGTGTGACTTCAGGCTTTTGCACAACCACCATTGTACAAATTCTGAAGTTTCTCCTATGCAAGCTAAAGTACTAGAGCCCCTTCGGACTATGTGCAGGCTGAGGAAACCAGGAAGGCTGCTGCAGGGTGGGAGGTAGAAGGAAAAGCTGGGCATCTGGGCATCAGCAGTGCTCCTAGGGCATACCCAAGGAAGCCAATACCTCTTGCTATGGTACTTAGGTTCTTTCATAAAAATCTTGTTCTTTCTCTAGAGATTCCTCTCTGAGCTGCTGCTGCTGCTGCTGCTGCTAAGTTGCTTCAGTCATGTCCAACTCTGTGCGACCCCATAGATGGCAGCCCACCAGGCTCTGCCATCCCTAGGATTCCCCAGGCAAGAACACTGAAGTGTGTTGCCATTTCCTTCTCCAATGCATGAAAGTGAAAAGTGAAAATGAAGTCACTCAGTCGTGTCCGACTCTTCGTGACCCCATGGACTGCAGACTACCAGGCTCCTCTGTCCATGGGATTTTCCAGGCAAGAGAACTGGAGTGGGGTGCCATTGCCTTCTCCACCTCTCTGAGCTATCCATCCTCATTTCTCATCCAGGGAGAGACTATCCAGCGACACCAATTAGAGCACTCTGTGAAGAATAAGAGGAAACAGTGGGGTCAAGATATATAAGGAAGATTAAACAGATTTAGTTTGAATTTGGGAGATGAGTTGCTGAAGAAGACAGCAACATTTGTTGCTTGGGTGATGATGCAGCTAGTGATGCCATCAGTCAAATAAATAGTATAATGCATTTGGGAGTAAATTCAGTGAGGCTAATATTGATAATTGTCTTAGCAGTAATAGAAAACAGGCTTAAGTCTTTTCAATATGTTTTGCTGTACTCAATAGAATATGCTCATCTCTCTTTGCCTGTCCAGAAAGAACTTACAAATCAAAATCATTACATGTTATTAATTTTGTAAAATTACTGGGAACATATCGAAGTGTGGATTTTTCAATTTAAGGTGAGGAGGAAGTTTTCAACAAAGTAAAAATACACCACATTTTAATAATCCGTGTTAACGAATGGAGTGGAACTTTAACAAACATACTAAATATGCCAATTCAAAACTCAGTTCTATACATAACCAGTAGTATTTTCTCTCTCTGGATTTTCTAATCTATTTCAAATAAAAGTTTAAAAGTAGTTGTTATTGAACAATGGAAAGGAAAATACGTAGCTCCATTAAGAGTAACAATTCTGAAGAGTCATTCATTTACAAGAAGCATGTTTAACCTATTAGATTATGCAGAGCTGCACATGATTAGATAATTTGTGCAGGCATTTGTGTAGCAATTGGGAAGTCAGTCACTTTACTGTGGTGGCAACACATCTCCATTGAAAAGCTTATAAGGAGGGCGTGGCAACCTACTCCAGTATTCTTGCCTGGAGGATCCCGTGGACAGAGGAGCCTGGTGGACTACAGCCTATGGGGTCGCAAAGAGTTAGACACAACAAGCGACTTAGCATGCATGCACGCACACACATATCGAAGACCTGTAGTATCTCAAGGGCCTCAGTTCAGTTCAGTCACTCAGTCTTGTCCGACTCTTTGCAATCCCATGAATCACAGCACGCCAGGCCTCCCTGTCCGTCACCAACTCCCGGAGTTCACTCAGACTCACGTCCATCTAGTCCGTGATGCCATCCAGCCATATCATCCTCTGTCATCCCCTTCTCCTCCTGCCCCCAATGCCTCCCAGCATCAGAGTCTTTTCCAATGAGTCAACTCTTCCCATGAGGTGGCCAAAGTACTGGAGTTTCAGCTTTAGCATCATTCCTTCCAAAGAAATCCCAGGGCTGATCTCCTTCAGAATGGACTAGTTGGATCTCCTTGCATTCCAAGGAACTCTAAAGAGTCTTCTCCAACACCACAGTTCAAAAGCATCAATTCTTTAGCGCTCAGCCTTCTTCACAGTCCAACTCTCACATCCATACATGACCACAGGAAAAACCATAGCCTTGACAGGACAGACCTTAGTTGGCAAAGTAATGTCTCTGCTTTTTAATATACTATCTAGGTTGGTCATAACTTTCCTTCCAAGGAGTAAGCGTCTTTTAATTTCATGGCTGCAGTCACCATCTGCAGTGATTTTGGAGCCCCAAAAATAAAGTCTGACACTGTTTCCACTGTTTTCCCATCTATTTCCCATGAAGTGATGGGACTGGATGCCATGATCTTCGTTTTCTGAATGCTGAGCTTTAAGCCAACTTTTTCACTCTCCTCTTTCACTTTCATCAAGAGGGTTTTTAGCTCCTCTTCAGTTTCTACAATCAGGGTGGTGTCATCTGCATATCTGAGGTTATTGATATTTCTCCCGGCAATCTTGATTCCAGCTTGTGCTTCTTCCAGCCCAGCGTTTCTCATGATGTACTCTGGATAGAAGTTAAATAAGCAGGGTGAAAATATACAGCTTTGACATACTCCTTTTCCTATTTGGAACCAGTCTGGTGTTCCATGTCCAGTTCTAACTGTTGCTTCCTGACCTGCATACAGATTTCTCAAGAGGCAGGTCGGGTGGTCTGGTATTCCCATCTCTTTCAGAATTTTCCACAGTTTATTGTGATCCACACAGTCAAAGGCTTTGGCATATTCAATAAAGCAGAAGTAGATGTTTTTCTGGAACTCTCTTGCTTTTTCCACGATTCGGCAGATGTTAGCAATTTGATCTCTGGTTCCTCTGCCTTTTCTAAAACCAGCTTGAACATCAGAAAGTTCACGGTTCATGTACTGTTGAAGCCTGGCTTGGAGAATTTTGAGCATTACTTTACTAGCATGTGAGATGAGTGCAATTGTGCAGTAGTTTAAGCATTCTTTGGCATTGCCTTTCTTTGGGACTGGAATGAAAACTGACCTTTTCAGCTATATGTAAGTTATGTATGCATCTACAAAGATAAGTATATTATCATTTTGGCCCTCTTTGTTACACTTCGGTTCAGTTCAGTTGCTCAGTCACATCTGACTCTTTGCGACCCCATGAACTGCAGCATACCAGGCCTCCCTGTCCGTCACCAACTCCTGGAATTTACCGAAACTCATGTCCATCGAGTCGGTGATGCCATCCAGCCATCTCATCCTCTGTTGTCCCCTTCTCTTCCTGCCCCCAGTCGCTCCCAGCATCAGGGTCTTTTCAAATGAGTCAGCACTTTGCATCAAGTAGCCAAAGTACTGGAGTTTCAGCTTTAGCGTCAGTCCTTCCAATGAACACCCAGGACTGATCTCCTTTAGGATGGACTGGTTGGATCACCTTGCAGTCTAAGGGACTCTCAAGAGTCTTCTCCAACACAACAGTTCAAAAGCATCAATTGTTTGGCACTCAGCTTTCTTCACAGTCCAACTCTCACATCCATACATGACCACTGGAAAACCATAGCCTTGATTAGACGGACCTTTGTTAACAAAGTAATGTCTCTGCTTTTGAATATGCTATCTAGGTTGGTCATAACTTTCCTTCCAAGGAGTAAGCGTCTTTTAATTTCATGGCTGCAGTCACCGTCTGCAGTGATTTTGGAGCCCCCGAAAATAAAGTCTGACACTGTTTCCACTGTTTCCCCATCTGTTTGCCATGAAGTGATGGGACCAGATGCCATGATCTTAGTTTTCTGAATTGGTTACACTTAAAACCCCCAATAAAAACAGAAAACATCAAAAATGGCTGCATCCTTAGACAATGCTGTGCACCAGAAGGATCACTGTGTTCTAGCGCCTTCTCTTCCTCTTATTTGATGTGACTCTGAAAAAAAAAACTCAATTCTTTCCTGAACCTCAGTTTTTATTTCCATGAAATGACAGAGTTTCACCAGGAGCAAACAAAAGAATAATTTATATCCAGGTTCTTTAAGCCCCAAACAGAATTCTTTAAGCCAAGCCTGCATGTGCTCTCTAATTCGACATTTGGGATTAACATAATTCTAATTTTTTTCTCCAAAATCTGTATATCTGATTTTTTAAAAATCTAAATAAAAATCTGTGAGATAGATATTAAGTCTCTTCTATGACTGTGGTTCAATCATAAACTCCTTATTACTAAATTCAGACTGAAACTGAAGAAAGTAGGGAAAACTGCTAGATCATTCCGGTATGCTGCTGCTGCTGCTGCTAAGTCATTTCAGTCATGTCCCACTCTGTGTGATACATAGACGGCAGCCCTGGATCAAATCCCTTACAATTATACAGTGCAAGTGAGAAACAGATTTAAGAGACTAGATCTGATAGAGTGCCTGATGAAATATGGACAGAGGTTTGTGACACTGTACAGGAGACAGGGATCAAGACTATCCCCAAGAAAACGAAATGCAAAAAAGAAAAATGACTATCTGAGGAGGTCTCACAAATAGCTGTGAAAAGAAGAGAAGCGAAAAGCAATGGAAAAAAGGAAAGATATACCCATTTAAATGCGAAGTTCCAAAGAATAGCAAGGAGAGATAAGAAAGCTTTCCTCAGGGATCAGTGCAAAAAAATAGAGGAAAACAATAGAATGGGAAAGACTAGAGATCTCTTCAAGAAAATTAGAGATGCCAAGGGAACATTTCATGCAAAGATGGGCTCAATAAAGGACAAAAATGGTAGGGAACCTAACAGAAGCAGAAGATATTAAGAAGAAGTGGCAAGAATACACAGAAGAACTGTACGAAAAAGATCTTCATGATCCAGATAATCACGATGGTGTGGTCACTCACCTAGAGCCAGACATCCTGGAATGTGAAGTCAAGTGGGCCTTAGGAAGCATCACTACGAATAAAGCTAGTGAAGGTGATGGAATTCTAGTTGAGCTATTTCAAATCCTAAAAGATGATGCTATGAAAGTGCTGTACTCAATATGCCAGCAAATTTGGAAAACTCAGCAGTGGCCACAGGACTGGAAAAGGTCAGTTTTCATTCCAATTCCAAAGAAAGGCAATGCCAAAGAATGCCTAAACTACCATACAGTTACACTCATCTCACACGCTAGTAAAGTAATGCTCAAAATTCCCCAAGCCAGGCTTCAGCAATACATGAACCATGAACTGCTAGATGTTCAAGTTCGTTTTAGAAAATATAAAGGAACCAGAGATCAAATTGCCAACATCCGCCGAATCATGGAAAAAGCAAGAGAGTTCCAGAAAAACATCTATTTCTGCTTTATTGACTATGCCAAAGCCTTTGACTGTGTGGGTCACAATAAACTGTGGAAAATTCTGAAAGAGATGGGAATACCAGACCACCTGACCTGCCTCTTGAGAACTATATACAGGTCAGGAAGCAACAGTTAGAACTGGACATGGAACACCAGACTGGTTCCAAATAGAAAAAGGAGTACATCAAGGTTGTATGTTGTAACCCTACTTATTTAACTTCTATCCAGAGTACATCATGAGAAACACTGGGCTGGAAGAAGCACAAGCTGGAATCAAAATTGCCAGGAGAAATATCAATAACCTCAGATATGCAGATGACACCACCCTTATGACAGAAAGCAAAGAAGAACTAAAGAGCCTCTTGATGAAAGTGAAAGAGGAGAGTGAAAAAGTTGGCTTAAACCTCAGCATTCAGAAAACTAAGATCATGGCATCTGGTCCCATCACTTCTTGGGAAATAGATGGGGAAACAGTGGAAACAGTGGCAGACTTTATTTTGGGGGCTCCAAAATCACTGTGAATGGTGATTTTAGCCATGAAATTAAATGACACTTACTCCTTGGAGGGAAAGCTATGACTAACCTAGACAGCATATTAAAAGCAGAAACATTACTTTGTCAACAAAGGTCTGTCTCATCAAGGCTATGGTTTTTCCAGTGGTCATGTATGGATGTGAGAGTTGAACTATAAAGAAAGCTGAGTGCTGAAGAATTGGTGCTTTTGAACTGTGGTGTTGGAGAAGACTCTTGAGAATCCCTTGGACTGCAAAGCGATCCAACCAGTCCATCCTAAAGGAGATCAGTCCTGGGTATTCATTGGAAGGACTGATGTTGAAGCTGAAACTCCAATACTTTGGCTACCTGATGCTAAGAGCTGACTCATTTGAAAAGACCCTGATGCTGGGAAAGATTGAGGGCAAGAGGAGAAGGGGACGACAGAAGATGAGATGGTTGGATGACATCACTGACTCGATGGACAGGGGTTTGGGTGGATTCCGGGAGTTGGTGATGGATAGGGAGGCGTGGCGTGCTGCGGTCCATGGGGTCGCAAAGAGTCAGACACGACTGAGTGACTGAACTGAATTGAACTGAGGACTGAGAAGACTATGGCTCAGAAAGTTCAAGGAAACTGCAACCCACTCCAGCATTCTTGAATGAAAGCACCAGGGACAGAGGACCCTGGTGGACTACAGTCTATGGGGTTGCAAGAATCAGACATATATTAAGGACTAAACCACAACTACCACAACCAGGACTGAGGAGACTATGGCTCAAATAGTTCAGTTAACAATAGATTGGAAATGGGGTATGTATGGCTCCAAAGCTCGTGCATTTTGTTTCATTAAAGGAAGAATAAAGAAATGGGAGAAAAAGGCAATTTATAGTATTGACATATTTTTATGGATTAGTTTTTTAACATTTAATGAAGTTTTACAACTGCAAAGCCATTGGTTAGAATATCATGTTTACTTTTAGCATTCACCATATTCCTTTATTCAACTGGTGTTTGGCTTTTATAGAGTCTTCAAAGTTGAGTTTCTCACCCTTTCTAAAATGCTTTTAGAACTTGTACGTAAACAACATGACCTAACTAAAGGTGTGTCTTCTGGCAAAGTGATGGGGAAAATTAAAACAACTTTCTGATAGATACAAAATAATGCTATTTATGTTTTAGATGATGGAAAATGCTGTTTTAAATCATGGCATAGTTTGGTTAAAAAAATCCTCAAATTAATTGTTACCCACATTCCCGTTATTAGAGACCTCTTATTTATGAAATCTTTCCATTTTGAACTTCATTAGCTACAAACACATTGAGGAGGTTTTGCTCTAGGATAAAGGAGGTGACTGGTGAGAAATTATTCAGGAATTCTAACTATACAGACAGTATGCACAGAATACACAATCAGCTTATTTGAGTCCTGAGCTTTTCATGGGTTAACTCCAACCCTGACTCTGCCTTTTTACAGCTGTTTGACCCAAACTAAATCACTGAGGGATCACACCACTCTTCAAATTATCTTCTTGCTAAGTACTCAAGTTTAATTTGACACATCTTTTGTATAGGTAATATGTTTTCAGAATAATGAGCATGGAACACATTAAAAGGCTTTTAATCTATCAACTGTTACTATAAAAAAGACATCCAAATTCCCATTTTTAAATTCCAAACAAGTCTGTGGTTATTGTTTATTTGTCACTTTTAAACAAGCTAGTTACTTTGTCGGAACACAAATACAAGCCCAGTGGGAGCCACAAGGCATGATTGTCCTGTTTGGACCCAGGGTTGATCTTGAGTGCAGTTGGCAAAGGGGAAAAAAATGTTTGATGTTAATCTGAAATGTTCCTGAAAGGCTGTGTGTGATTTGAGGATGGATTTGGTCTCTATGGGTGCCTCGGGAATTTTTATACATAGTTGATTTTAGAAAGTACTTTTATTTAGAGCTGCTTTTATGCCAGTGATGGGGCAGACCACACCATAATTACACATTTTAGAAGGGAGGATCCTTTGATGACAGATGTAATTTCTACCCCCTCATTTTTCCCCAGTAGAAAGATTAACATTTAAAAACACTTTGAAAATGGCTTGGTCTTTTTTTCACATGTGGATTTTTTTTTTTTTTTTGAGTCTTGAGGAAATTTATGCAGGCTGTAGTTTTTAATGGAAAAGAACACATCAGGGAGTTGATTTCTTTTCCTTGTCCAAAATAGAAAGGGTGTGGGTTTTCTCCCTTTGATGTGGATGCATGAGACACACCTCCTCCCCAGCACTTTTGATGACTTTAATATTTCCTGCTGTTCAGACTTTGACAAGAGCCTCCCACCTTTTCTCCCTGTCTTTCCTTAAAATACATAAGAGGTTTTGCATTTATTAGGCCAAATGTAATCTTGGATAAATGCTGAAGAAGGAAGACTGCAAATTATTTTCATAATTTGGTTTTCAAGACTTCAGAAAATCAATTTTATCATAAGAGGAAATCCTAGACACCCTTATTAGCTGCTCAGTTTTGATGATCTTCGGCAGATGCAGGTAAGTTCCATGATTTTCTGCTTTATGGGTTTCTAGTTATACATATATTTTCACCCACTTAAACTTGGCATATTGTGTTCTTTAACCAAAATATTATTGCAATAAAATTTCAATTTTCATCAAAAAATGTATTTGTATTATGATGAATGGTTTCTTGTCGTTAGTCTCTTCTGTCTTCCACTATCTCCTGGGGGAGTTTGCTCCAATTCATGTGCATTGAGTCAGTGATGCTCTCTAGCCATCTCATCCTCTGTTTGTTCCCTTCTTCTTTTGCCTTCAATCTTTCCCAGCATCAGGGTCTTTTCAGATGAGTTGGCTCTTCGCATCAGGTGGCCGAAGTATTGGAGCTTCAGCTTCAGCCTCAGTCCCTCCAATGAATACTCAAGGTTGATTTCCTTTAGGATTGACTGGTTTGATCTCCTTGCTGTCCAAGGAACTCTCAGGAGTCTTCTCTAGCACCACAGTTTGAAAGCATCAGTTCTTTGGTGCTCAGCCTTCTTTATGGTCCAGCTCTCACATCCATATATGATTACTGAAAAAATAATAGCTTTGACTATATGGACTTTTGTTGGGAGAGTGTTGTCTCTGCTTTCTAATATGCTGTCTAGGTTTGTCATGGCTTTCCTTATGGATGGTAGTAGTGGTATTAATCCTTCCTGAGCATTTACTCTATGCAAAGCACTCTGCTAAGCACATCCCCTTCAGAAACTCACTCATTTCCCATAAGTCTAGAGGTAGGCATTCTGTTTTTTATAGCTGAGGAAACAGACTGCCTTCTGCACATTTATATAATTAGGAAAGACAAATTCAGGACTGGCATCTGAGGGTCCTCTCACAGCAAGGCCTGTGTTTTAGTCATGAATTTGTTTAGCCTCTTAAGCTGAGTGTCTTGAGTCACATGCCTCAGACTGCCATAGTAATTCAGAACATTTTTAACTCCATGAATTATAATTTTGTTAGACAGAATGGCTAGTTATTTTCACAGTCTTTCTACTGGAACAGTCCTATCATTGATTCTTTGAATCCCTTCAGTTTTTCTGTGTTTCATATTATAACCTAGTTTTTGTTCTAAGATAGTCTTCAGTTAAAGTAAACTGATCATTTTAAGATTTTGAGGAAAATGATACAATGCAAAATGATAGTATCTAGGGCAGACATAGAAACAGAGCTGGCAGGTGTATCACTTTGCTTCTGTTCCAGACCAGAATGGTGGGCTTAGAAACAATTTCTTGTTCTTATCAGCCCAAAAGGCAAAATATGGTCAAACTAGATGATAGTGTACTCTAGGAATCAGACTTGCTTTCCTGAAAAAATGCAAAGGGCTTTCCCCCTTTTCAAATCTCTCTTTTTCTTTCTGCTTATATTCAATTTCAGTTTTGTGAACATATAATATACTAATATACAACTCAATGTGGGAAGCCCTTCTGTTATAATCATTTATTTTGGGGTCAATGGTAACATGAAACTATATTTTTATATATTATATACTAAAGTAAGAATAAAAAAATCAGATAAGAAAACCTCAAAGACTTTATATAAATGTATAATGCCATACTCTGATAATTTCTATAACCCAGTGAAAAAGATACATATGCTTTTCTTATTACATGAGAAACTCAGAAACTGAGGCACAGAAGTACCATTTTTCTGCTGGGTGTCACTGTACGTGTTAGATCGTTTACCTGGGTATGAATGTCCACATAAACATAGTAATCTAAACCTTGCACTTCTTTTGAAGTAAATTATTGTCTGTGAAGGAATGAAACAGAATGCTTCTTTTTCTTTAACTAAGAGGTTCTAGAAGGTGTCTGTGAATCCAGCAGGCCATTATTCTAATTTTGTTCTCCCATATTTCTTCATCACAGACACTGCCTGGATTAGTGGGTTTTTAGATGATTTTTCCCTCGTTTTATTCCCAGCCATAGTGGGGTGTTATAAAAATTATGCAAATTTAATTCTCTGACAGGTTTGTCATTAAGATCATCTGGAGACAATGGGATAAAGACTGAAACTTCTGAGTGTCATGATAATGACACCCAAGGTCCTTCACACAATCCCAGGAAACCAGGAAATAAGGTGTCATGAGTTGTGGGAATATATCTAAAGGCATGCTGCCGGTTCATATCCGAACAAAAACCCAATTTAAACTAAAATTTATTTCTCACTTGTGCTTACATGTATTAACTGTATTGTCACAATAATCTTTTATTGTAGGTGCTATTATGTCCCCATTTTGCAAAGTGGATGATTGAGGCACAGAGAAGTTAAGTTGCTGTCCAGAGTCACACAGCTAGTGAATGACTGAGCTCAGACTGAGGCATGGTGGGCATTTGGGCTCCAGAGCCCACACCTCCAACCACTGTGCATGTGGCCTTCATTCAAACAGTCCCCCTGCCCTCCTGCACCTTCAATTGAAGAGTCCAAGAGAGCTGTTTAACCATTCTTGCACCACTGAAATAAGAATATTCAGGCATATATGTTGCCTTCATTGCTGCTTCCCTGTATGTACAAAATCTTAGTTGCAGGAAGTAAGTGATAATCTTAGAAAGAATAAATAAATTAAAAAAAATGAGAAGTCTGTATGTACAATCAGAACTCCCTATGAAATTAGGGGTGAAGATAGTTAATACTTGACATTGTTCTCTATAGCCCTTCCCAGTCTGTGAACACATATACCAATTGGTCTTAGTATATACTCTCCTGTCTCATGGGGCTGTTATTGCTTGTCGGTCTCCTTTGCTAGATTATAAAACTTCTAGTATGTAATTTCCTGTAATCACTTGCCTTGAGTAGGTAATGAGGAGTGATGGTTGAATTAGATAGTAGTAGAAGTTGAAACAACAGCAGCTCCCATTTATTGGGATCCTGTTGTTGTTCAGTGGCTAAGCCATATCTGATTCTAACTAGGATCTTATTAAATGCCGAATGATTGAACAGCACTAATCATATTAGTTTGAATCAAATTCATTGTGAATGTAAGCAAAACTACTAAAATGAGCAGTTTCATAGCCCTGACTACTGAATTTTTCCATCTCTCAGTTCAGTTCAGTTCAGTTGCTCAGTCGTGTCCGACTCTTTGCGACCCCATGAACCACAGCATGCCAGGCTTATCTGTCCATCACCAACTCCCAGAGTCCACCCAAACTCATGTCCATTGAGTCAGTAATGCCATCCAACCATCTCATCCTCTGTCGTCCCCTTCTCCTCCTGCCCTCAACCTTTCCCAGCATCAGAGTCTTTCCAAATGAGTCAGCTCTTCACATCGGGTGGCCAAAGTGTTAGAGTTACAGCTTCAACTTCAGTCCTTCCAATGAATACCCAGGACTGATCTCCTTTAGGATGGACTGGTTGGATTTCCTTACAGTCCAAGGGACTCTCAAGAGTCTTCTCTAACACCACAGTTCAAAAGCATCAATTCTTTGGCACTCAGCTTTCGTTATAGTCCAACTCTCACATCCATACATGACCACTGGAAAAACCATAGCCTTGACTAGACGGACCTTTGTTGACAAAGTAATGTCTCTGCTTTTGAATATGCTGTCTAGGTTGGTCATAACTTTTCTTCCAAGGAGCAAGCATCTTTTAATTTCATGGCTGCAGTCACCATCTACAGTGATTTTGGAGCCCAGAAAAATAAAGTCTGCCACTGTTTCCCCATCTATTTCCCATGAAGTGATGGGACCGGATTCCATGATCTTAGTTTTCTGAATGTTGAGCTTTAAGCCAACTTTTTCACTCTCGTCTTTCACTTTCATCAAGAGGCTCTTTAGTTCTTTGCTTTCTGCCGTAAGGGTGGTGTCATCTGCATATCTGAAGTTATTGACGTTTCTCCCGGCAATTTTGATTCCAGCTTGTGCTTTTCCAACCCAGCTTTTCTCATGATGTACTCTGCATATAAGTTAAATAAGCAGGGTGACCATATATAGCCTTGACGTACTCCTTTTCCTATTTGGAACCAGTCTGTTGTTCCATGTCTAGTTCTAACTGTTGCTTCCTGACCTGCATACAGGTTTTTCAAGAGGCAGGTCAGGTGGTCTGGTATTCCCATCTCTTTCAGAATTTTCCACAGTTTATTGTGACCCACACAGTCAAAGGCTTTGGCATAGTCAATAAAGCAGAAGTAGATGTTTTCCATCTTTCAGTGTTTATCTAAACATTACCAAATACTGGACTCTATTCTAAGCAATGAAGATACAATGGTAATTCAAGAAAAAAGCAAACAAGCAACTCTTGATCCCTGGATTTATGAAGTTTACAGTCTAGGGACTTTGAAGGATGACCATGTTCCTCTTCCCCTTAAGTATTCTCCCTCCCACCGTCCCCCACCTGTCTCTAAACTCCAGTTTTACTATCTTGTCTCTTGAGGAAGGGGATGGAGAGAGTTCAGAGTTGCTACTGTACCTCTATTTTCTCTTGAGCTATGTTGGATGCAATTGGAAGGGCCCTCTATTGTTTCACCTTGGGCCCATTGGAGTTTTGAACCATCTGAAAACTGTTACATTTAGCAACATTTTCCTTTTCCTGATCTCATATTCCCGTCAGTTCCAATCACTACTCTCTGGGAGGCTCTGATTAAATGTGGTATTTGGATAATGAAGAGATGGTAAATTCTGGTCATGTCATGATAAGAACTTTGATCTTAAGTGAACAATGACTAGTTTTCACAGCCTTGTTCCTTTGTTTCTCTTCCTAAATATGTATCTAAAGGATACTTCCTCTCCTTGTTGTTAAAATTAATTTGGTTAATGTAATAACCTAATTACTACAATTATAACCAAGGCTTTATGATGTGCATATAGCCTTTATTATTTCAAAACCCTTTGTTGTTCATTGTATCTTTGATTCTCAAAAAACTCTGTGAGATAGATATTACATCCTTCTTTTACATAATGAGGTAATTAAAGAGGTGAAGAGGATGCCTGAATTGACCACTAGTTAAGGAGTATCCTGGGCTTCCCAGGTGGCTCAGTGGTAAAGAGTCCACCCAACAATGCAGGAGATGTGTTCCATTCCTAGGCTGGGAAAAAATCAGCAACCCACTCCAGTATTCTTGTCTGGGGAAATCCCATGGGGTGGACTACAGTCCATCGGGTTCTAAAAGTCGGACACAACTTAGAAATTAAACAGCAACAAGGAGCATTCCATGTTTTTGTACTAGACAATGTTACCATTCGAGTAGGAAATGGCAACCCACTCTAGTATTGTTGCCTAGGAAATCCCATGAACAGAGGAGCCTGGTGGGCTGTATTCCATGGGATCACAAAAAGTCAAATATGACTGAGCGACTAACTAAGCACAATACTGCCATTACTCAGAATACATATCAACAGCCACTCTCTTTGCTGGAGTGTGTGTGTGTGTGTGTGTGTGTGTGTGTGTGTATTTGAGTGAGAGAGAGAAAAAGAGATTAGAGAAAAGAGGAAAAAGAGATCTCGTTAGGAGAAAAAAAAATTTCCATTTCAACGGATGTTCCAGACCTGAATCCAGACCTCAGTTCTTTTTAATGGCATAAAGGTTTTTGGTTTGTCTGGACAGAGAATGAGAAGAAAACCTTGAAAAAGAGCCAATTGCTACAGATGACTAGGCAGAGAAAATGTCCAGTGTTGCTAGGAGACCAGTTCTGCCGTCAGGCTCAGGAATGAGAACACACTGGATGGAGGGCATTGGGCTGGAATTCTTGTTTGACATAAACTATTGAATCACGCATGCCAGTGAGGCTGAGTCAGAATCAACTAGAGCTAAAAGCAGTCAAGAAAGTTTTCCTACTTTCTTTTTTTATTTTTTCTCTTTTTTTAAAAAATATTTTTTTAGGTATAAACCCTTAATTAAAGATTCAGTGGTAAATATGGGATACTTAGACATTTTTAGTACCATGCTGAGGCAGAAGTTTATAAACTGTTTTAAACCATCATTCAAAATGAGAAACACTTTCTCTGAAAATAGTAAGCTAAAAGAGACTTTTAACTTGTTTGTTTTCAGAGTTCCTTTGAGGTAGTTGAAGTTATTGATCAAATGAATCATCATTACTGAGTTAAGGTCAAGATTCTTTGTACTGTTTGTAAGAGAAGACAGCATGGTGTGTTCTTACCTGGACTCAAAAAACCTTTTTATTCATCTCTGTACCCATATAAGTAGTCATTACAGTCATGCATGTCATCTTTTCTCTGTGGGTTTCCTTTTACTCAGATCACTGAGGCCAGGTTTGTGGATTACAATATCTTCTGAAATGTTTAGCTTTATTTCATTCCAGGACCACAGACAGATGTCACCAACCTGATCAATTACATTTATCCTATGTGGATCACAAGATAAACTTGGAGATGATATGGGTCAGTCCTGAAGCAAGTCCCGTCACTCTGCTGGAGCCATAATAATAGCTGCTTCATCTTTGCATGATTAAGTTAGCATTTCAATGTATTCTCAGCATTTCATTTCCTAGAGCCAGGAACAACTTCAGGGAATGTTCTGGCTTTTGCTGGTTTTTGGTAAAACACATTCTCTCACTTGTCAAGATTGCAGGAAGCAGGGAGCTCTTGGCTCTCAAAATCCAGAGTGTACTCCTGCCAAAGCATATAAGTCTCTCAAAATTAAGGATAGTTGTCTTTAATTGTTTCAGTTTTAACATATATGTAATCTCACACCCTAAAATAGCTGGAAGCCACCAATGCTGGCAGTGAAGGTTGAGCCCAGGAAGAAATGAACCCAAAGTTGTCCAAGAAATATGAACTGAATAGATGAAATAAAATCTGCTTAATCCCCTTTGAATACTTTGCAGAGCAACAGTTTATGTTACCATGAGCAGTATAAGACAAAGCTGTGTTTAAATTTCCCTAGAGGATTTTCTTTGAAAGGTTTCTGATACATCTTCAGAAGAAATACTTTTGTTTGGAAAAGTTTAAGGATGAACCATTCCAAAGCACAGATTCATCATATTGCTGCTCTAATGTAAAATCTTCAGTGATTCCTATGGCGTGTATAGTGTCTGAATTAGTCTGGAATTCAAGGCTTTTAGGATCTGAGCCATCTTATCTTTCAGGCTGATCTTCCACTAATCCTAAGTCTCCCAGGTACCAACCCAAACTCTTCCCTACTCATCTTTTCCTTGGTATCTCTCTCTCTCATCTTACATGTCTGGATTCTATCATCTTTTCAAGCCCCTTCTCCAGTGCGCTGTCTTTCAGGAAGCTTTCTCTGACCTGTGCAGTTTGGGAGAATGTTTTCCCATCTCAGAAATCTCACAAGGTTTTATCTCTGAGTGCATTTATTCTTTTCAACCTTGTGGATCAGTTTTTTCATCGTCCAGTTTTCTCTTCATTACTAGGCTCTTAGCTCCTTGAGAACAGAGTCCCTTTCTGTTTTACTTCCAGGTTGGTCAAAGTATGCTAATTATATGCTAATAAGTGATGGAGTGGATGAATGGATTATACATTAATAAGTGATGGAGTGGATGAGTGAGATCTGGAGGAAGTGCTGTTTGTCAGCACTCATGCAGGGTGAAGAGAGAGCAGCAGTGTACAAAGTTAGAGGACAAATCCATTCTAACCAAAAGGAGAGGTTTCACAAGGAAGTGATTGTAGGCAGAGTTGTCTTAATTGTCCAAAGGTTTAATTCTTTGTAAGTGTTCCTCTCTCTATTGTACTTTCAGATCTTTTCTTTCTTAATTATAGTCTTGTAATTTATCAAAGAACTGCGAAGAACTGACTCACTGGAAAAGACCCTTATGCTGGGAAAGATTGAAGGCAAAAGGAGAAGGGGATGACAGAGGATGAGATGGCTGGGTGGCATCCCCAACTTGATGGACATGAGTTTGAGTAAGCTCCGGGGGTTGGTGGTGAACAGGGAAGCTTGGTGTGCTGCGGTCCATGGGGTCACAAAGAGTCGGACACAACCAAGCGACTGAGCAGACCTGAATTTATCAAAGGGAACTAAGAGGATGCATGAGAAAGTGAAAGAAAAAGGCATGGCACAATCAAAAGTTACAGTAAGTCCCCTACATATGAACCTTCAAGTTGAAAGCTTTCAAAGATGTGACCTTGCATTCGCATGTCCAGTCACATAAGTTATTTCATATGTCTGGTGTATATTGTCACCTGTGTGCGTCCTGTACAAGTAGTTATGCTTTCCTGTGCTTTACTATATAGTACTGTATAGAGTACAGATATACAGTATCTCTACTTCAAGCCCAAGATTCTGGAAGCAAGCATAAAAACAGCAGTGATGTAGCTGGTACTACTGTACTTTTCAAGGTACTGTACTATAAGATTTAAAATGTTTCTTTATTTTTTGTGTTGATTTTTTTATTTATTATTTGTGTGAGAAGGATTGTACATCTATTACAGTACAGTAGTATATAGCTGATGGTGTTAGTCAGATATCTAGGCTGACTTTGTTGGACATAGGAACAACTGAACTTAACAAATGTGCCCCCGAATGGAAGTCATTCATATGTAGGGGATTCACTGATTGGCTACAGAGGCAATAGGTTTCCCTTTACTTGTGGACACACCCTCTCTCTCTTTATCTTTCCCCTTGTGACTGTAATGAGATGGGGTTGGTTCCATAATATTCATACACAATATGGCTTTTGTAAACATGAAAGTTATATTGTGTTTAAAAATCTTAGGAGATTGCTTTCTCTTTACAGAGATGTCTTTACTGTGGGATTATAAATTTAGAATCATAGTGTTCTAGATTTACTTTCAGACTCACTGGAATAAATGTGATCTTAAATGGTTCAATGACACTTTACTAATAAGTTGAAACTATACAAGAGCAAGTAATTTAGTTAGAGTTGAATAGCTTTTTTTTTTTAATTAATTAATTTATTTATTTTTAATTTTTACTTTACAATTCTGTATTGGTTTTGGCATAGATTGACATGAATCCACCACAGGTGTACATGCATTCCCAAACATAAAGACTCAAGAGTAAAATCCAGTATTAAATCATAGGTTAAATATCCTGTTTTTTGTTGGTCTGGGGATATTTTTTGATTTAATGATCAATTGTTCACTGAGGGATCTGAGTCAAAAAAATGAACTGCCCTCAAAGGATTCTTAGTAAGTCCTCTTCATCATTTTAAAAATTCAGGTAAAGTCCTGATTCGCCAGTCTTACTTGTAGCTCATTTGAGGTATGGCCTTAGTTCCAAAGGAGCAAAAGTCTTTGGCTGCACTTGAACTGTCTGTTTCCATTATCTGTCGCAAGCATCTCTTCCGTTAGTTCTTGATTATGGGGCATCCATACCCCACTGCACCACTGGGTTTGGAAAAAGAAATTCAGCTTACCATCAGCCAAGCCATAGAAATTCTGGCCCTGCTGTTTGCACTTGTCCTACTTTCTTTGACCGCACTGTAATTTCTGGGGACACAACTGTCATCATCCTTCAATCATGCCCACCAGAGCTGCGATGACAGCCACAGTCCCCAGGCCACGTGACAGGATGCATTCTCGGCCTTTGTGGTTGATGATTTTCTCACTGTCTACACTCAAGCATGCCTGTAGCTGATTATCTCAGACTATGCCTGAAAGTTGAAAGGAGGCAGATGGTTTGTGGTTCATTGTGAGGAGTAAGGTCTTATCGGGGCTGTTTAAACAATGGAATGGTTCCCAAGCCATTGCAGCATTTCTTATCTGTAGCTTTGAGGAGGTGGGGTGCGGGGGTAGACTTGGTGACCTTTCAGGTTTCCTGCCAACTCGGCTGTGAGTCTCTAAGAGCAAGCCAGGGGTCAATGGCTGAATTTGCTTTTAATGTTTTTTGCTGAAGTATGACATATGTAAAATTGCACACATTGTAAGTCACACAGACTATTTATCATCATTTGCAATCCATTCAAAATTCCAAATTAGATATGTCTGTTTCATTATTGCCAAATTCTGACAATCAACATTTTTACAGGGTTGATTACATGCTACTGTTTATATCATCTTTTTGTATAGCATTTGATTTTGTTTTTGTTATTTGCAGTGATATAAATGTAGTTTAAGTATAGTATAGGAAGGTAGTATCTATGATATGAAACTGTTAAAATAGCAGTTTAAAAATAATATTTATTCTTAAGTGATTTAAGAATAATGTTTATTTTTCTGGAATAATATATGTTCATTGCAGTTGATTTGAAAAATACAGAGAAGCAAAGTACAAAAAAGAAATCCAAGTAATCAATACTTACTCAACTTTATCACCTAAGCCTAACTGTTCACAACACTTTAATGTATACCATTTCAGATACACACACCACATGTTCATGTATATTTAAACAAATTTGAATCATACTAAGCATATTATTATCTAACATTTATCAATTAAAAATATGAAATAAATCTCTTAAAATTTTAAATGGCTATAATGTAGCTATTGTATGAATATATTGTAATTTATTTAACAAATACTTGCTTAGTTATTTGAACTGTGTTCAGTTTTACAGTCCCATAAGTATTACATGATGCTCATTATTTAATTTAAATTTTCATTTCTCATCATTTAAAAAAAATACATTCCTAGGAGTAGATTTGCTGGGTCAAATAGTATACATGCCTTAAGACATTTGATATGTATTGCCAATTGCCCTTGAGAAAGTTGGTATCACTTCATACTCTAAATATCAGAGGCTGAGTATTTGTTTCCTAAAACCACTGCCAACTTTCTTTTTTTTTTTTTTTTCAATTTATTTATTTATTTTACTTTACGATACTGTACTGGTTTTGCCATACATAACATGAATCTGCCATGGGTGTACATGAATCCCCAGTCCTGAACCCCCCTCCCACCTCCCTCCCCATACCATCTCTCTGGGTCATCCCAGTGCACCAGCCCCAAGCATCCTGTATCCTGCATCGAACCTAGATGGGCGATTCGTTTCTTACATGATATTATACATGGTTCAATACCATTCTCCAAACTTTCTAAATTATACTTAAATAAAGGAAACTATGAAAATTTGATGGATAAAAAAATTCATTTTGTTTTCATATGCATTGTTGATTATCAATATAAATCATCTGTAAAGTACATTTATTGATCATTGCTTATGTCTTTTGTCCATCATACTGAGGCATTGTTTATATCTCTTATCACTATATAGGATTTAGGTTATGACTAAGGAGATAATAATCTTACACATATTCTTCTGTTTGTCTTTGTTTCTTGAATTATCACTCAAACTCAGACTTGAGATCAGAACATTTACCCAGAGCTAATTTGAAATAAATCTTAAAGACTAGAAAAATGAATACCCTTTAATCAGTCTCAAAAGACTGTTTTACATTTGCAACTTTTTCTTTATGATTTCAAGATGTGTGCCTAGAAAGACCCATGAATAGTACAAGAAGATAGTGACTGTAATCTTTTCTGGAATGAAAAATAGTGAAATAGTCCAACAGTAATTTTAAAATTCTCATTGGAATAATTTGAGTAGTAATTATCCTATTTTTAACCTTTCTAATAAAAATTGATAGTGGCTATCAACCCATATTTGCTCATTGATTATGCGATGCAGGGTTATTTAGTAATTACAGAAGTTAGAATGGATTTATGTATCTTCAGAACTGTGAGCATATTGAGCTGATTTACTGGGAAAAACTTACTGAATATTTTATTTCAATGTTTTGTCTAGGTGACAGATTCCTTGTAGGAACTGGTACTGAAAAGCCTTTTTACTATAGTTTGTAATAGAAGATTTCAAAATTAATGTAAGCCTTTTAAAGGAAATTTATTTCAGCATTTAGCTGGTCAACATTTGGTTACTGTCTAAAACAAATCATGACAGCTAAAGCCAAGGTCTTGGAACATTGCTTAGTTCATCAGTTTCAGTGCAAAGATGTCTTCCAGGAATATGTTGGGATTTACTGAGGAAATTAGGTACTTAGATTTGATGTATCTCTTGGAGGCTAGTGGGGAAAAAAATGTTTCAGAACCTAGAATTAGAGCCAAGTTATTTTACATTCTAAAATTTCACTAATAAATTATTTTTCTTAATTTTATTTATTCTGCATTTAAATCATTGAAAAAAGATCTTGAGAAGTCTCTGTGTAATATGATTAAGCTTAAAGACCAACCTTTTGACTCAATTAACAGAAGTGAATGAAGTGATGGCAACACATAAAATGATACTTGAAGCTGTAGAGAAGTCTGGTATTTGAGGCAGTTTTGAGGTAATGGAAATTACCACTTCAGGCAGACAATTTGTTTTTACTAAAGATAAGTTTTGAGAAGCCAGACTGAATATGACTTGTTAGAAATAAGAATGTTTAACGTGGGAGGGATAATTGACTATATATATACAGTCAAGATGTATTTTCCTGTCAACCCTCTGCCTCCCTGCTTTAAGTATAAGCACTCGCTCCTTTGATGGGGTGCTCTTGATTACAGCTCTTGATAAGCAGGAGAAGAAAAGGAGAGGGGCAGGACTAAGCAAAGCTTCCAATGCTCTTTCAGAGGATGCATCAATTCTTGTAACTAGAAACACACTGGACATGCCTCAATGTCCTTAATGTCCTTTGTCCCAATGCCCTTAATGTTCATTGGGTTAATTCCTCAATTAACTTGAGTGCAAGACAAGAAGATTGAATCAAAATTCTTTTAGAACTCCTTCCGCATCTACTGATGTATTGTGACTTCAAGAGAATGACGTAGAGATCATGTGATGAGAACAGTTTCATCTTGTCAAAGTCAAGTCTGTGGGTCCACCAGCTTCTGTAGGTAGATAGACACTGCTTCTTTCCTTCCTATCTCTTCTTTTTCTGAAAGGTTTTTTTTTTTTTTTTTTGATGTGGACCATTTTTAAAGTCTTTATTAAGTTTGTTACAATATTGCTTCTGTTTTATGTTTTGGTTTTTATACGAAGCATTTGGGATCTTAGTTCCCCAATGAGGGACTGATGAACCTGTACCCCTTGCACTAGAAGGCACAGTCTTAACCCCTGGACTGTCAGGGAAGCCCCTCCCTCCAATCTCAATACTAATGCTAATGATAATAACAACATGAAAGGAAATAAAATAAATCTCTATGCAAAATCACACGCTATCGAGATTTTTGACTAGTACCCTAGACCTAGCCTATTTCCCCTAGCCTTCCAAAGGATTTCATGGGTTCAATTATTCTTTTTCCTCTCTTACATCATCAGGTTCTCTATAACCGTTAGATGACTGCCATCAGCTCACAAACCTACCTTAATTCACCCATCTTAAAACAAAGAAACCACCTTTGACCTCACTTTCCCTCCATTATCACAACTTTAAAAACTGATCTGGACTTCCTGTCTCTACTTCCTCTCACCTATTTCAATGCTGATGCTAGATTTCCATCTATACCATGCACGGTAATGGCACTCATAAACATCCCCAGTGGTCTACACCCTCTTAGAGCTGATGGTCAGTTATCCGAATTAACCTTTCTTGACCTCTCAGCTATTATTTCACTTCTCAGCTATTATTTCATGATTTTGTATCTCTAGGAAAACTCTCCCTTCCCTAGCCTTCCTTTCCTTTACTCCGGCTAGATTTCCTTCTATTTAACTAGCTGTTTTCTATCTCCTTTGCTGGATCTTCTCTTTTACTTTACCTCTGAAGTTTTGAGTGCTTGGACATTTCAGTCATTGAAGAGATGGGTATAATTTTAAAACATAGGAAGGACTGGGAAAGGAAGAAAGATGATCATGACCTATAAATTTTATAGGAAATTTTTTTTGGCTGGAACTTAGGGGAGGAGAAGAGGAGACTTATTTACAGAAAAGTTTAAAATGTCCCACGAAATATGTTTTGTCTACTTTGAGACTAGGAAAAGATTTCTAGGGACTCTGAAACCTCAGAGTGTTTTTAGCCCTGAAATCAATGAAAAGTAAAGGATGCTCACCTGGTGAGGTTACCGAGCTAATTAAGCCCTGCACTGAAGGTAGCAATTTTGTTTTATTGGGAACCAAAGTCTTAGCAATGTTCCAGAAAAGAAACCAAAAGTGTTTCATAGACTTTCTTATTCTTCTTGGTGCACTATCTGCAAAGGGTACAACCCTATGGTCTAGGGCCAAACCACATGGAGGCCATTTGTTCCTTAAATCCCTGAATAGTTATTGAGCTTCTACTTCATGGAAAGCACGGATGGGTGAGGCTGTCTTGGACAAATATTCCAGAGAATATAATTTTTGTTGGAACTAATTAAATTGTCACCTATGAAAATACTGACATCATTAATATGAAGCATTTTTTCCCCATGGTTTCTCAGGATACCACTGGACATGGAATGGTATATGTAGCAGAAGTTTAGAGAGTTATACTACTGTTACTGCTGCTGTCACTTCAGTTGTGTCGGACTCTGTGTGACCCCATAGAGGGCAGCCCACCAGGCTCCCCCGTCCCTGGGATTCTCCAGGCAAGAACACTGGAGTGGGTTGCCATTTCCTTCTCCAATGCAGGAAAGTGAAAGTGAAAGTGAAGTCGCTCAGTAGTGCCTGACCCTCAGCGACCCCATGGACTGCAGCCTTCCAGGCTCCCCCATCCATGGGATTTTCCAGGCAAGAGTACTGGAGTGGGGTGCCATTGCCTTCTCCAAGAGAGTCATAGGAGGAGATTATATCTGGTCTCTGAAAAAAAAAAAATTGCAACTTCTTTTAAAAAAATAAAAGTGTTAAAAATTATACTTACTTGTTTTTGGATGTAAAAGAATCGACATATAGAGGAACTGAAAATTATTGCCAAAGAAGAAAACTGCTTTATGTAGATTAGCAAATGTCAGTCTTTCCACTGAGCTAAACAGGTGACCCTTCTTAGTGATACGCCTTCTCACTCAGGAATTTGCAACTTTTACTATTATAAAACTGGCTCTCTGCTCCTGTTTCATCCTCCAGGAATATTGCACTGGTAGATTGATGAAAGGGTAGTTTTTCAAAGTAGACTAATCTACTAAACAGTTTTACTTTATGCGTCTTTGCCAAGTTCTTAGAAATATTTTTTTAAAATAGGAAATTGTCCAGTTTTTCTATCAGTTAGTGTTTAGAGTAAGTCCAGTTTATCAAATCTGGCATTTTTAATACCCAGTAACTAGAGAAGCCTGGCATGCTGCAGTCCATGGGTCACAGAGTGTCAGACATGACTGAGTGACTGAACTGAACTGAACTGGACCAGGTAATAACTTCCCACCAACATCTATGTGTGTTCAGCAGGGTGAGCATTCCTTCGTGTGGCCAGACCAATAGGGGACTTTCAGTGACCATTTGGGTTGAGGTATCTGGAGTCTTGTCAGCATCAGAGGATGGAACAAGGTTAACTTGCCTACGTTCTTCCATTCTTGTTATTTAATGTAGCTTTTAGTTTTAATTGGCTACTGAAAGTTAACAAGTTACTTTCCTTCTCAAGGTCCTTTCGAAATGTTTGCTCTTTTAAGTTCTGAGAAAGGATGCTTTCATAACGCATGTACACCTGTGGTAGATTCATGTCAATGTATGGCAAAACCAATACAGAATTGTAAAGTAAAATAAAAAATAAATTAATTAATTAATTAAAAAATCATTTATGCTTTTGTAAATACTAAAAAATAACTTTTTGTTGGACACTTATGGGTGAAAAGGATCATAAGTATATGCTTAATAGGTAAATGGGTGAGCACCATAAGTAAATTAATATTAAATATCAGAGAGTAACCTCATGAGAGAACCACTAAGTATCAAAAGAAAAGCCATAGAGAAATTGAGCTGACACCATATGGTGGAAAGGACACTAACGATTTGTCACTGGGAGTTTTTGTCACTAATTATTTCCTTTTCTTTTGTGTGTGGGAGGGAAAAAAATAACTAAAAGGGATATGAGAATCACAGGAGGATTTTTCTCTTTGTTTCTGTGGAAGAAACATGGAAGTTAAGTTTCTAGACTGTGGAAAAGGACCTCACAGTTATTCATATTTCTCCTTCCTTCTTCTCTTCCTACCCCTTTCTCCTCATTTACTATTTATTCAATAAATAGTTCTTGAAAGCCATTCATTCTACTAGTTAAAAAGATGGGTCAGATTCACTTTGTGTGTACAAAGACCTAAACATCTGATAACTATAGCTAAATGTCAAGATAAACTACTTGTGAACATTCTGAAGAGAATTATTGTTCAGCTAGTGACTTTCAGAGAAAGCTCTGCCCAGAGAATGACATTTGAACTGTATCTTGAAAGGTAGGAGAAGAAGACATTCTAGGTGGGAGGACCAATGTGAGAAAAAGCCCAGATGAGTAGCTCTCTGGAGTTTTTGTTTTTGTTTTCCATGAGTTTTGAATAGACAAGGCTGGAGATTGTAGGTAGGAGCCAGATTGCCCATGATTTTGAATGACCTATTAAGAAATCTGTAATGATTTTACTCAATGATTTTAAGTAGAGGAACATCACTCTCAGATTTGTTTCATTAAATTGTACAGATAATAGATTGTGAGAGGACAGACTGATGTGTGACTGAATTAAATACCAGTATTAAATACCAGCTCTTGCAGTAGCCCAGAAAGATTTTCTCATATCATGGTGACAAAGATATGATGACCACATATTTCTGGGCTGTTATATATAAAATTAAGGAAATGGTAAAATATATCAAACAATATTTCTTCTTGAACACTATGTCAGTGAAGGATTTGACTAGAAACAGAGAGGGAAAGAAAGAGAGAAACTTCAGTTAGACTCCCATAAGAGCAGGTACAGGGAAAAAAAAATAAACCTCTGCACTTTTTATTAATATAACCTCTGGCTTTTGTAAAAGATAAATTCATAAATCTCAAGACTTAAAATAACAAAAGTTTAGTTCTCATAAAATGTCCAGCTGGTTGTAGGGGGTGGTAGGGAATACTATACCATCTTCAACTTCAGAATGGCTTCCAAGGTCATCTTGGATCACTGGCATTGGTCAGGCAGTTGGTAGGCAAGGGAAGAGAGAGTACAGGATTACCAGGATTACATGGAAGGTTTCGGGGGATCAAACCTGGAAATGACATATCTCTTGCATACTTCCCCACTGCCTAATTCAGTCTTGTGGCAACAATTAATGCAAAAGGGCTGGAAAATATGCTCTAGCTTTGTGCTCAAGATGAAAGGAAAGCAGATTTAGTTAATGAAAAGCCAGACAGACATTGAAATACTAGCAACGTCTGCACTGATCCTGGGAGAGATTGGATTCTTCCATAGAGATAATGCTTTCCTAGAGACCTTGGACATCTTGCTTTTTGTAGCAAGGGATCTTTAGGCAGGGAGGCCTCCAATCAGGGTGAGCCAGCCTACAGCCCAACTCTATGCAAAAGCAGTTTTGACCTTGAAGATGAAATTAGCTGAACAGCCCCTGCAGTCTCCTGTTTGAATCTAATATGTCTGCATTGCATTTTGCATTTGTTCTGTATCCGAAGGCTTTGTGTGTACCTGAAGCTTGCCTGGCATAAAACAGGAAGGCTTACCTGTGCTCCTCCAGTAGGTCTTCCTGTTATTTCCCCTACCAGGAATATGCTCAAGATGCCATGTTCGTTTAGAAGAGATTTACAAAATTATACAGAATGGCTCGAATTTCATCTTTTAAAATGTGAGCATCTCTGACTTTTGACAAATACAAATTTAGACTATTGAATCATCTCAGTAAAACTCAGAGCTTTGCCGTTTTTCTCTGCATCTATTCCTGGTGCCTATCAGTGTGCTTTGCACACCCTGATTCTCAGTAAACTTAGGTCAAAACAATAAATGCATATGTGCACACACAAAGACTGGACAGGTATATGAGATGTTGTTTGTATTTATATCAAGTTACAAAATGTGCCCCTGCTTGAATCTGTCAGTTCTAGTCTCTCAGTATTCAGATCATTTGGCCATTCAGTATTGCCCTGTTTCCCCACTCACTCCTCAGAGAGGATCAAAAACAAAATGACCTAATTTTGACCTGGAATTTTGTTGTTGGGAGTGTTTATGTTAAAATGATTTCAGTTTAATTTTTATTCAGCATTGAGTTAAATTTAACTGTTTACATGGATACATAGTTAATTATAAACAACATCATGACTAACTCATCACAAAGAAAAGAATGGAAGCTCCTCAATTTCTTTCCTTGCAGAAAATAGTTAAAGAATGAATTGTTTCCTTTAAGACCTCTGTATCTCTCTTCCCACTTATTTCCCTGTAGATCCCAAGTGACAGCTTTAGTTCCAGAGGCAGCTTGGAGGGTCTCTGCTGGTCACCAGAAGCCTCACTCACTCCAAGAATAATATTACCTACAATCATAACAACCATGACAATGAGGAGGAGGAGACTTGGACACACTCACACGTCACTGAACAGCAGGGGTGGAAATTTTACTGAAGCACTATCATCTGAACTTCTGACAAAGCACATACCTGGTATTTAATAGAACATAAAACATTCAAACAGAGCCTTTCAAACCAAAAAAAAAAAAATGCAAAACAGAAGTCTTGGAAGCAACTGCAGACATGACTTTTAAAAATAACATTTTTTTTTCTTTTAACCAAACAATGTCTGGTGGAGTTGTCCTATTTAAAAACAAAAAAACAAAAAACCTTTAGCACTGCAGTCTGTCCTTAATGTAATATTCAAATGCATTGACCAGCATGAGAGTTTAGCAAAATATCTTTTGTTTGTACATTTTCTTTTGCCTTTGGCATCCTGGGAACTAGAATTCTGAGCTTGGGCTTGAAAATAATGAATTCTGAGTCTCTCCAGGGCAGAATGACTGTTTACCTTTCAATAACTCACAGCTCATGCTATCTGCAGACTATTCATCACTGACTAACTAGAAGCAACCTGCCCTTTGTCAGTAGCTGCATTCCACACATGGCACATTTTTCATAGATTATGAAGCAATTTGTAAAGGTAGAACTTTTAACTTTGAAGTAAAACATCTCAGAAGCCATTTATTGGAGAATGGTTTGGACCCAGTATACTGGCTTTATAGAAACATAGCTTGACATAACTTCTTTTAATACATGAGGATCTGTGGGAATGGAAGCTTTGAACTAAACACAAATAGAATTGTCCCATAGGATTTGTACATGGCTCCCAATTACTGCCTACCTCCCAATTACCACCTGCCTCCACACTCTTAGCTTTTCTCCCAGTGTTGGTATTATACCACTTTAGTATTGTATATTCTCTTCTCACAAGTTCATTATATCAGGAACTTGCTCCCTACTGAAATCCTTGGGGATGGTTAGGGCAGAAAGTAGGGTTGGCAGATATAAGAGATATTTGTATTTATTTAGTGAGGAAAAAGTTACTCACTTTGAAGCAAGATATTATTTTACAAATGATCAATCCAGGGCACAAAGAGCTTAAGAAACTTAAGATACTTGCCCAAGTTAGTAAATAGAAGAGCTAGGATTCCAACATAGGTATGGTAGCTTTGCTTTTAAACTACAATGCTCATACATGAAAATAATGCCAGAATTATTATAATCAGTAAGTATTCACTGGATACCTATAAAACCTATGATAAGTATAGTTTTTCAACATTCAGTGAGGGAAAGGTGGTCAATGCATTGCCCATAGGGTTTCAGTTATCAGAGCTATTCTTGAGAATAAGAAATAATTTTATTCACTTACTCAACTTGAATTTGTCAAATGGGGCTATTCCTTGCAAAACACACTGAGATTAGAGAGTTAAATAAAATGATATGTGCATCCAAGTTTCCAGTAGGAGGGAGTGTGATATACTATATACATCTCTCTACAGTACAGTACAGACTTCCCTGGAAGCTCAGAGGTTAAAGCGTCTGCCTCTAATACGGGAGACCTGGGTTCAATCCCTGGGTCAGAAAGATCCCCTGGAGAAGGAAATGGCAACCCACTCCAGTATTCTTGCCTGGAGAATCCCATGGACGGAGGAGCCTGGTGGGCTACAGTCCATGGGGTCGCAAAGAGTCGGAAATGACTGAGTGACTTGACTTAACAGTACAGGACACAGGGTTGAAAAGTGCCAAAAGACAGTAAATGTAAAGAGCTATGACATTCACAAGGAAATATGAGATTGAAGGAAGTAGAGATGTGTTTGAGAACAAAGAGATAGTATTCTGGTTGAATTTTGAAGGGTGGGAGCACTTGAACACTTTTGATGTAAGGTGTGTAAGTAATGAAAGACCAGGAAGGTGGCCAGGCATTTTACATGCTTTTTCTTATGTAATTTTCACAACCACAGATAGTTATTGTTTTCTCTATTTTACCAAGGGGAAAATCAAAGCCTAGACAGACTAAGGAACTTGCCCAAGGTCAGCAGGAAGTACACTGGGATTGGAATACAAACTTGCATGGATCCTAACATGTGTTCTTTTCATTCTATGATACTCTATTTCTGCTGAAGACAATGAGGAACCCTTAAGATTTCTTAAGAGAGGAATATATGAGTATATTTACTCTTTAGGCATCAGTTTGCTTAATGAGTAGGAAGGAGGCAAGACTGAGAGATACTGGTAGCCTTAAGCAGGATATTGATAAAACAACAGAAATAAGAAACAGCCTGTAGGACATTGTGGAGTTGAAATCTGCAAGGTTTGCAATTGTTTAGCTATAGTAGGAAGCATGGTAAACACAGACTGAGTGACCTGTCTCTGTCTCTGGGTTTTGTGGTTAAACTCCATTCCCATCATCCTGCTGCTAGTTTTTGTAATTCCCGATCTTTCCTTGAGCCTTTGGTCTCACTTCTACCTTATCACCAGTGTTTTTAATAAAAAACATCCATACATCTAGCAGTAACTAAAATCTACCCATAAACTCTTGACGTCAACCTTTTAATGGAATCTGTGGTCTTATGGGACATCCGTTTTCCCTCAGTTGAGATTAGGACATGATGCGTTCCCAAACACAGTGTATTTTGTGAATGCTGTCCTGAGGCTGAGAGAAAAATAAACTGGAGGAGGAATTATCAGGCAATTGTGGGGAAAGAAAAAAGGAAAGCAGGGAAAGAAGACGTTTTAGTTTTGTTTTTGATTCCAGCTCAATCTCACTTATAAATGACCATAAATGTGCTGTGGTCAGAAACAGCAGCATTGGCTGTGCTGAGAACCCCACCATCAGTAATGAATGTTACTAACGGCTCTTGGTGTTATATAAGGATAATCAAACTAGAGCAAACCATGCAGTCATTCCTTCCATCCCACCCACTTTCTACATTTCTAGCGTGTTAATGTGTGGATTTTGGCTTACAATCCACTCTGAAGTTTTATAATCGGATTCACCCATTTATGAGATAGATGAGCAAAATGTACTTTGATATGAAATCTTTGCTTTGCCCTTGGAGGTATACTTCATCTTAGAAAGTAGAGATCATTGTCTAAATTAGGCTATTGTGACTAAGATACGGTATATCATTTAGTTACTTAAAAACATAGAAATGATGACTTGACTGAAAGCACGAACAACTACTTAAAAAAAAAAAAGAGTTGGAATTAGAACAAGTAAGAGGGAAATACTTCTATGAGTCAATGACTGTTTAAAATATACATGAATTTTTTCTTATTTGGCGTTGATGGTCCCTCCAATTCCTACAAAATTAGTATGTGAGCTTGAATAGATTTTGTGTTCACTTGTAACTTTCAGAAACTTGGCAGCTTTGACTGTTGAATGAGTTACAATTTAGATATGAACTTCCTTAAAATCTTAAGCCTAATTTAAAAATAGATACCTAGATTAGGTTTTAGCCATATGCTTTATTAGTAGTGACAGATACTGTATTTTTCTAACTGCTACCACTTTCCCTTAACTTCCATCCATTTTAGGAACTTCTAAAGAAGTGAATTTCAGTAAATTTGGTGCTTCCTTCTAAAGACTACTTGAATACAAACATTTCCAGCTATTTGTTACAAAACTAGGTATTTCTTAGGCATTTGATTAGATTTAAGCAAAATGTTTTCATCAAAATGTTTGAAATGTTCATTACATATAAAGCCTATTTTGTTAAAAAAAAAAATCTTTATTTTGGCCAAAACCTTCATATCTCAGCAGTCCAAAATTATTTCTTTGAATTTCTTCATTAAATTGCAGTTGGTAAAAACTTAACTTTTCTCTCATAAATGGAACCATAACTCAGGGTTAAGTATGGTTTCCCATAGTCAGGGTTTCTCAATGTAGTTAAGAATCATGATGGTACTCCTTGGCCTTACAAAAACTCAGCTTATGAGAAGAAACCCTCACTTCCATAGTATGAAAGATAATAGGTCAGTTAGACTTATGAACATATGTGTGCTATGAAGAGAGCATGGTTAGGCTTCTTGTAGGATACAAAAGCAAGTTCAAGAATTTATTTGGCCTGGTCCATTAGCTGACATCAGTTGTTTCATTTTTTCCCCCACATCCTAAAAAGTTCCCAGAACCAGGAGGTCTGCTTTAGTGTGTGGTGTCCAGGGCTATTGGAGGGCATGAGTGGCAGGTCCAGTGGAGGCAAATTGTCCTTGGGAGTCAAGTGGAGCAGTGAAACGAGGGTATGATGGTCAAGAGGAAATTGCCATTTTTTTCCCCCAGTTCTGACAATTCATAGCTTTCAACTTCCTTTGGTCTTTGCTTCTTTCAAGATGCCATTATAGCTGGAGATGCAGGGAGGGAAGGACCTCCATAATGGAAACCAGTAACCTCAGTTTTTCATTCTCCAGTGTTGAATGACAATCATGCACTTTTGACATTGCCTCGTGCAGCTGAACTGAGAGTGCAACTGTCTGCTGCAGCTGTGCTCGGAGTCCCTTACTCATGGAGACAGTCTCTCTGTGATATATTTCTCAAACACATCCTGAGCACCTACAGGGTTGCTACAGTTTAGTCACTAAGTCATGTCTGACTCTTTGCAACCCTATGAACTGTAGCCCGCCAGGCTCCTCTGGACCTGCAATGTACACCAGCTTTATAAAATGGAAAGTACAAGATCTTCTGCTCAAAGAACATACAATCAGATGTGAAGACAAGTCATTATGTGGCACTGACTGATGGATAATAGAGACATGCCAACTGGCCTCTGGAAGCACAGGGTAGCAAGTCATTGCAGCCTCATTGACTGCCGTGAAGCAGATACTTGTCTTCTCTGGTCTAGCTTTGTCCAAGGGAGGTCCTGGGTACCAGGAGGCAATCCCAGAAAGTGGTTATTAAAGAGGAACTTCCATCACTGGATGTGCCTTGTTGATAGTTAATGATAATGTCCTCCTTCAACAATCCATTAAGCTATCAGACAGCAGAGGAAAAAGGAAGCCACAGTGTGTCACTACAGAGACTCTCCAACAGAAGCCAATTAATGTCACCCTGCATGAAATCTGGCCTTTGTTTGGTTAGTTTCCATTTTGTGTGTGCCTTCTCTGATCTTTTCCTGACATCCTTTCATTATCTGGGATGGAATGCTGTGACCCTTTGCAACAGAGTTAAAATAACAGCAGTAGCTCAAATGAAGATTGAATTTGCTGACCTTTTTACATCGTCCCTGTAACTTGCTGTCTATCAGCAAAGCAGGAGGCCCCTTCTCCCTCCAGCTTCCAGCATGTGGTTGAAACTGTCAGGACAATACATCACTTTTAAGCTGATATAAACATGTCATCCTTTCCGTTCCTGGTCATTCCCTTTCTTGCCCTCACTCCCACTCTGTTACCAAGTTTTCCCAGCATTCTTGGGATCATTTACTCCCCATTCCATCTTCAGAACTTTGACCCTAGTTGAAACAACAAGAGTCTGTCTCTTGCAGTTCCTGTAGATCCCAGCAGATTTTGCCTTCATTCAGGCATACTTTTACCTCCTGAAGGGTCATCAGGACCTATTATCTTAACTGTGAAATTAAAAATAATTGACTCATAAGATATTGGATAAGTGCTGCTGAACAGTACATAGGAAAGTATAGCATATCTCCATATTATTGGAAAAGGACTAGGTCCTCAACAAGACAGTTAAAAGATACAGACTAAAATCTTGTATGTACATGGCACCGTGCTGGCCTCCCTAGGGTACATGTTAAGAATATGCACTCTCAAGTTGTATTCAGTCAGGGGCTACTGATATGATCTTGGGAATTTCCATGCTCTCCCTTGTACTCTTTTATTTTGGGGGAGGGGTGCTCAGAGGATAGCTTTTCATCCCCTTTTTGATCTGCCCTAGCTGCTTCTCTATCTCAATTACCCCCATTTTTCAGAGCCAGATCTCACATTGTTTTCTTATTTCTGACTATTGTAGGTTGAAGGTCAACTGTGCATTAGTGCTGGAAATGATGGAGAAAGAGATGGGAAGAGGGGAGAGGATCCTGTAATGGTGATCCTCTCTCCCCATTTTCCATATGCTTTGAAAGTAGATTTGTTCCTATCTTTTCATCTTTCTTTCCACTCCCATGTTTTTATGGAAAGATGCTCTTGATAGCCAAAGGTTTTTGTTTTTCTGGATGCAGGTGAACTTGAAAGATAAAGTGTTAGTTGCCCAGTCACGTCTGACTCTTTGCAACCTCATGGACAGTGTAGACCACCAGGCTTCTCTGTCCATGGAATTCTCCAGGCAAGAATACAGGAGTGGATAGCCATTCTCTTCTCCAGGGGATCTTCTCGACCTAGGTCTTCTGCATTGCAGACAGGGCCACCAGAGAAATCTGTAGATGAATTTAGATTCTACTTAAAACAAAGACCTCATCCCACACCATTTCTATTTGCCCCACCCTTTAGCTACTGGAGATCAGTGGAGAAATAACTCTAGAAAGAATGAAGGGATGGAGCCAAAGCAAAAACAATACCCAGCTGTGGATATGACTGGTGATAGAAGCAAGGTCTGATGCTGTAAAGAGCAATATTGCATAGGAACCTGCAATGTCAGGTCCATGAATCAAGGCAAATTGGAAGTGGTCAAACAAGAGATGGCAAGAGTGACGGTTGACATTCTAGGAATCAGCAAACTAAAATGGACTGGAATGGGTGAATTTAACCCAGATGACTGTTATATCTACTACTGTGGGCAGGAATCCCTTAGAAGAAATGGAGTAGCCATCATGGTCAACAAAAGAGTCTGAAATGCAGTACTTGGATGCAATCTCAAAAATGACAGAATGATCTCTGTTCGTTTCCCAGGCAAACCATTCAATATCACAGTTATCCAAGTCTATGCCCCAACCAGTAATGCTGAAGAAGCTGAAGTTGAACAGTTTTATGAAGACCTACAAGACCTTTTAGAACTAACACCCCAAAAAGATGTCCTTTTCATTATAGGGGACTGGAATGAAAAAGTAGGAAGTCAAGAAACACCTGGAGTAACAGGCAAATTTGGCCTTGAAATGCGGAATGAAGCAGGGCAAAGACTAATAGAGTTTTGCCAAGAAAATGCACTGGTCATAGCAAACACCCTCTTCCAAGAACACAAGAGAAGACTCTATACGTGGACATCACCAGATGGTCAACACCAAAATCAGATTGATTCTATTCTTTGCAGCAAAAGATGGAGAAGCTCTATTCAGTCAACAAAAACAAGACCAGGAGCTGACTGTGGCTCAGATCATGAACTCCTTATTGCCAAATTCAGACTTAAATTGAAGAAAGTAGGGAAAACCGCTAGACCATTCAGGTAGGACCTAAATCAAATCCCTTATGATTATACAGTGGAAGTGAGAAATAGATTTAAGGGCCTAGATCTGATAGACAGAGTGCCTGATGAACTATGGACTGAGGTTCGTGACATTGTACAGGAGACAGGGATCAAGACCATCCCCATGGAAAAGAAATGCAAAAAAGCAAAATAGCTGTCTGGGGAGGCCTTACTAATAGCTGAGAAAAGAAGAGAAGTGAAAAGCAAAGGAGAAAAGGAAAGATATAAGCATCTGAATGCAGAATTCCAAAGAATAGCAAGAAGAGATAAGAAAGCCTTCTTGAGCAATCAATGCAAAGAAATAGAGGAAAACAACAGAATGGGAAAGACTAGAGATCTCTTCAAGAAAATTAGACATACCAAGGGAACATTTCATACAAAGATGGGCTTGATAAAGGACAGAAATGGTAGGGACCTAACAAAAGCAGAAGATATTAAGAAGAGGTGGCAAGAATACACAGAAGAACTGTACAAAAAAGATCTTCATGACCCGAATAATCACGATGGTGTGATCACTCATCTAGAGCCAGACATCCTGGAATGTGAAGTCAAGTGGGCCTTAGAAAGCATCACTATGAACAAAGCTAGTGGAGGTGATGGAATTCCAGTTGAGCTGTTTCAAATCCTGAAAGATGATGCTGTGAAAGTGCTGCACTCAATATGCCAACAAATTTGGAAAACTCAACAGTGGCCACAGCACTGGAAAAGGTCAGTTTTCATTCCAATCCCAAAGAAAGGCAATGCCAAAAAATGCTCAAACTACCACACAATTGCACTCATCTCACACACTAGTAAAGTAATGCTCAAAATTCTCCAAGCCAGGCTTCAGCAATACGTGAATCGTGAACCTCCAGATGTTCAAGCTAGTTTTAGAAAAGGCAGAGGAACCAGAGATCAAATTGCCAACATCCGGTGGATCATGGAAAAAGCAAGAGAGTTCCAGAAAAACATCTATTTCTGCTTTATTGACTGTGTGGATCACAATAAACTGTGGAAGATTCTGAGAGAGATGGGAATACCAGACTACCTGACCTGCCTCTTGAGAAATCTGTATGCAGCTCAGGAAGCAACAGTTAGAACTGGACATGGAACAACAGACTGGTTCCAAATAGGAAAAGGAGAGCGTCAAGGCTGTATATTGTTACCCTGCTTATTTAACTTATATGCAGAGTACATCATGAGAAACGCTGGGCTGGAAGAAACACAAGCTGGAATGAAGATTGCCGGGAGAAATATCAATAACCTCAGATATGCAGATGACACCACCCTTATTGCAGAAAGTGAAGAGGAACTAAAAAGCCTCTTGATGAAAGTGAAAGAGGAGAGTGAAAAAGTTGGCTTAAAGCTCAACATTCAGAAAATGAAGATCATGGCATGGTCCCCTCACTTCCTGGGAAATAGATGGGGAAACATGGAAACAGTGTCAGACTTTATTTTTTGGTAGCTCCAAAATAACTGCAGATGGTGACTGCAGCCATGAAATTAAAAGACACTTACTCCTTGGAAGAAAAGTTATGACCAACCTAGATAGTATATTCAAAAGCAGAGACATTACTTTGCTGACTACAGTCCCTCTAGTCAAGGCTATGGTTTTTCCTGTGGTCATGTATGGATGTGAGAGTTGGACTGTGAAGAAGGCTGAGTGCCGAAGAATTGATGCTTTTGAACTGTGGTGTTGGAGAAGACTCTTGAGAGTCCCTTGGACTGCAAGGAGATCCAACCAGTCCATTCTGAAGGAGATCAGCCCTGGGATTTCTTTGGAAGGAATGATGCTGAAGCTGAAACTCCAGTACTTTGGCCACCTCATGAAAAGAGTTGACTCATTGGAAAAGACGCTGATGCTGGGAGGGATTTGGGGCAGGAGGAGAAGGGGACGACCGAGGATGAGATGGCTGGATGGCATCACGGACTCAATGGCCATGAGTCTGAGTGAACTCCGGGAGTTGGGGGTGGACAGGGAGGCCTGATGTGCTGCGATTCATGGGCTCGCAGAGTTGGATACAACTGAGCGACTGAACTGAACTTAGCAAGTTTGATTGAATTTTGTCTCCTACAGGAGGATCTGTGAAGTTTGGAAGCCTCTTTCTTCCTTCTTCACGTCCACATCATTAACCTAGGTAGACACGTATGGGAAACCTTCAAAGGACCAAGTGTTTGCTTCAGGTGGGGGAGTGATGCAAGATTCTGTTCCCAGGGGATAAGAGAAGGGACTGCCCTGATGTAGAGAGGTCTCAGAAGAGGGTTGTGAGGGAGTAAAGAGTCCATCCAGGGCCTCACTGGGAACCAGAACTGGTAGGTTTCAACTTATTCCTAACCCTGAAAACCCGTGCTTCTCAAACCTTCTTGTATGTACAAGTCACTTAGGCTATTTCATTAAAATGTGGTTCTATTCAGTAGCATTTCTGAAAAGTTCCCACGTGATATTTTTGCTTCTGCTCTGGGGATCACACCCGAGATGCAAGACTCTAAGTTACTCATTACTATGTAAAAGGCAGCTGGATAAGAAGATATTTAAAGTCAGACCTTTCAAATGTCTCGGAATTGATTTATAAGTAGTTCTGAGTTCCATCTCTTTCTGCTCTACATCACTGTCTGTTTCCCTCTATCCCCTCTCCTTTGTCTGAAGGTTGGCAGCAGCTTCATGGGTTCTCTCCATTATAAATGAACCCAGGTCACCCTGGAATGAGGTCACATTTTCCAAAGATGTGTTTCTAGCCTGTGGTGAAGGCAGAGAGCCTGTCTGGGCTGTTGAGGCCTGGGAAGGGCAGCCCATGTAAGACAGAGCAGTGTCTGGGCAGAGCCTGGATTTAAGGACATTCCCCAGGCAGAGGAAGTGGGGAGGTCTGAGCAGCTGCGTGTGCTTTTCTACTCCAGTCTCCTGGACTCATGAAATAAGACCGTGCTGGCGGGTTTAAGGCATCCAGTAGCCTGCAGCTAGGAAAATGTCTCTGCCATTTCTTAGTGCCTAGAAACGTAGTTATGGTCTAAGACTCTTAAAAAGGCAAGAATTAGCCCTGATTATCACCCATACCCTCCCGAAATAATGTTTCCTATATATATGGCCTTTCAGAGTGTGATATTATGATTTGTAAGAAATATATATTTGATCATTCAGATGACCAAAATATACTTCTCAGTTGGTGCTTGTCCAGGGTTCCTGCCTCACAGCTTCAAAAATGCTTGAAATTTCCCAGGGAAAGGGTGATGAAGATGCCTTGCGTTATGTTAATGGCTTGACTCTTGAAAGCTCTTAGGTCACCTAAGGATGGGAGCTGGCTGCTTGAAGAACTAACCAGGTGATTAGAGCATTGGAACTTTCAGGCCCAGCTTACACTCCTCCGGGATGGGGAGAGGGCCTGGAGACTGAGCTCAGCTGCCAATGGCCAATGACTAATGAATCATGCTTTTGTACCAAAACCTCCTTAAAAGTCCCAAAGGACAACCCCCCAAGGGCTTTTGGGTGAACACAGGGAGATGCAGAGAGGGTGGCATAACTGAAGAGGGCAAGCCCTGTGCCTCTTCCCACATACCTTGCCCGGGACCTCTCATTCATCGGCTGCTCCTGAGTTATTTTCTTTTATAATTAATCAGTTATCTAGTGAGTAAAATGGTTTTCCTGAGTTCTGTGAGCTGCTCCAGCAAATTAATCAAATCTAATGAGGGTGTTATAAAAACCTCTGATTTATAGCCCGATCCAAGACACCAATTCTATGGCTCAGGGTCCCATCCTTATGACTTCGTTCAACCTTAATTACCTTCTTAAAAGCCCTGTCTCCAAAGGTAGCCACACTGGGGTTAGGGCATTAGCATATGAACGGGGAGGGGAGAGAAGAACACAAGCATCCTTACAACACAACTAAATATACAAATAATACCTAATTGCAAAGTATGATACATGCCAAGAATAAGAAAGATATAGGCTATTTTTAGAGTTGTATTACCTGGAATTACTTTATAAATATTACTTTTATCATTCATCAAAGATATCAGTAAAGCCAGAAGGATAAAATTGAGAATGATATTGTATTCTATATTCTCATTTTGGAAACCAGAGTCTATTTTATTCATACTTGCTTCAATGCCCACATAATAATCTTTGACTTCCCTCAAGAGAATGTGATAGTTTTGTGAAATATAAATATGACCATTGCCTGACTCTTGAAATGTAATTAGCAGATGCCTTACATATCTAAGTACTGGGCCTTTTGGTATTTGGTGAAACTAGAGAAAGAGAAAAGTAACACTTTGTATCTGGCAAGACTTTCTATCCAAGAATTTTGCTTACATTTTATTTAACATCTAAAGGTACTTGTTATAAGAACCGAAAAACATTTTGTTACATATGGTTGTTATTCAAGTAAAGGAGAATAATTAAAAACATATTAATGTGAATTTCAATTTTGCAGGACTTAGATTTATAAAAAATTAAATGTAACATCACTCTTTGGCAGAAGAATCGACTTGAAACTGTCTAGTTTAATCCAAACTAAAACAAACTTGGATAAGTAAGAAGGAGACTACTAAACATGAGACCATATATTATGCACATCTTGTTATTATTTCTAACTCAAAAATGCCCTATTAAAGCTTGTTTATAGGCACAGAGGTCAGTGTTCTCGTTACCATGTGATAGCCGTGTTGAAAGATTGTGTTCAGTTGTGGGCTAATCATTCAAGAATGATATAAAAGGAGAGGTATTCAAAGTAGAAAACAAGATGGTAAGGGGCAGGCAACTCTATAACGTGAAGAGAGGGGAATGTTAAGATTAGTTTCCTTAGTTCCCACCCCCAAGTAACAGTGAATGGGGTAGGGCGATTAGGGCATAACTGATTGTGTCTTCATATGACTGATGGCCAGGCAGGTAAAATCCATGTGAGGCCACAAAGCTTGGATTCATAGGTGAGAGTTTCAGGATCATAGAAGTTGCATAGAAAGCAACTTCTGTGCAAGATCATAGAACGAGGACTCCCCATAGATGATCAGGCTGCCCTGAGAAAGCGAGGGAGAGAGTTGACTTCTTTGTAGGAATCCAATCAAAGTTTGATAACTGAATAAAGATATCAGCATGATAAAGACGTTTTCAAACAGCTGAACTGCCCGACTGGTTCTGAGATTCTATAATCTTCTCCCTGCATTTCCCCAACACCCCAAAGATAAGACAAAGCTGAATATCCTTTCTGAGAAGAGCTCTCAGGTCAGACTGAGTAGCAAGTGATAACTTTACCAGCTCCTCAGAGACCAGGCCAGTCCACTGCAGATTATTCAAAATGCAGGTTCCTCCGACTATGATTTTCTTTTCAACACTATAATTATAGAAGCTAGATACTGTCATTGCCTAAATTGCTTCATTTATTTGTTGTTTAGTTGCTCAGTTGTGTCTGACTTTTTGCGACATCATGGACTGCAGCCTGCCAGGCCTAACTGTCCTTCACTATCTCCCAGAGTTTCCTCAAACTCATGTCCACTGAGTCAGTGCTGCCATCCAACCATCTCATTCTCTGCCGCCCCCTTCTCCTCATGTCTTCAATCTTTCCCAGTATCAGGGTATTTTCTAATGGGTTGGCTCTTTATATCTAGTGTCCAAAGTATTAGCGCTTCAGCATCAGTCTTTCCAATGAATATTCATGGTTGATTTCCTTTAGGTTTGACTGCTTTGATCTCTTTGCTGTCCAAAGGACTCTTAAGAACTTCTCTAGCACCACAATTCAAAAGCATCAATTCTTTGGCACTCAGCCTTCTTTATGGTCCAACTATCACATCCGTACATGACTACTGGAAAAACCATAGCTTTGACTATACAGACCTTTGTCAGCAAAATGATGTCTCTGCTTTTTAATAGGCTGTCTAGGTTTGTCATAGCTTTTCTTCCAAGGAGCAAACGTCTTTTAATTTAATTAGACTTTTGGAAACTGAAGTACGGAATGGGTGTCAAGGGCTCTGATTAGGCATTATTTCAGTGACTTCATTGTTTAGCTAATGACCTCTGAGTATAATTCTCTGTAGTGATTAAGAGCATAGTATAGTAGAGTCTAGTTATAAGCCTCCACATATATAGCCAACTAAGTTACCATGGAAATTCGATGAAGAAAGAATAATGTTTTTCAGTAAAGGGTGATGGAAAAATGGATTGCCATATATAAAAAAAAAAAAGAACCTCAATCCTTATCTCACACTATATGTAAAAATTAATTCTGATGGATTATAAATACATATAAGAATTAAAATATTAAAACTTCTAAAGAAAACATAGGAGAAGAATCCTGGTAACTTTGAATTTGGTTATTATTTCTTAAATTGGGAGTGGAATTCACACTCTGAAAGAAAAATGAAGAACTTGGACCCCACTGAAATTTAAAAGTATTGCTCTTCAGAAGACACTGTAATAAAAATGAAAAGACAGACATGGCCCAAGGGAAGTTATTTGCAAAATATGTATCTGACAAGGGATATGTATATAGGATATGTAAAGAACCCTTTCAACTTAATAATAAGATAATCCAATTAAAAAATATTTGACCAGACACTTCAACAAAGATGATATAAAGATGGCAAATAAGTACTTGAAAAGATACTAAAAATCACTAGAGAAATTAAAAACGTGTACCTGAATGTTTTTACCAGCTTTATTTGTATTGTTAATAATTGGAAGAAGATGTTTACCAACAAGAATATGACAAAACAAATTGTGGTATTGCCATCCAATGGAATACTGCTTAACAATAAAAGGGAATAATTGATAATAATTTCACATACTGATATGTAGAACACCATACTTGAATCTCAAACTGCTGAATGAAAGAAACCAGTTAAAAATTATATATTGCATAAATCCTTTTATATAAAATTCTATTGAATAGAAAATTGGATAGAAATTTCTATTAGAAAGCATATCAGTAGTTGCCTTAAAATGTACAAAGGAAGAAAGATGGATTACAAACAGACACAAAGAAACTTGTAGGGGCGGTGGATATATTCATTATCTTGATTATCATACACCTTCATGGTGAATACATATGTTAAAATTTATCAAGTTGTGTTCTTTAGTATTGCAATTTGTTGGTCACCAATTATACATCAGTAAAGATTATATATATGTATGTTTATGCACTCACACATATAAACACACACATATGCATACTCACATACATAAACTTTCTTTACACTTGTGTACATACTACCACATGTTCTTAGTCAATTTAATAAGCCTTCTGCTTTCAGTTTATATTTGTATAAAGTGGCAATATAATATCATTTCCCTCAAGGAGAACAACAATGCCTGGCACAGAGCAAGAACACAATAAATGCTAAATAAAACTATTTCCCTATAGTAATACTTTACATCTACTTTAAACCTTTCTGATTCATTTTGCCTTTTTTTTTTTTTTTTTTTGACAATGTCAGTTACCAGGAGCAAAACTGTTCCCTCAAGAACTATTTTCTAGGGGATTTTTTGTTTGTTTTGGTTTGGTATTTGTGTGTGTGTGTGTGTGTTTAAGATCTGACTTTTGTGGAAGCATGAGTAGAACAAATAGTGAAAGAGCCTTGTAAGATGGCATTTCCAGGCTTGAGAGGGAAAACCTTGTGCTCAGAAGCATTCCACCCTCCTCCACAGCTGAAATGCCTTCCTTGGCTAAATTGCCTCCCTCAGCATTTTTGTTTTGAACGCCCTTTCTTGAGGGATCCTAACCCAGCTGCAAGAATTCACTGTGGGCTGAAACCTGGCAGATTAAATCCTCGGGAGAAAAAGTAATTTGAAAGTAATGTTTGTTCTTAAAATGACAAACATGTATTGCAGATATTTATTATTTTAAATGTTGCAATTAAATCATTGGGGATTTTACAGATGAGAGACTTTGTAAGGACTGACAATTCAAGAAGACTCTTGAATCTGCCAAATGGCAGTTTTCCTTTGCTTATTTTAATTTTTCAAAAGAAAGTAGACCAAGCTATATAACTTTTCAAATTCATCTCTTCTTTATGTAAAATCTTATTATTGTAGCTACCGAATATCCAGGATATATATCCATTTGGGTGTTTGGTTTTTTAGCAGTACAGAAGACTGAGCAAATTCTTTATCCCTTTCACATTAAAGTGCATTGTTTGAGCAAAGAGTGAAGTGACATTATTTATTTTGATGCTTTAAAAGTCTATGTCACCTATTTTCCCATTCCCATTTTTTATAAAGAAAAAAACAAAAATGAAAGCAAAAGCCTTTCTGTGTACTGGTTGCTTATCATCATGACTATGGTGATAGTTTTTTCATTTGCTTCCTCATTCTCCTGTCATTCAAAGTGACCTGTCATCTGTTGACAACACACTTTCTTCAAATCCTAACCTGGACTTACACCAACTACAATTATCATTGTCCCATTCCAGTCCATAACATTCACAACATATCAAATTATGTGATGGTACTGTTAAAGATGCCATTAGAATTAATTAGAATTGCATTATCTACAGCTATGAGACTGGCTACTTGGGTTTGCGGACCAGGAAATAGTTACAGATCAATATCTTAATTTCAGAAGGCATTTTATTTCAAACAGTGCCTTGTATGATATTCTAATATTCATGACCATCTAGAGAAATGTTTTCTGATTGATATCATGTGGTTTTGTAATGGCTTGAAAGGATTTATATGGTGTCAGATAATGAAGAAGTATTAAATTGGAAAGAGGACTTTGGTAGAAAATACCAGGATCTGCCTGTCAATGAAGGAGAGGCAGGAGATGTGGGTTTTATCCCTGGGTCGGGAAGATCCCCTGGAGGAGGAATGGAAACCTACTCCAGTATTCTTGCTGGGAAAATCCCATGGACAGAGGAGCCTGATAGGCTACAGCCCATGGGGTTTCAAAGAGTCAGACAGCTGAGCACGCAAGCACCAGGATACTACACCTCATTCTCATAAATGGTAAAATGTGCATGAGACTGAGGTAAGATGACTGAGAAAAGAGAACCAATTGATTATGCAGAAGAGTTTCTGTGATGAAGGGCAAATGAAACTTAGCAGACTTGTGTTCTCCCAACATTTCTCAAAAAATCAATACATAATACAGAATTGTAAAGTAAAATAAAAAATAAAAATTAAAAATAATTAATTAATTAATTTAAAAAAATCAATACATACATTCACACATTGTCACGAAATTTATGAGGACTCAAAAACTTTGGTAAATTAATAGGAATCAGTAAGACATGTCCACCAGACAAAAACTAACAAGATCTAAGACTTCATCTATTGAAGCATATCGAAATTTGTGTTCATTTCTGGGTGCCTTCTCTTAAAGAAGACATTCAGGTAGGATTAGAGCATGTAGTTTAACACATTTATTTAAGAACTAGAGGTTTTTTGTTTTTTTCCTGCACAATGAAAGCCTGTGTGGGAATATAATTGTTGCCCAAGATATATCACTAGAAAAAGGGATTACATTATGCCTGCTTTGGGCCTTTCAAAATACAAAAATAAGAGCAGTGGTGGAAGTTATAGGGAAGTAGATTATGGTTCAATGTTACTGAGATTATGTTTGATTTAGATATTTTGTAGGACACAATGGACTTTTTTGGGAAGTAGCAATTCACTCATGAAAAATTCAACCAGAGCCTGGACAGATATCTTAGGTTAACTGAGATTAGCATTTCTTACCTGAAGATCACTTCCCTCACAGGATAATCCACAAAGCTCTGAGTCAACTCTGTTTAAGAGAGAATATACAGGATATTGCTCTCTTGAATACTCACAGTGTGCATCAGCCCAGTAGAAGCTCTGAAAGTCCCTCACTAGAGAAATCTCTGTAACTGTGTAACCTAGCACTTCTCAAACTTACTTAAATCCTGAAAACAATGTTACATTTTGGGGAACAAGTGTGTTTCAGAATACATATGAGAAATGCATTATTATAGGAGGCAGACCTAATGACTTTAATGCCATGAAAGGATTCCCTCCATATTCACCTGTTAACTAACACTTGTATTTATGTGTGTGTGTGCGCGCATTTCCTCTGCTTGTGTGTCAGAGAGTGAGTTTTTTATATTAATTTGTTAGGCTTTGATTTATTCTTTTTTATTCAAAGATAGTTGCTATCTAAGTAACAGGTATACACTATAGTGATTCACAGTTTTAAAATGATACATTCAATTTATAGTTAGAAAATATTGGCTGTATTCCCTGTGTTGTACAATATAACTTTGTAACTTATTTTATGCATACTAGTTTGCACTTCCTAGTCCCCTACTCTTCTACTGCACCCCCAAGTAGTAATCACTAGTTTGTTCTCTGTATCTGTGAGTTTCCTTCTTTTTTGTTATATTCTCTGGTGGTGGTGGTGGTTTTAGTGGCTAAATCGTGCCCGACTCTTGCAACACTCTGGATTATGAAGCCTGCCAGGCTCCTCTGTCCATGGGATGTTGCAGGCAAGAATACTGGAATGGGTTGCCGTTACATTCTCTAGTTTGTTATATTTTCTAGATTCCATATATAAGTGATATCCTACAGTATTTGTCTTTCTCTGGCTTATTTTACTTGGCATAATGCCCTCAGACAGTGAGTTTTCAGTTATGCTTGTAACTGACAAAATTGAAACATAGTTGTCTCGATGGTTGATAAATTGATAGCATGATGAATAAATAATCCTTTTAGGATCCCAACTGCCTTGAGAAAACTACAATTCTCCACTTTCCCTTAGAGGTCATGATAGCCAGTTATAGTAACCACACATCAACTGCTCATCAAGAGAAAAGTAGGCCTGTAACCCCAGAACTATTTTTTTAAAATTCTCTCCTTCCCTCCCTTGCTGTTTAGGCAAAAAGCCAATTTCTGGAGCGTGGTAAGGAAGGGCAGTAGTAGATGTGAGAGAATACAGGGTTGAACCACAACTTAAACATCTGGTTTTATTTATGTGCAAGCACCATGCACAGAGCTTAATTAATGTAACTGAAAATAACCACGTGTCTGCAAAAATATTGGGTAGACCTTATGTATGTGTATTTCTCTTTTCTAAACACTGAGCCTGTGCTCTTTATGGCATTGTCAGGATTTAGTTATGAGCATGAGTTATCAACATGTATAGCAGTTTCTTTGCCTCTTCTTTTTTCTGACTTTCTGGGGTTTTTCCCCCCTGTAGTTTTCTTCCTAGAAAACTACTCCTTTGGCAAGGGTTGAACACTGAGTCACAGACATGCCCTTACTCACGTCTTCTGTAATTTGAAGCCAAAATGTGAACCAAATTCTAATACTGCTGTTTAGTTCTTGAAATGCTATTTGGCATATATGCACACACCTACAAAGCTATTTTTTTTAAAAAAATATTATTTTTGTTCCTCTGGAAGATTCCAGGACTTGGAGTATATGTGGATAAGAAAGAGCAAGAAGAATCCCTTCCCTGTGTCTTATAGGACTTTTTAAAACTTGTGAATGATGTGATACTGATCAACAAGAAACAGTGCTTCGAAAACATGTTGCAGTTGATCTCCAGCTGTTGTCCCTATAGTGCAATCAGACATGAAGTCTTCAAATAGGATAAGCTGCTCCGGGAGAATATGTGTATGAATATTTTATATAAGTATTACATGAAGTACCGTTAGCCAAAGAAATGGAAACTAATAGCTTTCAAATAAGTCAAAGGTATAATACCAAGCTTATGTTTTCTGTACTTTCTCTGTCTCTCACTCTCTCTTTTTGAATTGTTTAGTTATTAATATCAGAGTCCATCAATAACCTAAGTCAAAAAGATCTGTAAAAAATTGAAGCAAAATCTGGAGCCATTATTTTCAAACCGCTTTTCTTAAAATTAGCAGAAGTCATTTTTCAAATGAAAAGTCTTGAATGGTTTTGAATTTAAAAAAGAAGAAAAATATAACAATGAATGAAGAGAGTTTTAGTGGTAAAACTGTGTCTCTTCTGTGTTTTACAGTCCTTGAGATACCTCCAGGAACTTGGTGTGACCACCACTGTTCTAGAATATGGGAAATCAGAAATCTCATATGCATCAAGACAGATGAAATAAGCGCTCTGTGGTTAAGTATAAGGCAACTCTATATCGATAGCCAAAAAAATTGCCTCTTTTTTTAAAGATAATATTGCCTAGCTTATATTTTGTTTTTCTTAGTTTTACTGCATCCTGAAACAGGGAAACATAAAGACACATTGTTAGGTCAGATGTCCCAAGCAGCTCTGTGTCTCAGGATCCATCTCAAGCTTTTTAAAACACAAGTTTGGGGCTCACAGACCTGGAAGGTCTGAATTGGTAGCTATTATGTTAAATATTTTGCATCCAAAATATTAAAATAAATAAATTAATAAAACCTACCTAGGTGAGTCTTTTGTGCCCCCAGGTTTAGGAACTACTGCTGCTTTAGGTTCCTTTTTCTTCCTCCCCACTAAAGGATAGAATCATAGTGGCATTTGGTTTTCAGTCTAAAGCAGTTAGTACTTTGAATTGCCAGCATGATACTGATTGTTGTTGTTTAGTCGCTTAATTGTGTCTGACTGTTTTGCAACCCCATGGACTGTGGGATTTCCCAGGCAAGAATACTAGAGTGGGTTGCCATTTCCTTCTCGAGGGTATCTTCCCAACCCAGGGATTGAACCTGTGTCTCCTGTAGTGGCAGGAGGATTCTTTACCGCTGAGCCACCTGGTAAGTCCATGAGTTCATCTGTCCAGAACTAAGGAAGTTTGAATTTGGCTCCATTATACAAGTTGACTGTTAACCGTTTTCATCTTCCACACGGATGAATCCATTTTGTGTGGTCATAGAAATGAAAGAATTATGTTTATCCTTACTTCTTTGGGAGCGTCCCTGGTGGCTCAGAGGTTAAAGCGCCTGCCTGCAATGCAGGAGACCAGGGTTTGACCCCTGGGTTGGGAAGACTCCTCTGGAGAAGGAAATGGCAACCCACTCCAGTATTCTTGCCTGGCAAATCCCATGGACGGAGGAGCCTGGTGGACTACAGTCCACAGGGTCACAAAGAGTCGGACACGACTGAGCAACTTCACTTTCACTTTACCTCTTTGATGTTTGCAATAGATTTTATTTTACTTCAAAGTAAGTGTGACGTAGGATCAGTCAGGTTCAATACAACAAGATATATTTTAAGAGATTTACTGCAAGGTAATGGCTTGCACAATTTGGCAGCTGGCAGGTAAGTATGAAATCGATAGGACAAGCCATCAGGAAGAGCAAAACTGAACTCTTGATCATGAGCTGAATGAAGCTGCTACTATAGAAGAGAGTTCTCTTTTTTTAGGGAAGAAGAAATTTTATTTTTTAAGGCCTTTCAACTGATTGAATCAGGCCCACTCAGAATATCTATGATAATCTCCTTTAGTTAAGTAAACTGATTATGGACATCAGTCACATCTACAAAACATCTTAACAGCAACATCTAGGTTAGTGTTTGATCGGGGATGGTAGCCTATCTAATTTGACACATGAAACTGACCATCATACTTCTATTGTTAGTTTTCATTCTATCTCTGTTTGTCCCTTTCTTTCTGCTGTAATTGGAACTAGGATTTATGAAAGAATCTGGGGGCTGGGGGATGGGCAAGAATAAAATCTAGTAAATAGGAAGGCAAGTTAATGGAAAAAAGAATATTTTTGTTGATTGTTTTCTTCAGATATCTTTTCTTTCAATGACAGCCCTATTTTTCCTTGCTTAGGGAAAAACAAGTATAAAGATCTTAGTTTCTAGGGAGCTCAGTCTAAGTATAAATTGCATTAATTTTCCTATCATTTAGCAATAAATCTGAGCTCCTTACCTTGGCCTGCAATGCCTTAGATGATCTGGACTTTGCTTTCTTATCCAGCCTGTGAGTTTCCAGACAAAGCAGCATTTTTTTTCTCTTTTTTCTCAAAGAAACCAAAGGACTTCTTCTAAGACCCTTTGCACTTTTCTCTTTGCTTTCAATACCTTTCTCCAAGTCTTGTCTTTCCTGGTCTCGGTATTGTGGTCTCAGTTCAAATATTACCTCCTCAGAGAGGTCTTCCTAGCCAACCTAGTTTAAGGGGTCCCTTCATCCACTTTATCCCACTATTCAATTTTTTGGTGTATCTTTCCAAGTATCACTCCTTCTGTATAATTTTGATCCTTCCTTCTAACACTATATTTTCCTCTTATATACATTTTTATGGTAAGCTGCCTTATGATAAATATTATTTTGGGAAGTTTTATGTGTATACACTCTGTTGATAAATGTGTGCTTTTGCAGAGTTAATCAAGTCTTCCTGGTGAGGCGTCTCCTGCTCCAATCCTGAGTAGAGTATAATATATCAACCTGTAGAATTCTCACTGGGACCACAGGGAGGCAGCTGTCAGGAGAGTGTACTGTATGCGATGTGTTCTGGGAAGTACTGTGGCAGCTGTAAGGGAACTGAGAGCCAAGGGGATGTGCCTTGGCTGAAATTTTCTGTATCATTCCACCATGCTGACTCCTCTGTACTGTAAAATTTCTCCCATTTGGCATCTGGTTCAGCCGAAACTAATATGTAATGTGTTGGGATTATGAAGTGTCGTGAGAAGACGGTGACTATCTAGGGAATAGCTTCTACTTCTCACTTGTGCTGGACAATGGGCTGATGATTTTCAAACTATCTGGAAAATGAAGTTGGACATCTTTCATTCCCTTTTTGGGCTTTTATTTTGCTTTCATTTTAAAAACATTAGTTTGACCCTGGATATATTTTAACAGATGTGCAATATGCTCAAAGTAAAATAAAAAGTAAACAACTTTCTTTTCTATTTTATACTTATTTGCAAAGTATTTATTCTTACTTGGGAAAGACTGTAAAGCAAGGTATTTCTGTTGTTTGATTTTTCCCTGGAATTCATCCAGATAATATTCCAAAACTTCTATTTTAGTAACAAAGACTTGATTTTAAGCTAGATTTTCTGGATTTTTTTTTTTTTTACTCTGCTATGTGTGTGTTCAAAAAAAGCATCATCTTATGAGCAGATTATAAATGCACAATTTGAATATCATAGTCAGCACATATTTATGAAATATGTTGTACTTTATTTTCTCTACCACTTATATTGTTCACTGGTAGGAAGAACATGAATTTATATAGATTATCAGGATATCATAGGGGCAGTAATGGTAATGGATGAGTGATTATGTCCACTCTAAGAAAACTAGAAACTAAACTAAAATCTAAGTTCATGGCATCCAGTCCCATCAATTCGTGGCAAATAGATGGGGAAACAATGGAAACAGTGAGAGACTTTATTTTAGGGGGCTCCAAAATCACTGCACATGGTGACTGCAGCCATGAAATTAAAAGATGCTTGCTCCTTGGAAGAAAAGCTATAACAGACCTAGACAGCATATTAAAAAGCAGAGACATTATTTTGCCAACAAGGTCCGTCTAGTCAAAGCTATGATTTTTCTAGTAGTCATGTATGGATGCGAGTTGGACTATAAAGAAAGCTGAGCACCGAAGAATTGCTTTTGAACTCTGGTGTTGGAGAAGACTCTTGAAAGTCCCTTGGACTGCAAGGAGATCCAACGAGGCAATCCTAAAGGGAATCAGTCTGAAATATTTATTGGAAGGACTGATGCTGAAGCTGAAACTCCAATATTTTGTCCACCTGATGCAAAGAACTGACTCATTGGAAGAGACCCTAATTCTGGGAAAGATTGAAGGAGGAAGAAGGGGATGACAGAGGATTAAATGATTGGATGGCATCACCAACTCAATGGACATGAATTTGAGCAAGCTCCAGGAGTTGGTGATGAACGGGGAAGCCTGGTGTGCTGCAGTCCCTGGGGGCACAAAGAGTCAGACATGGCTGAGCGACTGAGCTGAACTGAACTGAAGAATCATGAATTGGAAATGGACTACATAGAATTTCACCAGCTCCTACTCAGTTGGTCATAAAAGGATATACAACAGGATATAAAGTAGTTACTAAGCAAAATAGAACTCAAAAGAGAAAATTATATTTTTAATAATTATCAGAAAAGAATACTTGTGATTTATGATTGTTTTTCAGCAAATGTGAATGTTTTAGTTTTAGAAAGAGTAAGTTTCCCCAAATGTCATTTGCTTTTATGAAGTCACAATTGCAAGAATGCAATTTTCTGTTTGTATCTCAATGCACTAAAGACCACCTACATTGCCAGTATTACTTGAATTATGAAATAACTAGATTGACTGAGTTTTTCCCCAGAAAATTTCACCAATATAGATAAAGGCAGGAGACTCATATTTATTTACATATGCTAACTATTTGAGGTTAACCTTGACCCATAGTCAGTAGCATTGCTAATATTTATAAATTACAAAAGGAATGTCTTCTCCAACTATAAACCTAAAATGGTGAATGAGAGGAATGTTGCTAATGGAGGTCCAACTAGCAACATGTCATTTATACAAATTTTTGGACTGCCTTTGGGCAGGATGAAAAACTGTCATCAAATGATTAACCATCTTGCAGTTAGATGGGCTTCTGAAGTGGTTTCGTGTCTTCAGTAGCATGTTTTGTCCTGCATTGTACATAAAACACGTTATAATAGTTGCCAATGAAAATAAGATAGTATATTCATTTAGGTCTAAGAAATGGGGAAATCTAAGAGCTGTGTTCAATATTCAGTGTGAATATAAAGAAGAAATAAGATGGGACTTCTTAAAAATGGCTGGAGAAGTCAGATCAGAACAAATGGGAGGATTTTATAAAGTCACAGTTCAGCATGGCCCAATGTATTATAATTATATATTCTCTTATAATCTATTATAATAACCCAATGAGCTTCTCATCCCTGAAAGACCTCACAAGAGCCCAGACAGTCCAGTGATGTTGTATATACAAATATACAGGAGGAAATTAATTCGAGTATTTATAAAGCTCCAAATTTGTTTTAAAAAATCATGCCTCCCTCAGGCACTACCAATTACTAAGGATTTACTAAATGAAAAATATTGTCCTAGAAACTAGGAAGAGAAAATAAACACAAGTCATATCCTAGTTAAACTTCAGACAAGCAAGTAAGAATCATAGAGGCTCAGTACTTTTGCCAGTAGTTTATAAAACTGATATTCAAAGTCTTTTTGGATTCCAAGCTTTAGTGTTTTAATTTTTTTCCCCTTTTCCATCAAAAATGAACTTGCTGACTTAGCAGTCAAATTCTTTAGATTTCCTTATCTCCTTCCTCTTCCCGCAGTTGTAGAAAACTATAAAGGAGACTGTGAATACAGTAGAGAGAATATTTTACTGAGGGTCTGAAAACCTAAGTTAGCTCTGATTCTGCTATTGACCCTTAAGACCTTGAACAAACCTTTCATCCTCACCCTATTTGCTCCTGACCTGCAGTGTCCCCTAGAGAAAAATCAAAGAGGATGGCCGCTGTGCTTCCTTGTAGCCCTGACACTGTCACTCTGGGAGAGTGACAGTGGGACCCTGGGAGACATTGCTGAGGATGTGTGGAGCTTTCAGTTGAGAATTGATTATCATTATTCTCATTATCGTTTCTAATCATGATCTATAGAGTCAACATCACGAACAGTATAAGGGCTTGATAGAGGTATACTATTTTCCCAATAAAGATCTTGCAAGCTGCCTTTGTCGTTTCTACCAGTATAAGGTACTAGTTCAAAAATGAAAAGTTGCTGAAAGCTGTGAATTACCCGTAGCAAATCAGGACTCTTTCTACTCATCACTCTGTGGACTCAGCATCTCCATTTGTCTGTGGAACTCTGCGTGGCCTTCTGGATGTTAGAGACACTGGCTCCTTAATTTTGATTTGTTGCTCCAATTCTTAGCAGGTGAGAACTGCCTACATTTCCTTGAAGGCATATAATAAGCCTCAGATGAGATCTTATTAAGTTAACTAGAAATGTGATAAATGTAAGACTCCATCTTCACACACACACACACACATTTCCATTTCTGTTCTTTTATAATAGTGATATTGTAAAAGTGATTTTGGAATTCTGTTTCATTCATTTCCAAACACTTTCTTTTATTTACTCTCTCACAAGCCTTCACTAAAACACTATATATCTGGCTCTGTTCAGTTACTGGAGATTATTTTAGGCAAAAAATACAGTGACCATTTCTGATGATTCCATGTCAAATGAAAATCTGTACCTACCTTATTTTCAATAGTCATCAGCTTCCTTTCCTACTTGGGCTTTCTACCAAACTTTTTTTTTTTTCTTAATTTCCGTGAAAAGCAAACATAAGATTTCATCAGTTTCCTCCAGAATGTGGAGCTCTGGGGACAAATTTTCACTGCCACTTGTTACTAAGAACAGTCAGCATTCTGGAATCCCACATACCCTTAAAAGGTAACAATAACTATGCCAATGTAAAATAGGAAACATTCCTTTAAATCCAGGCCAGAAGTTTTAATGTAGGAACTGGGAATTATGTGAAATAGAAAACATGGTATTATAGTTTTATTTATAAATTTTTCTGAAGGAAGATGTTATATTAATTTTTAAATCATTCCTTACAAATACAATTATCTCTTACATTACTATTTAGCTTCAGCGTTTGTAACCTTCTTCGATATACTTTGTTGTATCCCACAATACTCCTGTGAGATAGATGGACACACATACTCCTACACACACACACACACAAACATTATGACATTTGCAGAGTGTCCTGACAAGAAATCAAAGTAAACATGTGGAAAAAAAAATTGCAACCATGTCATCTGTCTCCTGACACTGTACTCTTTCTGCTCTCTTTATTGCAATTTTATAGATACTTGCAACATACTTTATGGACTAGATCGGTTTTTTAATAATCAGCAAATATCCAGTGAGCCCCAGTCCCCAACACAGTATAGAATCTGAGATTCCTATTCATGTTTGCTAGGTTAGTTACACATCAGGGGACTCTATTCCAGGTCTTCAACAAAATAAATATCTTTCTTCTTCCCACTCTCTGCACTGCTCCAACCACTGCATTGGGAAAATTGGGGCCAGTTTATGGTATTTAAAAGCAGCTAATTGCCAGATGACATTGAGGCAATTATAGACTTTAACATTAACATATTTCCCTTTGAGAAATGTGTTTTGTGTTATGTGATTCTAAACTGTAAAAAAAAAAATAATACTAGGTAAGCAAAATAATTACTTTCTTTTGTTGAGAAATTTCAAAAAGTTGAACTTCCTGTGATCATGAAGTCTAAGTTCCGTTTATAGTATTACTTTCTACTTAACAATTCAAAATTGTCCTTATGGCCAATAAAGGCAGATTGTCTCTCTCTGTCCTGGGGGACATATAAAGCCATATAAAAGCAATTGAGAGAAATTACTTCATTTAAGTTTTAAAATGTTAATAGAAGGTAAACAGTGACCAGACCAGATGCTGAGCTATTGACCCAGGTCTTTGGGACCTTTCAGGCTACGGAGTAGCTATTACTTCCTTTAAGTATTTGCAAGTCAGGCATGGAAACTTTTAAGCAGGCTTTGACAAAAGCACTGTTTTCATTCCATAATTGCACTGAGTTGAAGCCAGCTGTGAGCTTCTCAGGACCCTTTATTGGACTGAGATTTTAAACATTTTGCTGAGTAGGCAGTAAAGTTTTCTTGTCTTTATTCCCACCCTCTTGGTGAAAATGTACTCTTAATAAAGTTAAATGAAACAGGATATGAAAATAAAAAATGAAGAACTTGTGTAGAATGCAGATTTTAGTGCTTCCCTAAAGGTTATACAAGTCACCAAATGGAGCTTTATAAGTGGCTTACATAGGAGCTATGTAGTAGATGCTCAATAAGTGTTTGTTGAATGGCTTGCATGTTGGTTAACTCATTTTTTGCATATAGTATGATAGATATGATTTCAATCTATCTGCAAGGCCAGTAGCCTTTCAGACAGTAATTCAGTTTACTGTGAGTTGAGGCCACTTTGTATAAAACCAACAAACTAAAAGATGTGCATGTCTTAAGTTAAAACTTTCACCACACCTCAAACATGCTTCTTTGCATGATATCAAAATTATATGCATTAAATTTTTGCAAACTGTCAAACACTATACTGATGTACAGAATCACTCATATTAAAATGGAATATGTGCTTTCACTTAACTGTCAGTTGCCATTTAACTACAACTGGCAATAGTGTTTGAAGGGCTTGCAGGAGTTTTATTATTAGTGGAAAACTCAGCCATCATATGTCCCATAAAATTTTCCTTCCTTGTAGTGCTCAATTGTTAAAAAAATTAAAGAAGGTTATAATGAAGGATACTAAGTCTAAAGTTTTTTCTTCAAACTTTTAACCTCTGTCTTGTCCATAAAATATGAATTATTATCACATATGGTTCTATTCAGGATATGATAAATACTGTATGTACTTTAGGAAGGAAACTATAAGGTGTATTTCTGGCTTGCCTTGAGGAAGAAATAAATGGCTTATGCAGTCACTTCCATCTCTGGTTTTGATGATTAACACACCTTAGAGGAACAACTTTCTTTAGGCTACAATGCCAGTTGCTATCCTTATTTCATCTCTGGAATTTTAAATGGAAATTGAACTGAAAAATAGTTAGCTTTTATTTTAGATAGCTGTTTTCTTTGACTCTTGCTTGTGCCTTTTACTTTTTTTTTTTCCCCACTCTGAAGTGAGTTTTTCTTGTGTATATCTAGGTTTTTATCTAGGGAGATGATTGAGATAATAGAGTTTTTGTCTATGGGAGATGATTGAGATAATACAGAGTTGTGCCTGAAGTTTGGAGGTAAAGTGGATACTCAGGAGGCAGGGAGGCCTCAGCAGGTCCAGTGCTGAAAGGTTCTCACCTTGTGTGTTTTCCCTTGTTACTCACTCACGGTCTACAGGAGGCTTGGGACCAGTCGCGATTCCAAGCCAGTGTGTCTTGACTGTGTCACTGGGTGCAGTAGATGAACATTTTGTGAAACCATTTGAGCGTGTTTTGCATTTTTCATGAGATGGTTGGTCGGGTATGGTTGCAAGAAGAGAAAAGAAAGAGGTTTAGGAAAACAAAATTTATCATATTCACAGCTTGGAGAGAGAACGAGAGAGGCATTGCACACCATGAGGGAGTCATGTAGTGGGAACATTGAGGGACCAGTGCAACCCAGCAGCTGGGGGAACCAAGTGAGAGAGAGGACCCATAAGCAACTGCTTTTGTTGGGGTCACAAAGAGTCAGACACGACTGAGCGGCTGAACGGAACTGAGGGTAGAATACATAAGCAAAAGGCACTAGAGAATTTTCTGAGTGTGTTGAATGTCACCAGATCATAGTCAAGAGAGGGAAGGAAAGGGTGCTTGTGGTAGGTGCCACCCTTATCACATTTGTATACTTAGCTCCCTGGGTGGAAGCTCACAGCCTGTGTTTATTCACTGCAGTGGGAATAATCCATCGCCCCCCCACCACTGCCTTTTTAAAATCATTATTTCGTTTAACAAACATTGAATGTCTGCTGCAATATATGACAGAAGAAGGAAAGCAAAAAAACAACCAAAAAAGAACTAGTCACAACATGCATAGTTAAATTGCTTATGATTTGATTTATGAAAAAGTTTTTCCATAGAATCATCAACATTCATACTTCAAATGACTACTGTATCAGTAGTTTAAAATAACCTTGAAAAGCATGCTGATTAATAACTATATGAAGAAAGCAGTGTCATGCAAATGGAATGCATAAGTTTGAAAGACTGAGGGAAAAGGACTGATAGTAAAAAATAATCCATTTGCTAAAATCTCAAATCATAGTATTTTATTATTTTCTGCAAATTTTATCCAGAGCAGCATGATATTCCCTCAGAGTCCATATTTTCATTGAGACTTAGGGGGTCTATGAGATCCACTTGTATTATGCAAAATCCACATATGTATATATGAGAAAAATTATGTAAATTTTTCCAAAGTTTACACTGATAGTGGTGATTTAGTTGCTAAGTCATGTCCCACTCTTGCAATTCCGTGGACTGTAGCCCACCAGGATCCTCTCTCCATGAGATTTCCCAGGCAAGAATACTGGAGGGGGTTGCCATTTCCCTCTCCGGAGGCTCTTCCTGACCCAGAGATCAAACCTGGGTCTCCTGCATTGCAGATAGGTCTTTACTGACTGAGCTACACTCAATCCTAATTGCTTAGTTACTATTACAATAATGTTAAGAATCACTAATGCATATTTGACTTATCGTTTCTCCTCTTAGGGAAGACAGTGTGCTTTGTGAAAGGCTCCTAAAATTGGAGTGAAAAGGCATAAATTATAGTACTTAATGCTTTCCTTTCTATTTGTGTGACTTTAGACAAATTACTACAGTATCATTATTTTTAAGTGGGCAGATAATCCTTTCCCTTCTGAGAGTCAAATGAGATGGGTTATGTGACTGACCAGAATAAACAATAATAATAGATATGTGTTATAGAGATTGTTACTAGTGTCTTAAGTTACTTGGGCTTCTGCATCTGCTAATCCATGATACATTTTTTTTTTAGTTAAAAATTATATTGTGTTATCAAGTCAACATATCCTTCCTATTTTGCCAGTTTTGTCAACCTAGTTTTTCAAAGAATGGTTCTGCAGTTTATAGATTTTCCATGGTTTTGGAGGCCTCTGGTTTTAAATGAATCACTGTAACTATCTAATATACCCTGGTCACTGCCTGGTCTGTATTATCGTAGGGGCAGGAGCAGGGGATCATGCGCTAGGGCAGAGCTGGGAGTATCACTGGCCTGTGTCAGGCTCTACAGAGGGAAACTGGAAGAACTAACTTTGGTTTCTTTGAATAAAGGCTAATGGTAGGTTAAGTGAATGAGATTGAGGAAGGAGTGGAAAGAATGGAGATGCATGTGTTTTGAGATCAGATGATGGGTGGAATTCCCTGCCTTGTCTCCTCCACGCAATCCTAAATTCTCATATTCTTTTTGAGACTCAATGTTACTATTTTAAAAATGGAGATAAAAAGAATGATCTCACAAGATTATAGTAAGCGTGATGTAATTATAACTATAGATTGCAGCTTGTCAACTATAAAGTGATATACTACTTTAAATGTTGTTAATCATTAAGGAAATAATCATTTCAGCACATTTCGAAAGTGAGAAATTACTGAATCACTCTCTTGGAGTTTGTTCTGATGAGATTTAACTAGTGTTTTATTTATTTAAATATATAGTTGAATATATACATATATAGACACACTCATATATATATATATATGTAGTCTGTGTATACTCATTGTTTAGTATTTGATCAGGGACACATGAGATAAGTGGGATGCATCATTAGTAGAGAGCAAACGTATCAATTGAGACTAGGAGACAGCAGTGAGATAGAATTTGGAAAAGGGAAAGTTATATGACAAAAAGAAACTGCCACTTCATATTACAGAGGTAAGAAAGAGGTAGTAGGGATAGCTAGGACTTTCAGAAGTAAATTGTATTCTGAATATGGAAAAATGGGAAGCCAAATGATGCAAAAGCAAAACAATAGAGTCAGTGATTGTAATAGAATAAAATTATTAGTAGAAGATACTCATTCAACCTGTAGGTAAGTAGTTTTCAGGGACTCTTCTATTTCAGCGTACCATCTATGACTTAAACTTAGTTAACAACTGGGCACATATTCTGCTTATACCTCTTGTTCCCAGCCCTGACTCCAAATCTCACTTATAATTAGTCATATATATTAAGGGGAAAAAGCCCAACACGACATTCCTACATGAGATCTGGATTTGCTTCAAATCCCTCAACCCTCTCAAGCTCAAGAGATGGTTCTTGGTCATTTGCTCTTGTTTAAATGAGAATAACTTTAAATTATCAATAGTACAACACCTCCACCCTTGGTACTTTTAGTGAAAATTAAGGCAAAGGTCTTGTAAGCAGTATCAGCAAAATAGCAGAAGTAAAAGGGAAACCCGTAGGATCCTTGAAGGGTGACAGGAAATTAATTTATAGATCATAGCTGATGGACCAAAAGGGAATGTCAAAGAGGATGTCTCCCAAAATGAAATCAAGAGTTCAAAATAGAGAATAAAATTTTAAAGAATTTAAGACCCTGTAATCTTTAGTGAATTAAAACTTTTTATATCTCTTTAGTGAGCTTTATAGTCATATAAAATGTGATAATGTTAATAGTCTGTTACATCAATAAATTCACTCAGTTCCCAAATACAATGGTATGGGTGGGGTGTCAATTCTCCTGTTACTCATTTTCTTCATAATGTACCAGAGAAGTTAAAATGCTCTTCCAATATCGTGCAATAAGTAGCAGAAGAGTTAAATTTCAAATGCTGGTCCAAGTCCTCTTTTTGGCCAACTATTTCTAATGGCAAAGAAAACAAATTAGAAACAAAAGGACCAGGAGAAGGAGGGGGATTAGAGGGGAAAGAGGAGGAGGAGGAGGAGAAAGAGAAGGAGGAGGAAGAGAGAAGAGGAAGAAGGAAAAGGTTGAAGAGGATGAGGAGAGGAAATATTCAGTAAAATATTTTAAATATATTTTTAATATCATATAGTAAAATTTACTCCTGGTATGCAGTTCTATTAATTTGGATAATTGATAGATAATTTGATAGCAAGTAACCACTGTCACCAAAATGAAGATACAGAAATTCCATCATCCCCCCAAATTTCTTCATGCTGCCCTTTTACAGCCAGTCCCTCTCTTGTTCCCAGTTCCTAACTACTATTTATCTCTTTGTTCCTCAAGTTTCAACAATTCTGTGTGTGTGTGTGCTCAGTTGTGTCTGGCTCTTTGCAGTCCTGTGGACTGGAGCCTGTCACACTCCTCCTCTGTCAATGGAATTTTCCATGCAAGACTACTGGAGTGAGTTGCCATTCTATCCTCCAGGAGATCTTCCCAACCCAGGGTTTGAACCCATGTCTCCTGTGACTCTGGCATTGGCAGCTGATTCTTGACCACTGAGTCAGCTGGAAAGTCCTCAACAATATTTAGGTGAAATCAAAGCCTCATTTATAGACATTCTTGAAGTTTTGAGTCTATTTTTTTGTTTTCAAAAATATTTTAAATGATTGGAATTACCTGGAATATTTGTATTTCCCTATATTCATATTTATATCTGAAACTCCCATCCTGTAGAAACTGCTGAATTCCCATGTTCATTGTGAAAGGTGATGTCCAATTTCTGAGATAAATCATTGTTCAAATTATACCACTTAAAGGCTGGACCTAATATGTCTAGAGGTAAAATCACCATGGAGAATAGAAATCTAGCTGTCACTATTTTTGAGTGCCTCCATCATCATTAAGTCAAGCTTTTGATTGATATTATGAGGAACAGTTATTGATATGTGATTAGGTATATCAGCCTCCTCTTTAATTAGCCCTCTGCACAACATTATTACATAGAGGTCTACGTAAATTCCTTTTCATGTTTTTGCATAATTTGGAGTCTTATCTTAGCCATTTGATAGGAAACAACATTAAATCTTTTTAGAACATCATGTTCAGTTTGAGTACTACTTTTAAAAATATTTCATAACATGAATATGAAATTTTAGGGAGAACTATGTTAGGAAATTAAATATATATCCAAAAGCAGAAAATATGAGCTTCCCTGGTTGCCAAGGGAACTGTTGTATGCAAATTTCTGTTTATTGAATGTTTAACTATGAAAGAACAAAACTGTTGAAAGGGGGAAAACTTCTTGAGTGATAGGATGTGAATGTTACTCCCTTCTGCTTGGGAAAAGAAATATAAACATGGGATTTCAGGCTAGACGGGCTCCTGTACTCTTTTGTAAACTGCTTAAATCATAGGGTTTAATTCTTGTTTGTAATTCTTTGTTTCTTATGCAATTGAGCTATTTTTTTCTCTGAGAAAAACTTTGTAGTTTGTTTTTATTGGTAACATACAACACTTCTTCTTTTGCTTTCTTTCTTCACCTTTAGTCACATGGTGATTTAATTTTTAACTTTGTGTTTTGAAATTATGTATTAGAATTATAGAAAGTTTGCAAAAATAGGACAGACATCTTGCAAAAATGAGAGGTCATTTACCCGGTTATTCTTATTAACTACTAAAACCACGAAAACCAGGAAATTAACATGTGATACCATGCTATGAAGTAAACTACAGAACTTATTCCAATTTCATCAGTATTACAGTACTGTCCCTATTTTGCTCCATGACTCAGTCCAAGATCCCACATTGTATCAGTTGTACGTCTGCTTAGTCTCCACGCATGTGTGATGGTGTCTCAGTCAATATTTGTCTTTCATGATCTTGGAATATATAGTGAGTACTGATCAATTATTGAAGTTGAACTTTTAAAAAGTTTGTTATTAATCTTAACTGAAAATTTAAATGTTTGTTCAGTTGATTTCAGTTGTTCTGTCATATCTGACTTTACGACCCCATGGACTGCAGCATGCCAGGCTTCCCTGTCCATCACCAACTCCTAGAGCTTGCTCAAACTCATGTCCATTGAGTTGGTGATGTCATCCAACCATATCACCCTCTGTTATCCTCTTCTCCTCTTGCCTTCAATCTTTCCCAGCACCAGGGTCTTTGCAAATGAGTCAGTTCTTTGCATCAGATGGCCAAAGTACTGGAGTTTCAGCTTCAGCATCAGTCTTTCCAATGAATATTCAGGGTTGATTTCCTTTAGAATTGACTGGTTTGATCTCCTTGCAATCCAAGTGACTCTCAAGAGTCTTTTCCAAATTCACAAAAGCAACAATTCTTTGGCACTCAGCTTTCTGTATGGTCCAGATTTCACATCCATACGTGACTACTGAAAAAAACCATAGCTTTGACTAGGTGGACTTTTGTAGGCAAAGTAATGTCTCTGCTTTTTAATACGCTGTCTAGGTTTGTCATAGCTTTTCTTCCAAGGAGCAAGTGTCTTTTAACTTCATGGCTGCAGTCACCATCTGTAGTGATTTTGGAGCCCTCCAAAATAAAATCAATCAATATATAAACATTTGTTAGCAGCCCGCATTTGTTTCTTTGTTAGTTGTGTGTATGTATTCAGTTGCTCAATTGTTTCCAACTCTTTGTGACCCTATGAATTGTGGCCTGCCAGGCTCCTCTGTTGGAGAAGGCAATGGCACCCCACTCCAGTACTCTTGCCTGGAAAATCCCATGGATGGAGGAGCCTGGTGGGCTGCAGTCCATGGGGTCGCTAAGAGTCGGACACAACTTCACTTTCACTTTTCACTTTCATGCATTGGAGAAGGAAATGGCAACCCACTCCAGTACTCTTGCCTGGAAAATCCCATGGATGGAGGAGCCTGGTGGGCTGCCGTCTATGGGGTCACACAGAGTCGGACACAACTGAAGCGACTTAGCAGCAGCAGCAGCAGGCTCCTCTGTCCATGGACTTTTTCAGGCACGAATACTGTAGCAGGTTGCTATTTCTTTCTCCAGGAGATCTTCCTGACTCAGAGATCAAACCCAGGTCTCCTGCATCTCCTGAATGGGCAAGCTCCTTCTTTACCACTATACTTCCTGTAAGCCTCTTTTTGAGTTCAGTTCAATTCACTTCAGTCACTCGGTCATGTCCAACTCTTTGCAACCCCATGAACTGCAGCATGCCAGGCCTCCCTATCCATTACCAACTGCTGGAGTCTACCCAAACCCATGTCCATTGAGTCAGTGATGCCATCCAACCATCTCATCCTCTGTTGTCCCCTTCTCCTCCTGCCCTCAATCTTTCCCAGCATCAGGGTCTTTTCAAATGAGTCAGCTCTTCACATCAGGTGGCCAAATATTGGAGTTTCAGCTTCAACATCAGTCCTTCCAATGAACACCCAGCACTGATCTCCTTTAGGATGGACTGGTTGAATCTCCTTGCAGTCCAAGGGACTCTCAAGAGTCTTCTCCAACACCACAGTTCAAAAGCATCAATTCTTCTGTGCTCAGCTTTCTTTATAGTCCAACTCTCAAATCTAGACATGACTACTGGAAAAACCATAGGTTTGACTAGACAGACCTTTGTTGGCAAAGTAATTAATGTCTCTGCTTTTTAATATGCTGTCTAGGTTGGTTATAACTTTTCTTCCAAGGAGTAAGCATCTTTTAATTTGAAGGCTGCAATCATCATCTGCAATGATTTTGGAGCCCCCCAAAACATAAAATAAGCCACTGTTTCCACTGTTTCCCCATCTATTTCCCAGGAAGTGATGGGGCCAGATGCCATGATGAACTTAGTTTTCTGAATGTTGAGCTTTAAGCCAACTTTTTCACTCTCCTCTTTCACTTTCATCAAGAGGCTCTTTAGTTCTTCTTCATTTTCTGCCATAAGGGGAGTGTCATCTGCATATCTGAGGTTATTGATATTTCTCCCAGCAATCTTGATTCCAGACTGTGCTTCATCCAGCCCAGCATTTCTCATGATGTACTCTTCATATAAGTTAAATAAGCAGGGTGACGACATACAGCCTTGACGTACTCCTTTTCCTATTTGGAAGCAGTCTGTTGTTCCAAGTCCAGTTCTAACTGTTGCTTTCTGACCTGCATATAGGTTTCTCAAGAGGTAGGTCAGGTGGTCTGGTATTCCCATCTTCAGAATTTTCCACAGTTCATTGTGGTCCACATTCAAAGGCTTTGGCATAGTCAATAAAGCAGAAATAGATGTTTTTCTGAAACTCTCTTGCTTTTTTGATGTTCCAGCAGATGTTGGCAATTTGATTTTGGTTCCTCTGCCTTTCCTAATACCAGCATGAACATCTGGAACTTAACGGTTCACGTATTGTTGAAGCCTGGCTTGCAGAATTTTGAGCATTACTTTACTAGCATGTGAGATGAGTGTCATTGTGTGGTAGTTTGAGCATTCTTTGGCATTTCCTTTCTTTGGGATTGGAATGAAAACTGACCTTTTCCACTCCTGTGGCCAATGCTGAGTTTTCCAAATTTTTTGACATATTGAGTGCAGCACCTTCACAGCATCACCTTTTAGGATTTGAAATAGCTCAACTGGAATTCTATCACCTCCACTAGCTTTATTCATAGTGATGCTTTCTAAGGCCCACTTGACGTCACATTCCAGGATGTCTAGCTCTAGGTAAATGTGGGTGATCACACCGTTGTGATTATCTGGGTCATGAAGATCTTTTTTGTACAGTTCCTTTGTGTATTCTTGCCACCTCTTCTTAACATCTTCTGCTTCTGTTAGGTCCCTACCATTTCTGTCCTTTATTGAGCCCATCTTTGCATGAAATATTCCCTTGCTATCTCTAATTTTCTTGAAGAGATCGCTAGTCTTTGCCATTCTATTATTTCCCTCTATTTCTTTGCATTAATTGCTGAGGAAGGCTTTCTTATCTCTCCTTGCTATTCTTTGGAACTCTACATTCAAATGGGTATATCTTTCCTTTTCTGCTTTGCTTTTTGCTTTTTGAGTTACCTGCTCATATTTATTAATTTTAGTGATTTTTGGCTTAAAAGTTACAACAACTCCATATATGTATATTTAAGATTTTAATATTTCTTTTAAAATATTTCTCCCAGAATAATTATTTTATTAGATATACATTAGGATTTATTTCGGTTTTATTTTTCTAATTTATGTGCATTAACATTGAAACCTTTTTACTTGTGATATTTTTTATCATTTAGATAAGAAATTATTATCTGAAAATCAGAAATAGCTACAAGTATTTTATTTTAGTTGTTTTATAGTATTAAATATAATTAATTAATTAAACTTGAAGTCAATTACCATAATTAATTGACTTCAAGTTTACTGTGTATTCTATCACTTCTAAGCATAATAAAATCATCCTTACATATGTATAAGAAATATTCATATGTATCTTTATTCTACATTTTTAAGATATATAATTTGTAATACTTTTAATGCCTTTAACTCTACTTCATCTGCAGTTTATTATTTAGTTTGATATCAGGCTAAGATCAAAATGATGTTTTCTAAATAACAACCAGTTTTTCTAATATCATTAACTGAATTCATGTACTATTCTCATTAATGGATATTGCCTCATTTTTACTGTAGTAATTTCCTTTATATTCAAAGATCTGTTCTTGAACTATTTAATTTGTTCTATTGATTTCTGTCCAATTGTCTCATACTACTAGATTATTTTCATAATTATGAATCTTTCGTAGCAAGTTTAGCCTCATTGCTTTTGATTTTCAAAATATTATCTCTTTGATATTTTCAGTTTTTAAGTGAACATTAGAATCATTTGGTCAAGCTCTAAGCAAATCTTTGTTTTCTAATTTTTAGATCTTTTCTACCTCTTAGTAAAATTTTATAGTTTTCTTCATATAGCTGTTAATACATAACTTCTAAAGGTAATCATTTTAAAGGCTTGCATATTCAATGTGTAGATACTATCTTTTACCTTTATATATTTAAATTGTTTACTAAATATAGGAAAATGATACATCTTTATATGATCAATTTTTATACAATTATTTCATTGAACTCATTAAATCTAACAGTTTACCAAATAGTTTCATTTTCTTCAAATAGTGATACATTTTGTCACTTTCATTTTTATAATTTTTGTCATATCTTGACTTATTGATCAAATTGCCATAACAGAGTTAATAGCACTGTGCTAACAATTCTCTAAGATTTATCATTAAATATGATTTTGAGTCCAAAATTAAATTGAATGCAAGACACAGATCAGATACTTTAATTGAAAAGAAAAAAAAGGAAAGTCATTAACTTCCTGTAACCTATTGGCAGTTCTAGAGGATTATCACTTGTGAGGGACTAACCGCAATCTGACATGTGAATATATAGTTCTCACCAAGTGAAGTTGTACACTTGGGGCTATTAGAGAATAATATGGATAACAGTCTGCAGTTGTCTTTTTTTTTTTTTTAATTCCTGGATTTCTTTGAGCTCCTAAAATGTTCTTCTGAACAATTATCAGCAGCAGGAGATTAAATTAGAAGTCTACCTCTAATAGTGCCTCCCTAGTAGCTCAGCTGGTAAAGAATCCGCCTGCAATGCAGGAGACCCCAGTTCAATTCCTCAGTTGGGAAGATCCCCTGGAGAAAGGGAACAGCTACCCACTCCAGTATCCTGGCCTGGAGGATTCCATGGACAGTCCATGGAATCACAAAGAGTCAGACACGACTGAATGACTTTCACTTTCTACTTCTAATATTCTGCAGGAAAGCATGGCAACCCACTCCAGTATTCTTGCTTGAAGACTCCACATGGACAGAGGAGTCTGGCAGGCTACAGTCCATAGGGTCACAAAGAGTGGGATGGAACTGAATCAACTTAGCCCACTTCATGGTGAATTGAATCAGTCTCAGCTGTTGGCATTACCTAATATAATGGCTTCATGGTGAATTAAATCAATAGTCTCAGCTGTTGGCATCACCAGCTTCTTCTATTCTGTTATTGAGAGCTCCATTAAATCAGATAGTATATGTGAGATGCCAGCAAGTTGCTAAATTCTCCATAGACACTCAGTAAATATTATCTACCCTCACTCTAGTCCTTAAGAGGTAATAAAATATTTACTTAAGAAACACAGGTCAGGTTTCTAGGAGTTGGCAAAAGCCTAAAAACAATTAAAAAGACCTGTAAGTGACATTGTGAGTCGGTGGTAATTTCAGGATTTCTACCTCTATCTTGGCTTCTGGAGATTTCTCCCTTGTCTTCCTCACTCTCCTCTCCCTAAACTTGCTTAGCCCAGGTGCTGACACATCGTTATTTTCTTTTCTTATAATCTCAGAGGTACATTTGGATTTTCAAAAAATGGACTTTGTAGGAAACTAAGAGAAAATAATTCAGTTCAGTTCAGTCACTCAGTCATGTCCCACTCTTTGCGACTCCATGAACTGCAGCATGCCAGGCCTCCCTGTCCATCACCAACTCCTGGAATTTACTCAAACTCATGTCTATCGGTGATGCCATCCAACCATCTCATCCTCTGTCATCCCCTTCTCCTCCTGCCTTCAATCTTTCCCAGCATCAGAGTCTTTTCAAATGAGCCAGTTCTTCACATCAGGTGGCCAAAGTATTGGAGTTTCAGCTTCAACATCAGTCCTTCCAATGATTATTCAGGACTGATCTCCTTTAGGATGGACTGGTTGGATCTCCTTGCAGTCCAAGGGACTCTCAAGAGTCTTCTCCAACACCATAGTTCAAAAGCATCAATTCTTCAGTGGTCAGCTTTCTATATAGTCCAACTCTTACATCTATAAATGACTACTGGAAAAACCATTGCCTTTGATTAAATAAAAGCAGAAATGATAATATCATAATAGAACACAGGGTCTCCATTCTAAGGATCATAGAGTTTCAGTTAATTCTAGGAGCATTCACTGCATACCAAAGCCAGTGTAGGGCACTACAAAGATTAAGCCAAGACATCTGTGGTCAAACAGACTCTTAGTCTGATCTGTGGCTAATGATCTGGATAAGGGCGTCTCAGCATGGAACTTCTTGCAAAGAACATCCTGTTTAAGTGTGCCAATTGAAGAGATCGGGGATTTCTGGACTCCAGCGCTTGGCCAGCAAGCTCTTTAAACATATATCTCTGTTCCTCCCAATCCTGACTTTAACCCTGGCTTTGTGCTCTGGGAAAGTAGGACTGAAAGGATTTATTTTGGGGTATCCTGCATGAGAATGGCTTTCCTAGTCTCTTATCAAATACGATAATTATTCCTTTCAGGAAAGGACTAACATTTATTATTTGTCTCTTATTAGGCATGGGTTTCAAATCATGAAAATTGTGGGGATGATCAGTCACTCTTCTGGAAATCAAGGGAACTTGTTGACATGAATAGGAGAGTCACATCTAATGAAAAGCCAAGGAATGGAGTATAGAGGCCTCAGGCAGCAATATAGGCAAACAAGGAGGCAGAAACCTGGTCTTAAAGCTGTATTCTGTGATAACAGGGAGGAGGGTGGTTGCTCAGACCTGGGACAGAGGACCTCCTGTGTGTAAAACACATGTACCAGCATCCAGAGGACTTCCCAGACGGCACTGGTAGTAAAGAACCCACCTGCAGGTTCAATCCCTGGGTCAGGATGATCCCCTCAGGGAGGAAATAGTAACCCACTCCAGTATTCTTGCCTGGGGAATCCCCTGGACCGTGAAGCCTGGCAGGCTCAAAGAGTTGGACATGACTAAAGCAACTTAGCACACGTGGATGCTCTGGCATTTGGAGACAGGCAAGACAGCTACATGAAATCCCGAGCAGGGAACGACTAGAAATTAATAGTGTATGAGTCCACTACTCATGTAAGAGTCAGTAATATTAACAGTATCTTTTTTATTTAGAGAACTACTTAATTTTTATTTTACAGAAAATACAACACATATTTACAATACCGGTTAACTAATGACCTCCTTCTTTATAATCTGTTGTTTTATTATATGGTCATTTTTTCTCACAGTGAATTCTTTTATTTCAGACTTTTCGGGTACCCAGATAGCCAGTCTCTCTCATTAGCTATTTTACACAGGGCTTGAATTAGCTGGCTATGATATGCTTTCCTGACTGCTCTTATGGATAGAGCACAGAGGTATAATACCACAAGGCAAATTTATATCATCTGTACTTCATAGCAAGATATTACCTATTTGGGCATTTCTCTCTCCAGAGCTAGGTGGCACATGGAATTAATTAAGCATCATAGTTTAAATCACATGCCTCAGAGCCAAACTGCCTGGATTGGAAATATGTTCTCTGTTATTTCTAGCTCTGTTAGCTTAGGCAAGTTCCTTTAAATTTCAGTGCCTCAGTTGCCCTGCATTTAAATGAGAATGACAACAGTACCCACTTTATGATGTGGATTAAATGAGTTAATTTAATAACTCTTATAATAACCTAAAAGGGCTTGGCTTTTAGAAAGTCTAATGTTTTAAATAAAATTTAGAGGTTCTCTCCTAGCCTAAATTTTTAATGTTATACTTTTATATACTCAGTAAATTTTCATTGAGCTTATAATCAGGGCCGTGAATTTCACTGATTGAAAAACCATATTGTGATGTTAGAAGTCGTATCTATATGATATATTGTTTACAAAACTCTACTCATTTCAGTTTAATTGTTATAACAATACTATGAGGAGCTATAAGATTTCTCAAGAATTTAATTTTTAGGTAAATAAGCTAACAAAAAGGAAGTCAAGGAATAGATGGATGGATGAATGGTTGAGTGGCAGGATGGCCAGTGGCTAGACAGGTGGATAAGTATTTGTCAGTATGAATATTACAAATTTGTACAATTTAAGATTTAAATATAGACTTCATTTTTTAAAACTGGCTGAGAAAGGGTTTACATGATCTAGGAATAAAATATTTGCAGAGAAAAGAAAGCTATTTTTTTAAAAAAGGAAATTATGAACGAAAAAAAATGTGTTTGTTTTGGACTTAGGTATTTTAGCAGTGCTGACTATCTCAAAAAAGGAAGACTTTAAAAACAAAGTGATACAGGCCAATTGAATTTCACTTTTCCAGGTTCAAGAAATGCCAAAAAATAAACAGAGACAGAAGCAAATTATTATTGCTTCAGTAAGCCACAATGATGGCATAAAAAAGGAACCACTTTTGTACTTTCTAATACGTTTACTTCAGCAGATTAAAACATTTATATAACTGGTGTGAAATTTCTGAAATAGCCCAAATGTTTTTTGTTGTTATATTGATTTTTCAATCCAAGTTTTTTATTATTTGGAAGCATATCATGTTGGGTTTTCTGTAAGCATGGGTTTCCAAATGTCGGTAGTATTTGGGCATTATTAAGACTAAACATTTGTAAGACTCAAGTAGTATAAGGCAAAGATAATTAGTTAGGGTCTTGGGGATGGAGTTTTCCCAAGTGACTTTAGGAAAATAATTTCCATTTTCTGAGTCTCAGTTTCTTTTTATAAAATTGTGGGATTTGTATTCAATGCCTCAAAGTTTCTTGCAACTCCAGAACTAACCAGTTTTCACTCCAGCATTTTAACTGGGAGTCTGTAGACATTGCTTCCTTTTGTTTTACATTTTTGACTGAGGCTACTCCTCCTTGGAAAAATGACTCCTTAGGAAGCCTTTATGAAAGGCCAGTTAGGCTTCAGGCATTTCAGTGGGCTTTAAATACTCAAAATGTGTCTGTGGCAGCTGCCCAAGTAGGCCTTGCACAGGAAAAATCACCCCACCCCTGGATGGGCTTCACACTAGAGACCCACACTTAACTGTGACCCTATTTAACTTTGCTGTGTAGTTGGGACTGATCACACATAGGAGGCTTTCATGAAATGGGAAAGCTTTGACTTTTAAGATGAGACCTGGAGGTCAGGTCTGTTCAGCCATAAAAACGATGCTAATGAGGGAAAGTTCTTGAAGGACTCATTGTAGCTTCTTTGAAGTTACTGCTGATACCATGTTTGGGGATCCAGTAAGCTGCTTCAGTTAAAAAAAAAAAAGGAAAATATGATTGGATTAAGATGGAAAAGAAGAAGCATCTTGGCTCTTGGGAAAATTCTTCCAGTGTTTCCCAAAAGGAATATTTTAATTGATTTTACTTTTTCCTAAATCTCTTTAACTTTTACTTCACTTATACAACCCACTTGTGTGCCGATTTTGTGTCCAGTACCATGGAGACATCTGATACAGGTTTCTTGAATCACTACCTTTGTTTGTACCAGAAACCTTAGGCTTTCTGGATGTAGTGGCCCCTACAGCTAATGGAAGAAACTTTGAAATCCTACTTTATTACAGAAGTAGACCAACTGTGAACCTTTCTAATAAAAGTCCTCAGGCTTGTGCTATTTCCTGATGCCAGTAATCATGACTAATGACAGAACTGTGTGTACTGCGCAAGTCATTATAAATTTCATTCTCATCATTATCATTAACATCCACTGAATGCCTATCCAATAACAAGGAAATATGACAAGTTTTTGTTATCTGAATGAAGAGAAGACACACTTAAATAGAAATAATTGCAGCAACATCAATTGTATGTTTGTTCATATATGCATTAATGTGGGAGATTTGGAGTAGAGTCACATAGATTATTCTATTTGTTCCTTACAGCAGCTCCTCAAAGGAGACCATCTAGAAATCATCATTGCTATTTCATGAATGAGGTTATTGAAACTAGGAGGGAAGTGTGGTGCCTTGGGTAAGGTTCTGTAAATGTAAGACAGACCCACCTCATCTGTCTGCTTACTATTGCAAAGTGTCAACTTAACAATAGCCTTGACCCTAGAACAACACATGTTTGAACCACATGGGTCCACTTATACCCATGTTGGTTTCAGTAGTTGAATCCCAAGATGCTGAACTGTGGGTATGGGGGAACTGCATGGAGGGCTGAATATAAACCTATATGAAATTTCTTACTTCATGGAGGATGGGTCCCGTGCATTGTTCAAGAGTTAACTGAAGTGAGAATGACCATGAGCACCCTGCCGTCTACGGTAAAGGAATAGCCTCGTGTAAGACTGAATCAATAAACCACTGAACAGATACTACTGAGTGTTTTGACCATTCCTCAGTTCTGGAAACTAAGCTTAACTTCCCCAAGCATTCTGAATATGAAACTCTGATATTGTACTTCTGGGTTAGAAAGAAATACCTTGTCTTTTGGCATAAAAATAGATGTCTATTCTAGGGGGAAATGTGGTTAAAAGTAATATTGGTGTCATTAATCTCCATTGCCTCAGAGGAGTCTGTGTTCACAGACACTGGGAGGGCCAGTTCCCCATGGGGGTTTTCCTCCTCTGTTTGTTTAACTAACCTTTCCTTAAATGTCAGGTCAAAGAAGTGAGTGTACTGAATCTTCCCAGTTGTTGAATGAATGGCAGTTCTCTTGGCTTTTTCAAGGCAGCCTTTGGTCAAACTAAGTTTAAAGTTCCTTTGTGTTCCAAGTCTCCAATGTATATTTTGGATAGGGATGGGTGGTACAGAATCTAATGATTTCTTCCTGCGTTAGTCACAGTGGCATTACGGACTCTGCGTCTATTTCCTTCTCTGATAATAATCTCACCTATTACCATATAAGGAGCTTGCAGACATCTGTATTAGAGGGAAAGATAAACATTTACTCTGCCCTAAATTATTGAACAACTTAAAGAGAGGAATGTGACAATCCAAGTATTAACATATGAAAATATATCCACAACCACTTATAATTCATTTTCTCCTTATGCTTATGGGCTTCCTGACAAGCAGGAGATACAGATTCGATTCCTGGGTCGGGAAAATCCCCCTGCAAAAGGAAATAGCAACCCGCTCCGCTTGCCTGGAGAATCCCATGGACAGAGGAGCCTGTAGGGCTACAGCTCATGGGATTGCAAAGAGCTGGACACAACTTAGCAGCTACACAACAACAACAAATCTTATGCTTATAGTTTAAAATCAAACTACCAGTGTGAAGTTGTGGAGTTAGAATGACCTGAAACTCTAAGTCTTGTTTTTCTCATCTGTAAAATGAGATTATTACCACCCACTTTATAGTGACCCTATGGACTGTAGCCCGCCAGGCTCCTCCGTCCATGGAATTTTCCAGGCACGAATACTGGAGTGGGTTGCTATTTTCTTCTCCAGGGGATCTTCCCAATCCAGGGATCAAACTCAGTTATCCTGCACTGCAGGCAGAGTCTTTACCCACTGAGCCACCTGGGAATCCTGACATAGTGATGTTAAGAAGACTAAATATGATAATATATTTTAAATGTTCAGCACAACAGTACAATGCATAGTAACTATTACTATTGTTATTACTGTTACTATTATCACTGTTACTTTGCAGAAATATGCATCTGTGTACAAGTGAGACTGAACTGGTGAGAAATGTGAATAATTAGCAAAACAGACAGCATTGGCTAAGAAAATAAATTAAATGTCCTCTTATTAGAAATTATCACAACTGAGTAAAATAACACTTCCTTATAAAGCTTCATATAATTCTTAAACAATTGATTGTAAAAGCAGACTAATAAGAGGATAACTTCATAAAAAGACTGTAGAATTGACCACTGTGTCTTCACTTGTCTGACAATTCATGGGATAGATAAGCCAAACACATTCATTTTCACTGACTTGTTCAAATCACTTATACTGGAATTAATATGTATGTGTATATGGGTCTATGGCATCAGAGAGTTTTCTCTGGCATTAACTTTCTGCCCACTTGGGATCTATTTTCACCATTCCAGTATTCTGAAAAGTTTGGTTTTCATCACAAAGACAAGATCAAGTTGAAGAGAGAAACCTTTCAGAAAATAGAGACTGTGGAGAGTTATAGTGTTCATCTGTTTGCTTGTGAATCCACGGACAAAGCTTGACTCCTGTTCCAAGACTAACAGGAGCTGTAGCATCAGCAGCACTCAGCATCTCATACCACATGTGTAATGTGTCGTGGCTCAGGGGTGTGGCTTGATAGCAAACACATAACTGTGTACTGCTGGCAGTGAATGTGCTAAGGAGAAATCCAGAGGAGAATTTCTTTTTAAATTCATTTCACATTAACCAAGCTGTCTTTGGGAATTGTTTTGGTTATTGTCAAGAATTAGAAATATTTACCATGCTGTTAACTGGTTCCATAGAATCAACAAAACTTTCCCATCCCATGTGTGTGCTATTTACCCTCTGGAAATAATAACTCCTTTTGAAATGTTTTTTGGGATGATTCCCAAACTTGGTAACTGGAGAACCAACAGTAATTTTCTTTCTTTCTTTCTTTCCTGAGACAGCAGCTGAGGTGGCTTAAATTTGTACTTGTAAGTAGAATTTCACTGCACTGCTTAAGTCACGGCTGTCTGATTTATGAAGGAAAGATAAGTGGCATTGCCATATGATATACTGCTTCCGTGAACAAAATTGTTCAGGATGTGGGAGACTATTGACTGACAAGACAGCTGGAAAGGGACTGAGAACCAAATGCAACGGAACACAGAAGGAAAAAATGGAGCAGGTCCCATGATAGAGTGCCACCACCTATCTGGCTTCAGATCTAAGATAGCATATTAGTAGCCACTGGTAAAATATTCTTAAGGGAACCACATTTTTGCTGAAAGGACTCATTGATTTTGTATACACATTTGAAGGGCTATCTTAGACCTATTTGAAATGACTGTGGCTAGTGGATTGAAGACCAGTTGGTAGAAATTTTAAGAGAGATATTGCTCAGCATAAGAGAGGACACTGGAATAGCCAGAGCTGTCCAAAGCTGAAATAGGCTGCTTTGGACGGTTGTGAATTTCCTGTCACTGGGGGTATTCAAGTAGGAGTCATATGACCATTGATAGAACTTTGCAGAGGATTAAGCACCAGAAGAGAGGGTAGAGCTTTGGCCAAGTGACTCTTTTCAATTGCAATGAGATTGAATGGAAAAAGCAGTGGGAGTATAGTAAGTTTATACTAGATTTGTAACTTAGGAACTTGTCATTCTTTCCACAAATCACATTCCAGATTTTAAAAATGAGGTAAACGGAATAAAAATTAAAATTACTATTATTCTCATTAAACACACCAGGCAATTAGATTATGATTCATCACATACCAAAATCAGCAAACGAAAAGGAAATCCCACCAGTGATCTCTGTTGTGAGTTTCTTCTTCTGCAGAGATAGAGTGAATGATGATTGAGCAAGAGGACTGGGAGATGGAATAGCAAACTGAAGAGAAATGCATTTACTGGAAACCCACCAGCATGCCTTGAACTCCAAGGGAAAGTACTCATTCAAGAAGCAGAATGCAAATACTCCTTCTCCTCCTACCACAAACATATGCACAAACTCCTCTATCCAGATTTTCCTAACTGTTTACTTCCAGTAGACCATTCATCTCCAGTCCTATTCTTGGGGAAGAATCTAAGGCCAGGCAAGAATATAGCAATTATGATTTGTCCAAAGTGGTTCTTCAAAGGTGCTGGACCCTAGCTAGTTCTGGGAATACCCTTAAAACTTTCAAGTAGTGATGGCCCCAACTTGCCTTCTGTAGGGAGCCCCAGGTGAGTGCAATGATGTACTAAGCCAGATCCTAAAGATGCCAGTTTGGGAAAGACCAGAAATGCTGAACCCATTCTCAAGTAGATATTTTAGCTTAAGTAATATTTTGAGGTTGGTCAAAAGGGGATGAGACTGGTAGACAAAGAAAGTTCATGCCAGATTCCTAGATAAGTTGTATTTCTAGTAGAATACAGTCTTATTGCCATGAAAGGAAGAGCCCAGGGTGAGAATAAATTATTCTTCAGGAATGTATGTGAGAGTTGGACTATAAAGAAAGCTGAGCGCTAAAGAATCGATGCTTTTGAACTGTGGCGTTGGAGAAGAGTTTTGAGAGTCCCTTGGACTGCCAGAAGATCCAACAAGTCAATCTTAAAATAAATCAGTCCTGAATATTCATGGGAAGGACTGGTGCTGACGCTGAAGTTCCAATACTTTGGCCACCTGATGTGAAGAACCGACTCATTGGAAAAGACCCTGATGCTGGGAAAGATTGAAGGTGGGAGGAGAAGGGGACAATAGAGGATGAGATGGTTGGATGGCATCACCGACACGATGGGAATGAGTTTGACTAGGCTCCAGGAGTTGGTGATGGACAGGGAAGTCTGACATGCTGCAGTCCATGGGGTCACAAAGAGTTGGACACGACTGAATGACTGAACTGAACTGAACTGAATGTAGGGAGGTAGGGTGAGCCAAAGGGTCTTTGGGTAAAGCTTGAATATACTGAAACACTCTTAAGTTTTTCACAGTTAAGTTCCTAAAATGGATTAAGTTGATTTTGCTATTTATGCCTTTCATTCTTGAAATTTATTTCATCTTTTTACATAAAGGTAGCAAGCTAGAAGTCATGTTAAAGATTATCTGGCCCCACGCCTTCATTTTACAGATGAAGTGGCAGATTCAGAGGTATTGATTGGCTTACTTAGGGTTACTCAACAAGTTGCCAGCAGAACCAGAACTAGAATTCAAGTCTCCTATGTCCTGGTCTCACACTTTGTTACTTGAGTGTCTCCTTCTCTTTCCTCTGCAAAGAATTTTCTGCAGTTGAAGACATTAACTTGAGAGCATGATGCTGGCTATTGGGAAGAGTGATTGAGATCAGAATGATAAAGATGGTTTCCATGCTAAGACCAAGACATTGGAAAAGTCATAAGACCCCATGAATGGCATAGAAGACAGCGAACCCCTCATTTTGACCTAAGCCACAGAGGATGTTCTAGGCTCAGGGTTGATGTCTACATTTGTTCATTCATTCAAGTACATTCACAATGAAAATCTCCCCTTCAGCCTAATTCCTCACTCTGCCCATCATCAACTTCAGCTGCAGCCAATTAAGGACTTCTCTGTCAATACATAGCATGCTTTTTCAGTTATAGTTACTTCTCTTAGAACACGTTTCTATCCATTTTCACTTGTCAAACCCTATCCATCTGTCAAGGTTGATCCCAAGCCTCCCTTCCTTCATATAGTCTTACTTCTCTTTCCCCAATGATATGCTTTCTCATGTAACCATACCTCTTGATCCCCTGTCTAATTTTCTATCAGAAAGAATAAAAATTATTTTATTTCCTAAAATAATGCAACTGGAAAATAAAATTCTATTAAAAAGTAAAACTGGAAAATGTAATTTTGGTGACAAGAAAATTCAAGAAATTCTCCAGTTTCATGTAGACCTGAAATAAGTATTCATTCATTCATTAATTTATTGTTTTGGTTTAACAAACCTTTGGTAAGTGCCTATACCTCATATCCAAATCGCATCTTCTCTTCAAAGACCAGCACATATTATATTCTTCATATTCAGTTCAGTTCAGTCACTAAGTCGTGTCCGACTCTTTGCAACCCCATGGACTGCAGCACGCTGGACTGCCCTGTCGATCACCAACTCCTGGAGCTTACTCAAACTCATCCTCATCGAGTCAGTGATGCCATCCAACCATCTCATCCTCTGTTGTCCCCTTCTCCTTCCACCTTCAATCTTTCCCAGCATCAGGGTCTTTTCAAATGAGTCAGTTCTTTGCATCAGGTGGCTAAAGTATTGGAGTTTCAGCCTCAGCATCAGTCCTTCCAATGAATATGCAGGACTGATTTCTTTCAGGATTGACTGGTTGGATCTCCTTGCAGTCCAAGGAACTCTCAAGAGTCTTCTCCAACACCAATGTTCAAAAGCATCAATTCTTCAGTGCTCAGCTTTCTTTATAGTCCAAACTCTCACATCCATACATGACAACTGGAAATACCATAGCTCTGACTAGATGGACCTTTGTTGGCAAAGTAATGTCCCTGCTTTTTATTACGCTGTCTAGGTTGGTCATAACTTTTCTTCATGTATCTCTCCCTAATTATTCACCTGTCAGTAATCAGTGTTCCTCATATATCAGCTACTTATTGACTAAATTTTGCCACCAAAATCTTTTCTCCATCATAGACAGTTAATTCCCAAAGAAGTATTTTTACTGAGGACAAATACAAAGAAAAAATTAATATTTTTTTTCCTGTTAAAAAAATTGGATAAAATCCAATTTGCTGATACTTGAACCAAACTAAATTCCTGGTCTCAGTGTAATATTTCATATGCAAAAATGAGGAAATGATGATTTAATTGACTCTTAATTTTCTCTTCTCATCAAGGATTTTGAACCCATCACCATTTGGCAGTCAGGACCATTCCATTTACCCTCCAGTTCTGGAAAAAGTATTTGAAAACCCAGCAGCATGCAAAGGCAGGGTTGTTAAAGTAATCATTTTCCTAAAGGATGTCAGAAGTCCTAAGATAAAGTATTTACAAGGAAAATCTGTTTTCTGTTGGAATTTGCAGGTTTTATTTGTCTATTTTTCTCTTCTCTTCTCACCCTTTCCCCAACCCATGTGGCAAGAAGACAGACTTACTTGTCTTTTCAGTGATGAATTTGTCATCGGGGAGCTGACTGAAGTCTATGCCTATTTGAGTAAATGTCTTTCAGTCAGTTTGCTAATAGATCCTTATCACTACCAGTAGCTTGCTTTATTTTTTTTAAAAATTGTTTCAGAATGACTTGCTAGTTCCTATTGAACCAAACTCCTTTCAGAAAACAGCTATCAGGATAGTGCTATAATTTTTAATCAGCTTCCATAATTTGAAAAATTGATATAATAAATGCCACATATTTTAAGTGTTCTTTCTGCATTCCCACATGACTATCTGATTATTGTCTGTCTACTTATTGTACCTCTGATGATGCGATCATCTCTTACTCCCTTGTTATTGATATATATTGAGAGATACACTCACACCTCATATGCCTGCCATGTGTAATTGCTGACTAGCCTACAGTGACACACTAAGCAAAACTCTTCACTGGATGATGAGTGGACAAATTCATGAACAGCCTTTCATCCAGTTACTAAAAACCCGAGATGTGCCAAGGAGGTTAATCCCTAGCAATGTAATAGCCAATCAGAGCTACAGAGAGACACAGCTTTTTGTGAGTTATCTTCAAATTAAAAGAGAGAATATTGTTCTGTTTTTTTTTTTTTACAATGCATTAATTTTTTTAACGTGCAAAATCTCATAATCTTCTTTTGTCTACTGGTAAACAACCTCTTCAGAACTCTGCCCATCAGAGAACCAATGGAGAACTCAGGCACATCAATGGATGATTGCAACACTTTGAGGGAAGAACTATGAGGGGAATTCAGGAGTCTGTCCAGGCATGTGAGATTTGGTTATTCATGCAGACACAACAGAGGAAATGATGTCTAAGCAAACCATTAAAGATGAGTAAGAAAAAATTGGGATGCAAAGATTTAGGAGAGGGTTTTGAAAGAAGGGACATAGAAACTCAGAGAGAAGAGTGTAAATGGAACTGAGACAAAATTCAACAGGGCCATAGTTGAGAAAGAAACAGACAATAGTGAGAAGTGAATCTCCACAGGTAAACCAGGGCCATTTAAGCAGGAGCTTGTGAGATACTTAAGGAATATGAATTTATCCTTAGACCAGGGGGTGGGGGGTGAGGGATCCCCTGAATATTTTGACCACGAAGAGATAAGATCAGATTTGCATTTTAGAAACATCATTCTGGCTTCAATGCAGTAAATAGATTAAGGGTAACAGGAGTTTACAAGAAGTTCCCCACACTGTGTGCCTTTTTATGTTTAAATATGGTGCCCTTTATGCACACACACACAGGCATTCTGGAATGATACAGCTGTTTTAATTTATGGTACTTAAACCTCTCAGTTTGGTTTATTCTGAAACGGAATTTGATCAGAACTCTTCCTCTAAGCATCCCTTTGCCTTGAATATTTTGGTCTTATCCTGAGAAATTATAAAGGAAACTCTAAGTATCCCTTTCACTTTATTCTAAGCACAAAGGTTTCCTAATGCAAAAGCTCCCAAAGGGAAGATACTTCCTTGGTATTATTTTAACTAGCTGGTAAATTTCCTGCAAAATGCTGAAAACCCATAATGCCAGAGAACTAGACAGAGAAGGCTGCCTGGGAAATATCATCCCAATTTTGTTAAGCAGAATTTCTGAGACTCCACACTAACTCTGTTCCCACTAGAACTGGGAGTAGGAAGGGTACGATTTAGGGATCCATTTTACTCATAGGTCTCAGCATCCTCACTTCCTGAACAGGAAAGCACAAGGTTAATCATTGCAATTCATATGCCTTTTCTTATAAGACTTCATCTGATCACGTAGGCATGAGGCAAAGATCAATGAAAATGTAACAGAATCTCTCTGCCTCACCGTCTCTAAGGAAAGGCAAGGGAGAATTCCTTTAGTGTCTTGTGGGAGTGTTTTCAAATGAAAAGAATGAACACGGCTTATTTTATTTTGGAGTAGGACCACATGTTCTTCTGAGTAGAAAGAGCAGAGATGGCAACTCCTAAATGAAAGGCTGTATTCATTTTAATAATTTGGCTGAGATTCCTTTCTGATTGAAAATTGGACTTTCTGTGGAGTCTTTAAAAGGCTTTATGCTTTGAAAACCTTAAATTGGCTTTATATTAACAGAAAGTTGGTCTTTCAGTAATGGGAAATGCAGCGATTTAGCACTCTATTGGCATGCTTGACCAGTTATAACTTTCAGAGTGTGATTATGTGACCTGATTCCATAATAATCAGGATCCAAGGCCAAATCAAGACCTATTTGGAGGGGGAGGGGTGACCTGGCACCTGGAGCTCAGTGGATTGGTCTTAGCTGCTGATCTCACTACAGACTGTCTTAGTATACCCTAGTAACCTAGACTTACTCCTTTCCAACGAGATGGAGATGTTTCGGGAAGTGAGTTTCAAAAGATTTCAGTCACTCTATTTGCTCTCAAAGTTTCAAGTGCTCCTCTGAGTATGACAAAATATGTGGTTCACTTCAAACCCATACCATGCTGGCCTCAGCCTAATTTTTAAGTATTCGCATGTATTCTAAACCGCACTGTCCACACTTGTACTCCCAACGAACTAATCCTTATGCATGGAGAATACTTTTTATTGGTGTCTTACCAATGATGAAATGTCCTTCCTGGTGCCTCTATTGAGATTCCATTCACCTTTCAGGGTCTGTTACAATGCCATATGCATAATAATATCTCCATGAAGAATTATAGTATATGTTTTGATTTCTCTTATAGTGCCACACTCAACCCTGAGTTATAGGTGTTTGTCAGATTTCCTACCCTACCCGCCAGTGTGCATGCGTGCTACATCACCTCAGCCATGTCCACCCCTCTGTGACCCTATGGACTGTAGCCCAGCAGGCTTCACTGTCCATAGGATTCTCCAAACAAAAGTACTGGAGTGGGTTGCCACGCCCTCCTCCAGGGGATCGTACTGACCCATGGATGGAACCTGCTTCTCTTGAGTCTCCTGCATTGTCAGGCGGATTCTTTACCACTGGTGCCTCTTGGGAAGCCACCTGCCCCCAGATTAGCTACTAAGGAAGCAGTAATTATCTCACTTTTCCCCTTCCATCCGCACCCACCCAATACCCAGCATGGGACCTCATTAAATGTTGGTCAGGTTGAAACAAATGACAAAGTAAAGTAGCCTGAACCTCAGTGTCCTTAAAAGTGTATGTGTGCTCTCAGTCACTCAATTGTGTCCAACTCTTTGCAGCCCCGTGGACTGTAGCCCACAAGGCTCCTCTGTCCCTGCCATTGTCCCTGCAAGAATTCTGGAGTAGGTTGTCATGACCTCCTAAGGAGATCTTCCCAACCCAGGGATTGCACCTGAGTCTGAGTCTCTTGCATCTCCCGTACTGGCAAGTTCTTTATTACTAGTGCCACCTGGGAAGCCCTTCCCTAGAAGTACAAAGCTTGTATTGTCCTATGCAAATGAAGTGGGAACGTTGAACTCCATATGTGGAAGTTCATAATGACAATTTTTTCTTAGTACAAAGGGAACATGCAGCTGCTAAACTCTGCCACAAAGTAACATTTTGAGGGGAAAGAAGCCAGTGTAAACCCACAGTATGTACAAAATCAAAATCAGAAACTCTGAGTTTTTTTTTAACCACTGAGTATAATTTTTTAGTTTATTTGATATGATTTTTCTAGGCTGTAGTTCAATTCAAACCAGTTCTTCATTTGAACCCAATCCTACAGTTCTCTACTGTACTCATTAGCAGCCACTTGGCAGCTTTAATTTGGCTTACTCTGGATGGCATGGAGAAAAACATTCTTTTATATGTCTTTTGGAGGGATATGTTTTAGGTGAACTTTTTTATATGTCTTTGTCTAAAATGGTACATTCTTTACTGAATATGGAGGACTGACCACTTCGTGTTACATGAAATGAAGTTTACTAGAAACACCCTTTTTTTTTTTTACTTTACAATTCTCTATTGGTTTTGCCATACATTGACATGAATCCACCACGGGTGTACATGCATTCCCAAACATGAACCCCCCCCACTCCCCTCCCCACAACATCTCTCTGGGTCATCCCGTGTACCAGCCCCAAGCATGCCGTATCCTGCATCGGACTTAGACTGGCGATTCGATTCTTGCATGATATTACACATGTTTCAATGCCATTCTCCCAAATCATCCCATCCTCTCCCTCTCCCTCTGAGTCCAAAAGTCCGCTATACACATCTGTGTCTTTTTTGCTGTCCTGCATACAAGGTCATCATTGCCATATTTCTAAATTCCATATATATGTGTTAGTATACTGTATTGGTGTTTTTCTTTCTGGCTTACTTCACTCTGTATAATCGGCTCCAGTTTCATCCATCTCATCAGAACTGATTCAAATGTATTCTTTTTAACGGCTGATTAATACTCCATTGTGTATATGTACCACAGCTTTCTTATCCATTCATCTGCTGATGGACATCTAGGTTGTTAGAAACACCCTTAACTTTGGAATCAGAAGACCATGCTGTAAGATCTAACACTTCTATTAGGATTCATGTGACCCTGAAAACAATTTTTCACCCTATCTTTTAGTTATCTTAATCATATAAATATAATAGATGTCTAAGGATCATTTCAGTCTTTGCATTTTTTGATTCTGGGCTCACTTACATTTAAGGCCATTCTTTCATCAAAGGTAATGGAGTTTATCCAAAATGTGGATTGCTATATACATACCAATGAAGTAGAGTCTCAGAAAATTGATTGGTAGTCCATTGAGTCACTGAAACAGGAAGGTGGCTTTCTGGCTAAAAAAAAAAAATATATATATATATATATATTCCATTCATAGAAATGAACAATCATAGTAGCATGTTAAAGATTCTAAAAGTCTTCCCCCATTTAAATGTTTACCCTTTAATACAGTTTATCAGGCAATTAACTATAAAAACTTTTTGTTTTAAATGTCTCATGACCATCCAGGAAAGTACACTTTTTAGCAAGATAAAGATTAACTACAAACTCAATTACCTGTTTTCCCTGTGCTTGTGGATTGCTCTGTGCTTGTGGATTGCTCTGAGTTACTCGTAATAACTGATCATGGCTTCATCCTCAAAAGTCTTTTCTTACTTTCTCTGGCCATAGACTCCACGTGTGCCTCAAAGTGAAGGCCTTGCCCAGTCCTCAACTGATCAGTTCTCCAGTCTAGATTTTTCACTGCTAAAGAGCTGTCTTCTTTTGCATGCCTCCCATTATATCAAACACAACCTAGTTCAAAATGAAATGATTATTTTCTTCAACCCACAGTAAAATTTTGGAATCACCTAAAAGCTGATTTCTACTGCTGTTTTGATCGTTTTCCAAAATTGACTGCCTTTGAAATTTTAAGAATGTTCTTAATTTTTACATTTCCTTTGACTAATGCAGTTGACAGAATTGGATTCCCCAATATTAACATGTTAAATCTTTAATTACCAACCTGATGGCATTTGAAGATGAGGGCTTTAGGAGGTAATTAGGTTTAGATGAGGTCATGAGAGTGGGGCACTCATGATAGGATTAATGCCTTTGTAAGGACAGACACCAGAAAGCTTGCTCAGTACTTGTGGGGGCAAAAGGAGAAGGTGACCATCTGCAAACCAAGAAGAGAGTTTCCACCAAAACCTGGACTTGCTTGCATTCTGATCTCAGAGATCCAGACTCCAGAAATATGAGAACATAAATATCTTTTGTTTAAGCCACCCATTCAATGTATTTCATTACGACAGCTCAAGCCAAGACAGTCAACTTGCTTCTTCTTTTCGTAAGAAAAATATTATGATGTTTCCCAGGAATTTTGCCTTTTCTCCAGTTTCTCTTTACTCCTAGATTATCCTACAAAAACCAGGCTAACTTTTCTACAAGAGGAAGGCTGTCAAGTTGGTAATACAGCACCATTCTTATACTCTTCTCCCTGATGAGAAATGAAATGTGCTTCCGACTTCTGATTTCCAGGTCTTCATGTAAGGAGCTTGGATGTTGCGATATTATCCTAGCAACAAGTAAAGGCTAACAGACAGTAAAATCAACAATTATACTAGGATCCATAAAAGAGGTTGAGACTACAGAGCAAACCAACTGCTTCCAAGATTGGAAAGATAAAGAGATGAATACAGGTTGGCTTGGCTTATGAAGCAGAGACCTGTGAGCAGAAACCATTCAGGGAATCAGTGCAGAGGTAGGAAAACCTGAACTGTAGTCAACAAATTGCATTTGGCTCAGTATGGACAATTCTGAGAGTTAAAAACTTTCAGTTGGTGGAGGCAGCCATAGAGGGGCACACTCAATATTGTGAGATTTACATCTAGGAACTCAACTGTGTTATCACAGTACGTTTTAGAGAAAAATCTACTCATGCTTCTTGCAGGGGACAGGAAACCATTCTGAAGCATACTAGAGAAACTTTGTTCTTCTTAACAAGGCTCATCTTCAGGAAAAATTAACTAACCAGTGCCTAAGTTGATTAGTGTTATCAGAGACTAAGTGACTTGGGGGCAGGGACCTGCAACTTTTATGACTTTACTTATTGGTTTTAATTTTTTTTTTCAAGAGGACTAGAGTCTTTGGGACTTCCTATATGTAGTATCATGTCATCTGCAAATAGTGACAGTTTTACTTTTTCCTTTACAACTTGGATGCCATTTATTTCTTTTTATTTCTAATTGCTGTGGCAAGGACTTCCAATATTATCTTGAATAAAAGTGTTGAGAATGGCAATCCTTGTCTTTTTACTGATCTTAGAGGAAAAGTTTTCAGCTTTTCAGGGTTGAGTATAATGTTAGGTGTGAATTTGTCATAAATAGCCTTTATTATGTTGAGATATGTTTCCTCTATGAGTGGTTTGTTGAGAATTCCTGTCATAAATGGATGCTGAATTTTGTCAAATACTCTTTCTGCATCTGTTGAGGTAATCTTCATTTTTTTAGTGTGGTGCATCACAATGATTGATTTATGAATGTTAAATCATTCTTATATCCCTGGAATAAATCCCACTTGATCCTTGGTAAATAATTCTTTTGCATGCATGGGTTCATGCTCAGTTGTGCCCAGTTCTTTCCAACCCCATGGATTGTAGCCCACAAAGCTTCTCTTTCCATGGAATTTTCCAGCATACTAGAGCAGGTTGCCATTTCCTACTCCAAAAGATCTTCCTGATCCAGGGATTGAACCTGAGTCTCTTGAGTCTCTTGCATTGGCAGGCAGATTCTTTAGACTGTGTCACCTGGGAAGCCCATATCATTCTTTTTAATACACTGCTAAATTTTACTAATATTTTGTTGTGGATTTTACATCTGTATTCCCAGGGATAGTGGACGATAATTTTCTTCTTTTGTAGTGTCTTTGGTTTTGGTTTTAGGGTAATACTGTTCTCATAAAATAAATTTGGAAATATTTCTTTCTCTTCAATTGTTTTTTGAGAAGGATAAGTATTAATTCCTCTTTAATTGTTTGTTAGAATTCACCTGTGAGGTCATCTGGACCTGGACTTTTATTTTGGGGAACTTTTGCATTACTAGCAAATCAGTCTATTCAGATTTTTTATTTATTCACAGTTCAGTCTTGGATGGTTGTACGATTCTACATACAGTGGAAGTTATCCATTTTCTCTAAGTTATACAATGTGTGGTAAAATGATTATCTATATTATTCTCTTTTGATCCTTTGAATTTCTATGGCAGTCAATGTAATTTCTCCTTTTATTTCTAACTTTATTTCTTTGAACTTTTTCTCTCTTTTGCTTTTCTTCTTGATGAGTCTCACTAAGGATGTGTCAATTATGCTCTATCTTTCAAAGAAACAAATCTCAGTTTCTCTGATCTTTTTTATTTTTTAGTCTATTTATTTCTGCTCTGATCTTTATAATATCATTTCTACTAAATTTGGGCTTGCTTATTCTTCTTTTTTCTAATCCCTTTAAGTATATATTTAGATTGTTTATTTGAGATTTTTCTTCTTGAGCGAGGCCTGTATCACTACAAACTTTCCTCACTGTACTGCTTTTGCTTCATCTTATGGATTTTGGAAAGTTGTGCTTCCATTTTCATTTGTCTCAAGGTATTTTCTTTTTAATTTCCTTTTTAATTTATCCATCAACTTATTTTGTGTTTAGTAGCATGCTGTTAAGTTTCCATGTGTTTATTTTTTCAATTTTTTCTTGTCATTAATTTCTGATTTTATATATTTTCTATCAAAATATGAAGGACAATTTTACAAAACCAGAGCAAACCCTCCTAAAATTTGTATGGAACCACAGAAGACCCCAAAAAGCCAAAGCAATCTTGAAAAATGTACCAAACATAACACAGCCAAAGCTGGATGTATCACATGCTCAAATTTGAAACTATACTACAAAGCTATGGTAATCAAAATAGTATGGTACTGGCACAAAAACAGATATGTAGATCAATAGGACAGAGTAAAGAGCCCAGAAATAGACCCATATAAATATATTCACTGATCTTTGACAAAGGAGTGAAGGCAATACCATGCAGCAAAAAAAATTTTTTTTTTAAATTATGTCCTTCCCAAAAATTAACTCAAAATTGATTATAGATCTAAATGTATAATGCACAAATATAAACCTTCTAGAAAATAACATAAATGACTTTGGATATGGAAGTAGCTTTTTGGATACAATACCAAAGGCACCATCCATGAAAGAAATAAGTGATAAGCTGGACTTCATGCAAATTAAAAACTTCTATTCTGCAAAAGACAATGGGAAGATAATTAGAACACAAGCAACAGACTAGGAAAAATATTGGCAAATGGCACATTTGACATAAAAAATTTTTACCCAAAATATGCAAAGAACTTTTAAAGCTCAAAACTAAGAAAACCAACATCCCAGTTTAAAAATGAATAAAGACCTTAACAGAACCTTACCAATAAAGATATACAAATAATAAATATGCATATGAAAAAATTTTCTATAGCATATTTCATCAGGGAATTGCAAATCAAAGGAAAAAGGAAATGCTAATATGCTTTTATTAGACCAATATCCAGAACACTCACATCAAATGCTGGCAAGAAGGTGGAACAATAAGAACTTTCATTCATTGCTGATGGGAATACAAAATGGTGAGGCCACACCAGAACATGGCTTGTTGGTTTCTTACAAACTTAAACTGCTCTTACTACACCATCCAGCAATCTCATTCCTTGGTACTTCTCCAAAGAAGTTGAAAATTAGTTTTTGCACAATAACATGCACCCAGCTTTATTGGTAATTTGCAAAACTTAGAAGAAGCTATGACATACATTAGTAAGTTAATAACTAAAGGAACTGTGGTACATCCAGATACTAATGCTAAAAATGCTAAAAAGAAATGAGCTATGAAGTCTTGAAAAGACAGAGAAACCTCAGATGCATATTACTAAATGAAAGAAGCCAATCTGAAAGAAGCCAGTCTGAAAAGACAGACTACTGTGATTATAATTATATAACATTCTGGGAAAGGCAAAACTTTGGTGACAATAAAAAGATCAATGATTGCCAAGGGTTAGGGTGGGGAGGGATGAATAGATGGAGAACAGAGGATTTTTGGAAATAAAAATGCTCTATATGATACCCTAATGGTATATACTTCTCACTACTCATTTCTCTAAATCCATAGAATGTACACTACCAAGAGTGATTGCTGTGGTCTTCAGGTGATTATGGTGTGTTGATATAGGTTCCTCAGTTGTAACAAATATACCACTATAGTTAGGGATATTGATAATAGGAGAGGCTATGCTTGTTTGGTGGCATAGGGGATATTGGAAATCTCTGTTTTTTGTTTTTTTTCTTCTTAATCTTGCTCTGAACTTAAAAGAGCTCCAAAATATAAAATCTTAAGAAAAAGTTTTTTGTAGTTACCTCAAATATTGTAATTGTTATTTTCCAAATTCTTTTTGAAATGAAGCAGAGATTTTTATGACTACACTCACATACATGCACACATAGATACATCTGAGTCTCTTTCTCCAAGAATGAAAAGTCAAAGCACTTTAGTGTTCAAAGATCCCCAAATTCCATCCTTGTTCAACCTTGTTTTCCATTACTCTGTAATCTAGACCTTTTGCATGAGCCAGTTCAGCCAAATTACTATTCTATAAGAATATTTGAGTCATCCCTATTTCTTTCAGATCATCCTATTCTGCATCTGAGATATCTACATGTTTTCTATTCTTCAAGACCAAGTCTCAATCCCACTTTCTCAATGACTTCTTTCCTGTACATTATAGGTTACTGTGGTTTCAAATTTCTTTCAATTTCTATAGTACAGTGTTAAGTGTAACTTACTCTCCCCTCTAATCACATAGAGTCTTAATTCTTGAGATTAATAATCTGTGTGTCTCCTTGTCCTCTTGAGCTGCATTTAACAAATGATTGAGGACAATATTATAAACAATTTATATCCTCAGAGAACATCTATCACAGTTCTTTCTATGGAAGAGGTGATCAGCAAACACTTTGTACATGGGCCAGATATGCATGAACCCACCTCTACTTTGAAATTACAGGATTAAAATCCCAAGTATGTGTTTGTGGATGTTTTAAGAAAAGATACAGATTCTAACCATAGTCTTGCTTCTGATTTTCTTTGCAAAAGTTTTATCCACACATTAAATGAAGCAATGGTACTATATGATTTAAAGGGCCTTTCTAGCCCTGGTTATCTATGGTTAATAGAAGTTAGTTCTCAGAAGATCAATGCAGCCGCCACCAAAGTAACAGAAAATGGATGCTACCTGATGTGTTTAATAAGTAAGCAAATTCTCCATAAGCTTTAGCCTCCTCAGAAATTCAAATGGACTAGAACTCTTTTCCAGTATAGTCTATTGACTGAGGTATGGAGGAAATGTCTGGGTTTATAGTTAACCTGTGCATATGCAGGGATATTTAATTTACAGTATAGCCTAAGGTTATTGCTGTGGCTGAGTGTTTCACAAAGTGCAGGTATGATGCCATATGAAACATTGAAAGAACTCTTATCATCAAAACCACCTCTTTAGTAAGACCCTGTGGCCTGTCATGTTAAGAGTCCCCATTAGTCTGCCTGATGGGTTAAAAACCTGAAAGGACCTTAGACTCTTTTAGAAGTCCCCTCCAAGACTGGTCTTTGGAGTGACTCTCTGCTTGATTTGTAGCCATGGTGCTTTCTTCCATATGAGCTGAAATGAAGGTTTTGAAATACTTTTTGAAGTCTCTCCACCCTTATAAGAGTAAGAAAAAGTTTGTATTTCATAGAGGAACATGGCATATTTATACCAAAAAGGTGCACGTGTGAAAGTGTTTGCTTTGCTTGTTTGCTTTTCTTTACATTTCTCACAGTGGACTGGTTTGGGTAGAAAGTTAAATTTTGTGTCATAAATGCAAAATGGAAGGGAGACCAAAATGAAAAGATATTGGAAACTGTAATAATATGGGACTTCCTTAGTGGTCCCATAATTAAGATTTCACTTTCCAGTGCAGAGAGTGTGGGTTCAGTCCCTGGTGGGGGAGCTAATAATCTACATGCCTCCCAGCCAAAAAACTGAAACATAAAATAGAGGCGATATTGTAACAAATTCAGCAAAAGACTTTAAAAATGGTCTACCTCAATTAAAAAAAAAGAGAGAAATTGCAATGACTAAATTTTTCTGTACACTCACTAAACTCTAAAGCTCCTCCCCAAGTCATCAATTTTGGCAAGCTATCTCTAGTGCTATCCTAGTACTGTTACAATTTTTACTGAGGCAAAGCCCATTATCTTACTTCTTTTCCCTGACACATACTCTTCCATCTGTGGTCCACTTAGGATACCTGAGTGCTTAGGAGAGAAACAGATCATAAACCCAAACTTTGAGTCTCAGTCCTTGGTTCTCCCATTGCTTCTCATCTATGACAAGCATTTTATACCCGTCACTTTTTTATTTCACAAAACCATGTGACTACCATACAGAAAAGTTTGGAAAAGCTTTTCTATTCTCAAGAAATAAAAAATCAGTGTCAGATCTATATGACACTATTTCACTGCCGATTTTTAAAGGATATCATTGAAGCAGAAAGCCCAAATCTAGTTTATTTGCATTTGCAATCATTTGTCAGTCGTTTGACAGATAAATTAAAAAGATTGCACCTTTGTACAGCTCAGAGTGAAAAAAAAAAAAAACAACCATGATCTGGCTGCTGATGGCTACAGAAACATAACTCTGGTTGTAAGCAATTAGGCTGTTGGCTCGAGCAAAGTGATGGCTAGCTAGAACTTTTTTAATGGGTCACTAGGGATAGCCAGCATTCATCTCCATTTATCATAATGAAAACCAGGCAGAAGTTAAGCATGCGTGAACAGTTAGAACAACAAACTTTGTTTTTATACCATCGAGTTTATTAAGAGCCACTCAGTCTGTGCAGGCACTATTTCCCCATGAAGCTATATCTCATTGTTTATATTATAATGTGTTCTTGTAAATAATAGTCAACTACTTTTGTACTGGACCTAAGGTGAGGCAGGGGTTCATCTTCAACACTGCACAAGAAGAATTGAATATATACTTGATAAATGATCATTTTTATTATTTTAATTTTTATCAGTAGTATTGTAAAGTGTGTTGCAAACTACACAATAGTATACAAGGGTAAATTCTTGTTAACAAGCTCACAAACAAAATGGTGCGCACATATATGGGAGTCACAAAGGAGAGTGCAGTTCTGAGCTCACAAGGAGAAATATTAGATTTTTTTTTATTTATGTATTTTTCAAAATCAGACATGAATAAGATTCTTTACATGTTAGTAATGACTACTACAATAGACATGTGACATCGGCAAAACTGGAGTTGGAAATGAGTGACAACCACCTTCCAAAGACATGTTCAAAGAAGTTTAAAGCTGTGTCTCCAAAAACAGTAGCAGGAAGCAAATGTCGGAGAGGTCTTGGCCCAAACTTACTTTTCGGTAACCATTAGTCATTCTCTGACACCTCAAGGGAGACTTCTGGACAATACCACAGAGGTTGAGATGCTTTCTCAGTAGTGCAGTCTTACCCTGTCCTAATATTTAAAACCAAAAATAACAGTGGCATACCAATAAACCACACATCAATTTCATTTGATAAGTGGTAAACAGGACTTGTCCACATTGCATCACTTAGACAGTCCTCTCTCCTCACCCAGCAACCATCCAAGTCTTGGCTGCTGTCTTGTTAGGAACTTAGACAATACACAGACAGCTTGAGAGATTTGGTCCAAATTAAGCACACACACATTTTTTGGCTGGTACTTTGAGTTCCCTGTGTGTGTGTGTGTGTGTGTGTGTGTGTGTGTGTGTGTGTGTTCCTCAAAAAGTCAAGGACTTTTTGTTTTAAATAGTCTCTAATATGAAATAATATGTTTAAAAGTTTTGCTTCTTTACTTTAGTGTTTTCCTTACCCTAAAAGATGGTTTTTATTTAGATAAGAAATCTTCTAGCATGCTTAACTGATAGATTTGTTGTTCCACAGAGCTCATTTGATGGTGGCGAGTTACTTTATGTGTTTAACATTAAGTTGTAAACATAAGATTAAAACTGCACCAGAGTGTTTAGAAAAAAACAGAAGTCTATTAATCAGGCTCAGGACAATAAATAAGGGTATAAGCTGTTTGGCAAAAGAAAGTGCTTTAAAACACATATGTTTCCTTTCCAACTTATTCCTCAAGAGAAAATGTTACTCTTTAAATGTGTCATTCCTCATCTAATCCTTACCAAACAGCATTTTGAAAGCTACAAATATTTACTGATAACCATGACTACACTTTAGACTAACATTCCAAAAATGCAAAGATAAGTTCCCTTTCTATATTAATATGGACACCTAATTTGTGAATTAATATATGTTCTTTAAAGCTAAAAAATTCTATGTGTTCTACCTTGACAAGTAGGAAAAAATTTAATTACTAGAAATTTCCTTTACTGTGGGGCATTATCTTTTGAGTAAATTATACCTTCTCTGTGTCCAAAAGAACTGAAGTTACCTTGCTAAATCAATTATTTCTATAAGGAGATTTTTGAAATGGGGGAAAAAAAAAACAACCTCAAAGAAAAGAATGAAAATATACTAGCTTCAGTTTGATATACTAGAACACAACATAATCCAGTTACTGCAAATGAGAATAAAATTTAGTTCTGAGCTTCCTAGTAGTCAAGACAATAAGGACAATAAGACTATAAGTTTTTAGCCCATAAATTTTTAGTGTTTTGCATGATATGCTATAATCTGGTGACTCCCCTTCCCTCCAGCTAGTATGATTATACTGCTAATCAAAGCTTAAAAATTCCACTATGGCTTAGAAATGAGACGTCTTCACTGTCTATTTACATGTTTGGTAGTAGATAAGAAACTTCACATGGGGTTAAAAATTCTCTTAAGTTACTACTGTGAAATTTTAAGCAAAGAGCCAAGATAAAAATATATTTTAATAGCATTGCATCAAACTGTAATGCATGGAATTGAATGAATTCCCAAAGTGAGGGTGATAAAAATAGAGAAAGAATTCCCTTCTTTATTGAAAATGTTGCTTGAATATAGGAATTGAAATTACTTATTTCAGGCTTGATGTTTTACCTTGACTGTATAAAAAGGCTTCAGAAGATGCAACACTATCTTAAATATTCTGTTTCAAAAGTATACAGTGTTCTCAACGTGCTTTAATGTGTTTCAGAATCAATCTCTTTCCTTTCTTATACATGTATTACAAGCTGTTCTAAACTCATATTCAAAATGTTTGAGCTTCATATTTATGCTAATTCAGAAGCAAAGGAATTAGTGCATCTTCCTTAAAATAAGTTTGAACATTTTAGAATTGTTTCATTTTGGGCTATGTGTCTGCTTTCTGAATTGAGAAACATTGCTATGTCAAGAATGGGCAAAAATGGAAAGGAGGAGAAAGGAATGGAAGAGGGATGGGTGAAAGGGAGGGGGGAGGTGGCCAACCTGTGCTGTCCTATTTTTATTTTGTTATGTAAAAACATTACCTCTGCTCTGCATTACTGAAATGTTCTCCTGCCTGCTACCCAAGATCTTTCTCCACGTAGCAGTCTGAATTATCATTTGAAAATATGAATTATGTATTACTTAAAATTCCTTAATGGTTTCCTCTTGCACTTAGTTTTGTTGTTGTTCAGTTGCTCACTTGTGTCCGACTCCTTGTGCCACCACGGACTGCAGCACGCCGGGCTCCCCATCCTTCACTATCTCTAGGAGTTTGCTCAAACTCATGTCCTTTGAGTTGATGATGCCATTTTCAAACTCTTTACCATAACCTACAAGCTATCTGTTCTCTGACTTCTCAAGTCACTCTCCCTAGTCTCCACTCTGCTTTTGAAACATGTCAAGACTTTTTCCATTTCAGGGCTCTTGCCCTTGACTTTCTTTTGCCTGAATCACTCTTCCACCTCTTCTGCTCATGACTGGCTTTTCAGCATTTAAGTATCAGCTCAAAAATCCCATTGCAGAGTCCTTCCTTGATGGATTCATCTAAAGGAGTCCTATCCCAACCCAATCAGCTTGTACTGGACTGTCTGTTCATTCATTTCCTCATAGCACTTAATGCAATCTACACTTACTTTCATTAATGATTTATTTATTTAAAGCTTGTCCGCTTGGATGAGACCATAAGCACCTGGAAAGTGGGGTTTTGTCTATTTTGGCTGTGTAGTTATTCTCATTGACTTTCACAGTACCTGGCATAGATTTAGTGCAAGATAAATATTTGCTGAATAAGTGAATGAGTGAAATAAAGAACTTGGTATGGCTGGAGTTCTGGGTCTATCTGTGTTTTCTTGAATAAGAAGATAGGAAATTATAAAATTTCTAGGAATTTTTCTAGAAATTTCCTGGGAAAAGTTGCATAGTGGTGAATAGGAATAGAAAGATAGAGCAGGGGCCAAATCCTGCAATGTCTTGAATGCCATGGAGCATAGTTTCTGAAATTACCTCGGTGGTCATTGGATAGCTATTGAAGGTTTTTAAATAGTCAATGTATATTTTTGAAATACTACTTTATTATTTGTTGTGAAAAGCCATTTTTGAGTCAGTAGAGTCTGATTCCAACACAATGGACATGAGTTTGAGCAAACTCCCAGAGATAGTGAAAGACAAGGAATCCTGGTGTGCTGCAGTCCACAAGGTCACAAGAATCAGACACAACTTAGTGACTGAACGACAGCAAGAGTCTGATTCACTCACCAGTGGAAAGAGTAACTTCCGAACATCAGCAGGGTGTTGATTTAATTAGTATTTTTCCATGCAGCATGGCTGGCAGGAGAAAATGTTTGCCTTAGCTCTGCATAGCCTGAGATGAAATGGCTCAGTGCTTCTCAAAGGCATTTCTTAACAGTATTTCTCATATCACAGTAGAGCAACAAACTCCCTTAAACTTGTCATGCCATCTTGTTGAACCATCCCCCTTTCTCCAGCTGTTCTTTATTTTACAGTTTATATTTCTAATGCATGGAGTTACCCTCACGTTAGAGTTACTCTCTCCTGTGGGTATATTTTAATTTGTTCTTAAAGGAAATCCAATTTGAAGCCTTTAAAGGCATTTAGCTTCTTATTTGTTTCAGTGGAATAGTGGGTAAAGTCTTCCTTAGCTGAAACCTAATACTTATAAGACCCTATAATAATCTCCATCTACAGTTCAGCTGTATATGTAGCATACACATGTTGACCTGGACTTTTCCCACTGTGTTAGGTGTGTGTATCTAATTTCTAAAAAGGTCTACACAGATATCAGGCTTCCAGTTAAAATAATGGCCTGTTTTATAGTCTCTGGCAGGCAATGCTAGTTTCCTGAACTGGTTCACAATAATTTAAAAGCCAGTTTTATGGATTAAACTTAAGTCATGAAATCTTCTTTATATTTATATTGGAGAACATGGGATTGTGTTTAATAATGGGCTATAAATAGGGAAAGCACCAAATAAACAAAAAAACTAATGTGGTCAAATTTAAGAGAAGGAACCAATTTGTCAGTGTTGGCTGACCATTTTCAAGAGCTACTGAATCACATTCATCAGTGATAAACAATATTGGAAGCTCTCAGTGTGAATAATAACTTCAGAGATTTTGCTATTAAGCTTCCATCTTTTTAGTCCATTATAGCTTGTGAAGCATACTCATATGTAACATACCTTTTGATTTGTGTGTAAATATTTGCTTCTTAGAACTTGTTTTTATCTTTACTTGGACATATCAGAGACATCATCCATTTATAAAGTAGATGGAAAAAAAGATAAACAAGTCCTGTGGTCCCTATCCTCAGAGAGCTTTACTAGGAGTAACAAGTATAGTCAGCTAAGTGCCATGTATGGCAGAGTCTGATCAGTGTCAGTAGAGGAATAAGGGTAAGATGATAAGCAGTGCTTGACTATAGCTTTAGGGTTGAGGAAAAATCTCTTAGAGAAGCCAGGATTTAAGCTTGCCTTTATAGGATATGTTAGATTTCAATAAGAAGAAAAACAAAAAACAAAAGATCTCAAGATCAGGGTGCAGTCTGAGCAAACCATGAAGGTATGAAGGTGAAAAATATATAGAATTTTATCTATATTCATTCAATGTTAATGGCTGGTGTTATAAAACTAGAGTGTGTCAGTGCTAACCTGTTATGTTCATAAGTTATAGTCGACTCTTAACTGGAGGCCATTTTCACTGACCACATGTACCTTATTATATCCTCATAAATTATATTTTTATGGCAGTTGCAGACTATACATACTCAGCATTAATGAGAATATGTTTACATCCTTGAAATTAATAGATCATATATAAATTGTATCCTGTTATTTATTTTTTCAAGGTTTAGTGATTCCTGAAGCACTATCAATAAATCCTTCCAAAATCCTATGTAGTATCAATAAATTCTTCCAAAAGCTTATGAGGTAGGTGGTGTTATGGGGGTTTCTCAATGTAGAACCAAGACACAAATGTTTAAATGACTTTTTTCAGGTTCATTTGTTCAATCAGTGTAAATATATTCCCAATTTAGAACCTCTTCCTTTGTATCTATATATTTGTCATTATGTAAAGTCAATATAATTTATATTTGTCTGTGTTGGTGTATAAGAATTGAGGGAATTTTAGTTAATGAAGAAACAAGAAATCCTAAATTAGTGATTTTTGACAGCAAAAATAATTCCTGAAACCCCTGACATGAGAACAAGAGTAAAGGTGGCAGGCAAAACTGGTATCAGGGAAGATTTAATGAAGGGAAGAGCAGTAGCTAAGAATATGCAAATTTAAAAGGGAAGGCTTTACTATTATTGGACAAAGATAAGAATGTCAGATCTTAAAATAGAGCAGTTTATGTTTTCTATAGTGATGGATAAGATTTTTTTATATATCATGAAATAGCTCAGGATTTCTTACAGATACTTGAGGGCCAGACTGTCAAAGGCCAACTCAGTTGAATATTTTATGCCTTCCATGATTCCATATTTACTTCAGTAACAGTGAATTTCATTTCTCAAAACAACACAAGAGAAGACTCTACACATGGACATCACCAGATGGTCAACACTGAAATCAGATTGATTATATTCTTTGCAGCCAAAGATGGAGATGCTCTATACAGTCAGCAAAAACAAGACCAGGAACTGACTGTGGCTCAGATCATGAACTCCTATTGCCAAATTCAAACTGAAATTGAAGAAAGTGGAGAAAACCACTAGACCATTCAGGTATGACCTAAATCAAATCCCTTATGACTATACAGTGGAAGTGAGAAATAGATTTAAGGGACTAGATCTGATAGACAAAGTGCCTGATGAACTATGGATGGAAGTTCGTGACATTGTACAGGAGACAGGAATCAAGACCATCTCCAAGAAAAAGAATTGCAAAAAAGCAAAATGGCTGTCTGAGGAGGCCTTACAAATAGCTGAGAAAAGAAGAGAAGTGAAAAGCAAAGGAGAAAAGGAAAGATATACCTATTTGAATGCAGAGTTCCAAAGAATAGGAAGGAGAGATAAGAAAGCCTTCCTCAGTGATCAATAAAAAGAAATAGAGGGAAACAACAGAATGGGAAAGACTAGAGATCTCTTCAAGAAAATTAGAGATACCAAGGGAATATTTCATGCAAAGATGGGTTTAGTAAAGGACAGAAATGGTAGGGACCTAACAGAAGCAGAAGATATTAAGAAGAGGTGACAAGAATACACAGAAGAACTGTACAAAAAAGATCTTCATGACCCAGATAATCACGATGGTGTGATCACTCACCTAGAGCAAGACATCCTGGAATGTAAAGTCAAATGGGCCTTAGGAAGCATCACTATGAACAAAGCTAGTGGAGGTGATGGAATTCCAGTTGAGCTATTTCAAATCCTGAAAGATGATGCTGTGAAAATGCTGCACTCAATGTGTCAATAAAAGAAATTAAGGAAACAATTCCATTCACCATTGCAATGAAAAGAATAAAATACTTAGGAATATATCTACCTAAAGAAACTAAAGATCTATATATAGAAAACTATAAAACACTAATGAAAGAAATCAAAGAGGACACTAATAGATGGAGAAATATACCATGTTCTTGGATTGGAAGAATCAATATAGTGAAAATGAGTATACTACCCAAAGTAATCTACAGATTCAATGCAATCCCTATCAAGCTACCAGCAGTATTTTTCACAGAACTAGAACAAATAATTTCATGATTTGTATGGAAATACAAAAAACCTTGAATAGCCAAAGCAATCTTGAGAAAGAAGAATGGAACTGGAGGAATCAACTTGCCTGACTTCAGGCTCTACTACAAAGCCACAGTCATCAAGACAGTATGGTATTGGCACAAAGACAGAAATATAGATCAATGGAACAAAATAGAAAGCCCAGACATAAATCCACACACATATGGACACCTTATCTTTGACAAAGGAGGCAAGGATATACAATGGAGTAAAGACAATCTCTTTAACAAGTGGTGCTGGGAAAACTGGTCAACCACTTGTAAAAGAATGAAACTAGATCACTTTCTAACACCACACACAAAAATAAACTCAAAATGGACTAAAGATCTAAATGTAAGACCAGAAACTATAAAACTCCTAGAGGAGAACATAGGTAAAACACTCTCCAACGTAAATCACAGCAGGATCCTCTATGATCCACCTCCCAGAATTCTGGAAATAAAAGCAAAAATAAACAAATGGGATCTAATTAAAATTAAAAGCTTCTGCACAACAAAGGAAAATATAAGCAAGGTGAAAAAAACAGCCTTCTGAATGGGAGAAAATAATAGCAAATGAAGCAACTGACAAACAACTAATCTCAAAAATATACAAGCAACTTAGGCAGCTCAATTCCAGAAAAATAAACGACCCAATCAAAAAATGGGCCAAAGAACTAAATAGACATTTCTCCAAAGAAGACATGGATGGCTAACAAACACATGAAAAGATGCTCAACATCACTCATTATTAGAGAAATGCAAATCAAGATCACAATGAGGTACCACTTCACACCAGTCAGAATGGCTGCGATCCAAAAGTCTGCAAGCAATAAATGCTGGAGAGGGTGTGGAGAGAAGGGAACCCTCCTACACTGTTGGTGGGAATGCAAACTAGTACAGCCACTATGGAGAACAGTGTGGAGATTCCTTAAATTATTGCAAATAGAACTGCCTTATGACCCAGCAATCCCACTGCTGGGCATACACACTGAGGAAACCAGAATAGAAAGAGACACATGTACCCCAATGTTCATCGCAGCACTGTTTATAATAGCCAGGACATGGAAACAACCTAGATGTCCATCAGCAGATGAATGGATAAGAAAGCTGTGGTACATATACACAATGGAGTATTACTCAGCCATTAAAAAGAATACATTTGAATCCGTTCTAATGAGATGGATGAAACTGGAGCCAATTATACAGAGTGAAGTAAGCCAGAAAGAAAAACACCAATACAGTATACTAACACATATATATGGAATTTAGAAAGATGGTAATGACGACCCGGTATGTGAGACAGCAAAAGAGACACAGATGTGTAGAGCAGACTTTTGGACTCTGAGGGAGATGGAGAGGGTGGGATGATTTGGGAGAATGGCATTGAAACATGTATACTATCATGTAAGAAACGAATCACCAGTCTATGTTTGATGCAGGATACAGGATGCTTGGGGCTGGTGCATGGGGATGATCCAGAGAGATGATATGGGGTGGGAGGTGGGAGGGGGTTCATGTTTGGAAACTCATGTACACCCGTGGTGGATTCAGGTCAATGTATGGCAAAACCAATACAGTATTGTATAGTAAAATAAAGTAAAAATTTAAAAAAATGTCAGCAAATTTGGAAAACTCAGCAGTAGCCATGGGACTGGAAAAGGTCAGTTTTCTTTCCAATTCCAAAGAAAGGAAATGCCAAAGAATGCTCAAACTACCACACAATTGCACTCATCTCACACGCTAGTAAAGTGATGCTCAAAATTCTCCAACCCAGGCTTCAGCAGTACGTGAACCATGAACTTCCAGATGTTCAAGCTGGTTTTAGAAAAGGCAGAGGAACCAGAGATCAAATTGCCAACATATGCTGGATCATCAAAAAATCAAGAGAGTTTCAGAAAACACCTATTTCTGCTTTATTGACTGTACCAAAGCCTTTGACTGTGTGGACTACAACAAACTGTGGAAAATTCTGAAAGAGATGGGAATACCAGACCACCTGACCTGCCTCTTGAGAAGTCTATGTGCAGGTCAGAAGGCAACAGTTAGAACTGAACATGGAACAACAGACTGGTTCCAAATAGGAAAAGGAGTAAATCAAGGCTGTATATTGTCACCCTGTTTATTTAACTTCTATGCAGAGTACATCATGAGAAACGGTGGGCTGGAAGAAGCACAAGCTGGAATAAAAATTGCTAGGAGAAATATCAATAACCTCAGATATGCAAATGACACCACCCTTATGGCAGAAAATGAAGAAGAACTAAAGAGCCTCTTGATGAAAGCGAAAGAGGAGAGTGAAAAAGTTGGCTTAAAGCTCAACATTCAGAAAATGAAGATCATGACATCTGGTCCCATCACTTCATTGCAAATAGATGGGGAAACTGTGGAAACAGTGGCTGACTTTATTTTGGGGGGCTCCAAAATCACTGCAGATGGTGATAGCAGCCATGAAATTAAAAGACGCTTACTCCTTGGAAGGAAAGTTATGACCAACCTAGACAGCATATTCAAAAGCAGAGACATTACTTTGCCAACAAAGATCCGTCTAGTCAAGGCTATGGCTTTTCCTGTGGTCATGTATGGATGTGAGAGTTGGACTATAAAGAAAGCTGAGCACAGAAGAATTGATGCTTTTGAACTGTGGTGTTGGAGAAGACTCTTGACAGTCTCTTGGAGTGCAAGGAGATCCCACCAGTCCATCCTAAAGGAGATCAGTGCTGGGTGTTCATTGGAAAGACTGATATTGAAGCTGAAACTCCAATACTTGGGCCACTTGATGCGAAGAGCTGACTCTTTTGAAAAGACCCTATGCTGGCAAAGATTGAGGGCAGGAGAAGAAGGGGACGACAGAGGATGAGATGGTTGGATGGCATCACCGACTCAATGGACATGGGTTTGGGTGGCATCTGGAAGTTGGTGATGGACGGGGAGGCCTGGTGTGCTCTGATTCATGGGGTAACACAGAGTCAGACATGACTGAGTGACTGAATTCAACTGACACTTCAAAATGGTTGTAATGTAATTTGCATTTCATTGTAAAATGACTAGTGCTAGTGTGACTATTCACTTTTCTGAACTGAGGTCAGACTTTGTCTATAGATATTCTCCATGGAGAAAACATAAGGCAAAATGTATTAAATCAAGCAAATTTAATTTCATTTTGTTTTAAAAAAATACACCATTGCATGTTACGTGGGGAACAGCATATTAAGTGGTTTAAGAGGAGATTTATAGTGTCTTTGTATTTTATTGAAAACCTTTCTTTTTGTATTAATGAGAATTCAAGTTATAAGTTTGGAATCAATTTCTTAATTAAAGAAACATAGTAGTACATTTTCTGTACAATATTTAGCATCTCGTATGGATTGGAATAATTAATTATTTTAAAATCTGTGTTCTTCATATTCTAAAGCCTTTATAGCAAACTTGGTATAGTGGAACATGTCCCCAGTCACATACTTCAGAAAGTCACAGTTTATTCCTCTATTGTCAGGATTAAAAGCAAAAGGAACAAGCAGAAAATCAGAGAAAAAAGACAAAAATATTGAAAATGTGAATCGGACATGGCATAGCATTGGCAGTTTTTGATTTTGATCAATCACAAAACAAACAGAAGTATGTTGATTCAATTTGCCAGGAAACACAGATGGCTTCGAAATGAGGGAGAAGAGAACAAACTTAGAACAAAGCATGTTTATCCATTTTCACCATAGCCAAAATACCCATACCCACATATCATTGTAGGAGCACTTGTTTATTAACCTCCTGCCCTTTAGTGTGGAGGCTGGGTGGAGGGATTGAACCCAGCCTTGGCACTTTCAGTCTCTGAACCCTTGGACTGGTACTGAATGTGGTTTAAAAATATTTGCCTTCATTTGGTCCTTTTTTTCCCCCTTCTTTATAGCTTAACCAGATGGAAAAGGCAGTGGCGGCAGCACACACATTTTTCATGGCCAACCCCGAGCACATGGAAATACAGCAGAACATCGAAAATTACAGAACGATGACGGGCGTTGAAGACCTCCAGCTGGTAGACCAGGAGGCCAAACCACACCTGGTGAGATTTGGAGATCCTGAACTAACCATGAGGAGCTAAGTGCTACCAAGGTTCAATGGATTCAGAGCAAATTCCTATGAGTGGATATCTCACATTGATTCTCAATTTCCAATACAGTATCATGTTTATACTTTAAGAGTCTCTAGATGAAACATTGTAGTGCAGGGTTAAAAATATTGAGAGAGAAATGAAAATTAACTTAGAAAAGCAGTATTATGTGGTGAAAAGTAAGACATGATGTAAATATTTGTAGCCCTTTCTGAGCTTCAGCCTTCCCCTGCGCCCCAATGCCTCCCACCCACAGCACTTCAATTTTACCCACTGGAGTTGAAACCCATGTGATTTGCTCAAAGGCATCCTGTGATTTCCCAGCAACCAATTCAGTGGTTTTTACAGGGTACCCATACATTTCAAATTTTGATTTTTTTAAAGCTACATAAAGCTGAAGCTGAAGCAGGAAGCTGAAGCACCAATACTTTTGTCATCTGATGCAAAGAGCCAACTCATTGGGAAAGATCCTGATGCTGGGAAAGATTGAGGGCAGGAAGAGAAGGGGATGACAGAGGATGAGATGATTGCATGGCATCACTGACTCTGGACACGAGTTTGAGCAAACTCTGGGAGATAATGAAGAACAGGGAAGTCTGGTGTGTTGCAGTCCAGGGGTTGCAAAAGGTCACACACAACTTAGCGACTGAAAAACAACAACAAAGCTACATAATTATTCCTTCCCAGGAGGCTCAGTGGCAGAGAATCTGCCTGTTGATGCAGGGGATGCAGGAGACATGGGTTCAATTCCTGGTCGGGAAGATCCCCCAAGGACATTTCTTGTCCCCCAAGAAATGAAAACCTTCTCTAGTATTCTTGCCTGGAAAATGCCATAGACAAAGAAGCTTGAAGGGCTACAGTCCACAGGGTCACAAGGAGTCTGACAGAACTGAGCGACTGAGCATCAGTTCAGTTCAGTCGCTCAGTCATGTCAGACTCTGCGACCACATGGACTGCAGCATGCCAAGCTTCCCTATCCATCACCAACTCCTGCAGCCTGCTCAAACTCATGTCCATCGAGTCAGTGATATGATCCAACCATCTCATCCTCTGTTGCCCCCTTCTCATCTTGCCTTCAGTCTCTCACAGCATTAAGGTCTTTTCCAGTGAGTCAGTTCTTCGCATCAGGTGGCCAAAGTATTGGAGCTTCAGTTTCAGCATCAGTCCTTCCAATGAATATTCAGCACTGATTTTTTTGAGGATTGACTAGCTTGATCTCCTTGCAGTCCAAAAGACTCTGAAGACTCTTCTCTAATACCACAGTTCAAAAGCATCAATTCTTCGGCGCTCAGCCTTCTTACATCCATACACGATTACTGGAAAAATCATAGCTTTGACTATCCAAACCTTTGTCGGCAAAGTAATGTTTCTGCTTTATAAAATGCTCTCTAGGTTTGTCATAACTGCTCTTCCAAGGAGCAAGCATCTTTTAATTTCATGGCTGCAGTCACTATCTGCAGTGATATTTGAAACCTAAGAAAACAAAGTCTGTCACTGTTTCCATTGATTCCCCATCTATTTGCCATGAAGTGATGGGACTGGATGCCATGATCTTCATTTTTTGAATGTTGGGTTTTAAGCCAGCTTTTTCACTCTCCTCTTTCACTTTCATCAAGAGGCTCCCCAGTACCTCTTTGCTTTCTGCCATGCAGAGACGGAGCATGCATGCATACAATTATTCCTTTAAATGAAATCACCATTCTCAAAGTATGACCTTCAAGGGACTGAAGAAAAAGCTAAGAGAGGGAGATTTTAGATGGAAGTTTTTTTTTCTTCTTTTTAAAAAAATTGAACCAGGCTTGAAAATGAGCATCTCATCCATCCACATGTATCCCTGCCCTTGGTTGCATAGCCCTACCTACATTCAAACAGGTTAGAAATCAAAGTCTTGAGTGATCTCAGGAAGAAAATGAAATTGATTGATGCTGCAGCAGTAGGCTTACTCAGTCAGTCCTTTCTCATTTATAATGAGTTGAAGCCAGCGACTGGACTGAACTGAACTGAAGCCAGGGCAGTTACCCTTTATCTCCCAGTGTGACCCTTTTTCATCTTCCACAGTGAAAGAATCCCCTGCCCCACTTCCTAAGTGATCTAGAATCTGCCTGCATCTTGCCATTCAAGTTCTTCTTGGGTGGTCTTAAAATTTTTATTTTTTCTGTTTCTTTATAGGAGAGTTACAGTGCAGGAGTCAAACATTACGAGGCCGATGACTTTGAACTAGCTATCAAGTACTTTGAACAAGCTTTAAGAGAATATTTCAATGAAGACATGGAGTGCAGAGCCCTGTGTGAGGGTCCTCAGAGATTTGAGGAATATGAATACTTAGGGTACAAAGCTGGTCTCTATGAAGCCATTGCAGGTAAAGATTATTTTTTCTTTGATTTTCTGATTGTAGGAACACTAGATGCCAAACTGTTCCAACAATGTAGAAGTATGTATTGTAAAAATTAAATAGTGTAAAAAGATTCTCATGTACATATCACATCATGTCTCTCATGAATTATTTTCCCTAGTTTAAATTTTGGTGCTCCCAAGATTTTTCATGTGCATACTTAAATATCTATGTACTTATTATAATTATTATTTAATTTTTATTGAAATAAGTCAATATTATAAATACTGATTTTAAGTATATGTTTTGTTTTTGTTTTACTTTGTGCTTAACAACATATTGTGGATTTCTTCTCATGTAAGTACATGTAGATCTACCTTACTGTATTATATGGGGAAAGCATAATTTATTTGACCAGTCTTTTACTGATAAATATTAAGAAAGTTGCAACTTTTCATTTTTACCCATGTAGTAGTGAATAACTTTGTATGCTGCTGCTGCTGCTGAGTCACTTTAGTCGTGTCCGACTCTGTGGGACCCCATAGAGGGCAGCCCACGAGGCTCCCCCGTCCCTGGGATTCTCCAGGCAAGAACACTGGAGTGGGTTGCCATTTCTTTCTCCAGTGCAGGAAAGTGAAAAGTGAAAGTGAAGTCATTCAGTCATGTCCGACTCTTAGCGACCCCATGGACTGCAGCCTACCAGGCTCCTCTGTCCATGGGATTTTCCAGGCAAGAGTACTGGAGTAGGGTGCCATTGCCTTCTCCGATAACTTTGTTTAGTTTTCTTCAATTACTTAAATGAATAACTTATTACATACAGGGATTTAATATATCACAAAGTGACATTAACTGAGGAGGTTAACTAGTTAACCTAACCTAACTTTATGGTGGGAAGTGAGTTCTCTGCTGCATATGAAAAAATACACAAAGACAAATTGTATTATAGTAATACAATATTAGTTTATATTGTATTATATTAGTTTAGTATTAGTTTAAATTGTATTATACTAACATAAAAAATAGAACTGTTAGAAGAAAATGTAAGAGAATACTCATATAACAAAAGGATAGTTCTCAGACAAAAGATGAATTTGAAGAAAAAGATAGAATTTAAAAGATTGATAAGTACAAAAGATATTATAAATCAAGTTGACTTTTAATGGTAAGTGGAAAAGTTGCAAAATGTTTATAGGTAAACAGTTAATATCACTAATATTTAAATAGTGTGAATTATTATTAGTAACAGTTTATTTTTGCTTGTTGGTAGTAATAACAATAAGCAACATTTTTTAGCAGTTGCAGTATATATTTTATATAGTTATATCACTTTTATATTTCTTTTAATCCTCTAAACAACTCCCTGTGGGTATTGTTATTCACCCTCTTCTCCCCTTTTAAGTGAGGAATTTAGACCTCAGAAAGATTAAGTAATGGGATTAAGGTGAAGTTGAGAATCAGTCCTAGGATTTTCTCACTCTGAAGCCCATACTTTGAAGATCTACACAGCTGAAAATTGACAAAGTTTATTTAGTCAATAATAAATCTTTAATGCATATTTGTTGAGTGTATACTATGTTCCAAGTTATAAAAGCATGAAAAACAATGTTCACCGGCACCCAGACTCACAGAAATCCAAATTAATAAAGTCAATTTGCTTTCCCCAGCTTCCAGTGTTTTCTGTCTTCATCGAAAACATCACTCATCTAGTAGCTCAAACCAAAGCCCTAGATACCTTTAACTCCCACATTTCCTTCAATTCCTATTCATTCCCCTCCCACTTGTTACTAAACTTTGATGGAGGTTGCTTCTTAATAGCATTTAAGAGTTCCTAATTCTTTCCACTCCTTTTGCTACTTTTCTGGCTCAAATCAGCAGTGTATTTTAACTAATCTGCTGTGATAGCCTCCCTCCTGGTCCTCATGTTCTGATCAGGTTTTATTCTGTAGAGCAGACGGACAGTTTTCAAAAAATGGGAATTCTGCTTATAGACATACTGACATCCCTAGACACCCCAGTGGCTTCCATTGCACCTGAAATCCAAAACCTTTAACAAAGACTTTCATCACTGCATAATAGTATACATTTTCCTCTCTTTTTCCCTCTTTAATCCACTCCTGCTGTACTTCTTTTAATTCCTAGGGTATGCCATACTCATTTCCACTCATAGGAAATTGAAAATATTTTCTATCACTTGGCTATTGTCCAGTCTTCTTAAGTACTTAATCCTCAGTGCCTACTTATGCTAGTGGTGGTTTAGTTGCTAAGTCATGTCTGACTCTTGTGACCCCATGGTCTGTCACCCACCAAGCTCCTTTGTCCATGAGATTTCCTGGGAAGGAATACTAGAGTGGGTTGCCATTTCCTTCTCCATGACTTACTTACAGTGACTGGCAAATAGCAGGTGTTCCGTGAATATTTGTTAAATGAATAGGAGGAAGGAAGAATAGAAGAAAAGGATGAGGGAAAGAAGGGAGGAGATGATATATCCATCAATCATATTTCAGATATTAAAAGAGCTAATAATACTCTGTATTTGTGAAAATATAAGTCAAAGTGTTGAGGTTTTTTAGTGGGATAATTAGGAAATGTCTATCAAAATTTAGACTAGGAAATAAACTGGAAATCAATTCGCATTTGTTTGGCCTTTTTTTTTTTACATTTTAGAAATGTACATACCTACACATTTCAAACTGATAGCCATAATAAATCTAGTTATAATATGTCATGATACAAAGATTGTTGTTGTTGTCGCTAAGTTGTGACTCTTTGCAACCCAATGGACTGTAGCATTCCAGGCTCCTCTGTCTTCTACTATCTTCCAGAGTTTGCTCAAACTCATGTCCATTGAGTCAGTGATGCTGTCTAACCACTAACCATCTCATGCTCTGCCACCCCCTTCTCCTTTTACCTTCAGTCTTTCCCAGCATCAGTCAGTCTTTTCCAATGACTTGGCTTTTCACATCAGGTGGCCAAAGTACTGGAGCTTCAGCTTCAGCAATGCTTTCAGTCCTTCCAGGGAATATTGAGGGTTGATTTCCTTTAGGATTGACTAGTTGTATTTCCTTGCAGTCAAAGGGACTCTCAAAAGTTTTATCTAGCAACACTATTCACAAGCATCAATTCTTCAGTGTTCAGCCTTCTTTATGGACCAACTCACATCATAGCTTTTACTATATGGAATTTTGTCAGCAAAGTAATGTCTCTGATTTTTAATAGCTGTCTAGTTTTGTCATAGCTTTTCTTCCAAAGAGCAAGTGTTTGTTTTTTTAAATCAATTTATTTTAATTGGAGGATAATTACTTTACAATATTGTGATGGTTCTTGCCATACATCAACATGAATTGCCACAAGTATACATGCATCCCACATATCCTGAACCCCTCTCCCACCTCCCTCCATGCCCTATCCCTCTGGGTTTTCCCAGAGCACTGAATTTGGGTGCCCTGCTTCAAGCATCAAATTTATCCTAGTCATCTATTTTATATATGGTAATATACATGTTTCAATGCTATTCTCTCAAATCATCCCACCTTGCCTTCTCCCACTGAGTCCAAAAGTCTGTTCTTTACATCCATGTCTCCTTTGCTTAGTTTTATGGCTGCAGTCATGTTCTGCTATGATTTTAGAACCCAAGAAAATAAGATCTGTCACTGTTTCCACGTTTTTCCTTTTCTATTTGCCATATAGGCTATTTGATACAACCTCTATTTGATATAGGCTGGTATCAAGATTGCTAGGAGAAATGTCAACAACCTCAGATATGCAGATGATACCTTTCTAATGGCAGATAGTAAAGAGGAATTAAAGAGCCTTTTGATGAGGATGAAAGAGGAGTGTGAAAAATCTGGCTTAAAATTCAACATCAAAAAACTAAGATCATGGTATCTGTTCCCAACACTTAATGACAAATAGAAGGGGGAAAAAGTGGAAGCAGTGACATTTTTTCCCTCAGGCTCCAAAATCACTACTGACATTGACTGTGGTCATGGAATTAAAACACACTTGTTCTTTGGAAGGACAAACCTAGACAGCCTATTAAAAAGCAGTGACATCACTTTGCCAACAAAGGCCCCTGTAGTCAAACCTATGGCTTTTCCAGTAGTCATGTACAGATGTGAGAGTTGGACCATAAAGAAGGCTGATCTCTGAATAACTAATGCTTTTGAATTGTGATGCTGGAGAAGACCTTTGAGAGTCCCTTGCACTACAAGAGGAATCAAACCAGTAAATCTTAAAATAAATCAGCCCTGAATATTCACTGGAAAGACTGATGTTGAAGCTGAAACTCCAGTACTTTGGCCACCTAATGTGAAGAGCTGACTCATTGGAAAAGACTCTGATGCTGGGAAAGACTGAAGGCAGGAGGAGAAGGGGATGGCAGAGGATGAGATGTTTAGATAGAATCACTGACTCAATGGACATGAGTTTGAACAAACTCTGGGAGATGGTGGAGGACAGGAAAGCCTGATGTGCTATAGTCCATGGGGTTGCAAAGAGTCGGACATGACTTAGTGACTGAACAACAATAACAACGATGGGACTGGATGCCATGATTTTAGGTTTTTTAATGTTGGGTTTCAAGTCAGCTTTTTCACTTTCCTCTTTCACCCTCATCAAGAAGCTCTTTAGTTCCTCTTAACTTTTTGCCATTATTTTCTGCATATCTGAGATTGTTGCTGTTTCTCCCCTTGGCAATCTTGATTCCAGCCTGGCATTTCACATGATACATTCTGCACAGAAGTTAAATAAATAGTGACAGTATATAGCCTTGCTGTACTCCCTTGCCAAGTTTGAACCAGTCCATTGTTCTGTGTCCAGTTCTAGCGTTGCTTCTTGACCTGCATACAGTTTTCTTAGGAGGCAGCTAAGACAATCTGGTAGTGCCACCTCTTTAAGAATTTTCCACAATTTGTTGTGATCCACACAGTCAAAGACTTTAGCATAGTCATGACGCAGAAGTAGATGTTTTTCTGGAAATTCCATTTTCTGTGATCCAATGAATGTTGGCAATTTGATCTTTGGTTCCTTTGCTTCTTCAAAATTCAGCTTGCACATCTGGAAGTTCTTGGTTCACATATTGCTGAAGCCTAGCTTGAAGGATTTTCAGCATGAACTTGCTAGCACATGAAATAAGCACAACTGTATGGCAGTTTCGACATTCTTTGGCATTGCTTTTCTTTGGGATTGGAATGAAAACTGACCCTTTTCAGTCTTGTGGCCAGTGCTGAGTCATCCAAATTTGCTGACATATTTTAGGCATCACTTTAACAGCATCATCTTTTAGGATTTGAAATAGCTCAGCTGGAATTCCATCACCTCCACTAGCTTTGCTTGTAGTAATGCTTTCTAAGGCCCATTTGGATTCACATTCCAGGATGTCTGTTTCTAGGTGAGTGACCACACCATCCTGGTTATCCAGGTCATTAAGACCTTTCTTACATAGTTCTTCTGTGTATTCTTGCCACTTCTTCTTAATCTCTGTCATATCTTTTTGCCTTTTCATACTGTCCATGGGATTCTTCAGGCAAAAATACTGGAATGGGTTTCTGTTTCCTTCTCCAGTGCACCATATTTTGTCAAAACTCTGCACTATGAGTCATCTGTCTTGGGTTGTCCTGCACGACATGGCTCATAGCTTCATTGAGTTACACAAGTCCCTTGGCCATGACAAAGCTGTGATACATGAAGGGGCCTATAAAGATATTACAGATTTGTTGGCCATATTCCCCATACTGTACATTTCAGACCCATGACTCATTTATTTTGCAACTGTAAGTTTGTATATCTTAACCTCCCTCACCTATCTGCCTTCCACCCCTGACCCACTGGCCTGTTTGTTTTCTATAACTCTGTTTCTGTTTTGTTATATTTGTACATTTGTTTTCTTTTTTGATTGCACATATAAGTGAAACCATACAATATTGGTCTTTCTGTGTCTAACTTAGGAGAATAATACTTTCTAGGTCCATCCAGGTTGTTGCTATTAGCAAAATTTCATTCTTTCTATGATTGAGGGCTGAGTAATATTGCGCAGGAGATATATATATATATGACATACATGTGATATATATATCATATCTTTATATATTCATCTAGTTGTAAATATATCATTTGCAAAGTGACTTCTTACATACACATTCTGTTACCCAAAATCAACTCAATTTATTTAAAATCAATGCAGAATTGTTGGGAAATTTTCCTCAAAATGTTTTCTTTTCCTGTGCTCTGCCAGAGCCATTTACCTGCATTTTTGAAAGTACTGCTCACTTGAGTGTTAGTTTATGTGTGCTTCATATTTCAAGTGTTGAATATTCTTTTAACTTAATTTTTTTATTTGAGAATGGGCAGGCTTTTCCTTTATTCAGTTCAGTTTACTTGCTCAGTCATGACCCCATGGACTGCAGCATGCCAGACTTCCCTGTCCATCAGCAACTCCTGGAGCTTACTCAAACTCATGTCCATCGAGTTGGTGATGCCATCCAACCATCTCATCCTCTGTCATCCCCTTCTCCTCCCACCTTCAATCTTTCCCAGCATCAGGGTCTTTTCAAATGAGTCAGTTCTTCGCATCAGGTGGCCAAAGTTTTGGAGTTTCAGCTTCAGCATCAGTCCTTCCAATGAATATTCAGGACCGATTTCCTTTAGGATAGACTGGTTGGATCTCCTTGCAATCCATGGAACTCTCAAGAATCTTCTCCAACACCAATGTTCAAAAGCATCAATTTTTCTGGGCTCAGCTTTCTTTATACTCCAATTCTCACATCCATATATGACTACTGGAAAAAACATAGCTTTCACTAGATGGAACTTTGTTGGCAGAGTCTCTGGTTTTTAATATGCTGTCTGGGTTGGTCATAGCTTTTCTTCTAAGGAGCAAGGGTATTTTAATTTCATGGCTGCAGTCACCATTTACAGTGATTTTTGGAGCCCCCCAAAATAAGGTCTCACATTGTTTCCATTGTTTCCCCATCTATTTGCCATGAAGTGATGAGACCAGATGCCATGATCTAAGTTTTCTGAATGTTGGGTTTTAAGCCAGCTTTTTCACTCTCTTCTTTCACTTTTATCAAGAGGCTCTTTAGTTCTTCTTCACTTTCTGCCATAAGGGTGGTGTCATCTGCATATCTGAGGTTATTGATATTTCTCCCAGCAATCTTGATTCCAGCTTGTGCTTCATCCAGCCCAGCATTTCACATGATGTACTCTGCATATAAGTTAAATAAGCAGGGTGACAATATACAGCCTTGATGTACTCCTTTCCTGATTTGGAACCAGTCTGTTGTTCCATCTCCAGTTCTAACTGTTGCTTCCTGATCTGCATACAGATTTCTCAGAAGGCAGGTCAGGCAGTCTGGTATTCCCATCTCTTGAAGAATTTTCCACAGTTTCTTGTGATCCACACAGTCAAAGGCTTTGGAATTTTCAATAAAGCAGAAGTAGATATTTTTTCTGGAACTCACTTGCTTTTTCCATGATCCAACGGATATTGGCTATTTGATCTCTGGTTCCTCTGTCTTTTCTAAATCCAGCTTGAATATCTGGAAGTCCACAGTTCACGTACTGTTGAAGCCTGGCTTGGGGAATTTTGAGCATTACTTTGCTGGCATGTGAGATGAGTGTAATTGTGCAGTAGTTTGAACATTCTTTGGCATTGCCTTTCTTTGGGATTGAAATTAAAACTGACCTTTTCCAGCCCTGTGGCCACTGCTGAATTTTCCAAATTTGCTGGCATATTGAATTGCAGCAGTTTAACAGCATCATCTTCTAGGACTTGAAATAGCTCAACTGAAATTCCATCATCTCTACTTGCTTTGTTCATAGTGATGCTTCCTAAGGCCCACTTGACTTTGCATTCCAGGATGTCTGGCTCTCGGTGAATGATCACACTATCGTATATATCTGGGTTCTGAAGATCTTTTTGTATAGTTCTTCTGTGTATTCTTGCCACCTCTTCTTATTATCTTCTGCTATGTTAGGTCTGTTATTGTGCCCATTTTTGCATGAAATATTCCCTTGGTATCTCTAATTTTCCTGAAGAGATCTCTAGTCTTTCCCATTCTATTGTTTTCCTCTATTTCTTTGCATTGATTGCTGAGGAAGGCTTTCTTATCTCTCCTTGCTATTCTTTGGAACTCTTCATTCAAATGGATATATACTTCCTTTTCTCCATTGCCTTTAGCGTCTCTTCTTTTCTCAAGCATTTGTAAGGGCTCCTCAGACAACCATTTTGCCTTTTTGCACTTCCTTTTCTTGGGGATGGTCTTGATCACTGCCTCCTGGACCTTGTCCTGAACCTCTGTCCATAGTTCTTCAGGCACTCTGTCTATCAGATATAAACTCTTGAATCTGTTTGTCACTTCCACTCCATAAGGGATTTGATTTAGGTCATCCTGAATGGTCTAGTGACTTTCCCTGCTTTCTTCAATTTAAGTCTAAATTTTACAATAAGGAGTTCATGATCTGAGCCACAGTCAGCTCCAGGTCTTGTTTGTGCTGACTGTATAGAGTTTTTCCATCTTTTGCTGCAAAGAATATGATCAACCTGATTTTAGTATTGACCATCTGGTGATGTCCATGTGTAGAGTCTTCTCGTGTTGTTGGAAGAGGGTGTTTGCTATGACCCGTGTATTCTCTTGACAAAACTCTGTTAGCCTTGACCTGCTTTATTTTGTACTCCAAGGCCAAATTTACCTGTTACTCCAGATATTTCTTGACTTCCTACTTTTGCATTCTAATCCCCTTTAATGAAAATGACATCTTTTTTGGTTGTGAGTTCTAGAAGGTCTTCATAGAACCATTCAATTTCAGCTTCTTCAGCATTACTGGTTGGGGCATAAACTTGAATTACTATGATATTGAATGGTTTGCCTTGGAAATGAACAGAGATCATTCTGTTATTTTTGTGACTGCATCCAAGAACTGCATTTCAGACTCTTTTGTTGACTATGAGGGCTACACCATTTCTTCTAAGGAAGTCTTGCCCCCAGTAGTAGATATAATGGTCATCTGAGTTAAATTCACCCACTCCAGTCGATTTTAGTTCACTGACTCCTTTATTAAAGTTTATTATTTAGTTCACTGATTTCCTTTATTAAAGTTTACTGTCTTCTGTTTTTTTAAGGATAGGTGCCCTGCTTTCATGCCCACATTCGTCTCTACACTTGCCTCTAGCAATGGCCAATGAACAGTTCTTGCAATGTCCTATATCTGGCTTAAGTGAATTGACTGACAAATTCTTACGGATTAACATTTTGTCATTTTCTGAGGTCACCACAGCTGTTGGTTGCTGAAAAAGAATAGAAGTCTACAAACTCAGGTTATTAATACTTTACTCAGCTACCACCACCATCACCCCACTTCCAATAAAGAACAGCAATTAAAAAAAATCATGGTCCCTCAAGTTCAATCAAATATTATATGTTACAGAAATATGTTGTCTTCTTGGGAATTTGAAGCATATACACTTTATTATGAGATATAAATCTTTAAAAGTATTTCCATACAAGTATCTTGAGTCTCAAACATATTAAAACATATTAATTGCACAATAAAATTTGATATAGAACTGAGGCAAGGAATCTAATAAAAAGGATATCATTACTCTATGTAAATTCCTATCAGATTCAAAAATATTTTCAATTAGAGTAAAATTGGCTTTTAAACTACAGAATGTATTTAGAAAGCCAGAATTTTTTAATTTTAGATTTAGAAGAATGTTGCAAATTGGAGAAAACTACAAATGACTTCTGAATGAAGTTATTTATTGCTAGCCATGTTCACAGAAAGCCCTAAAGGATATAATTTTACCCACTCTTATTTTGCTGCTTTTTGTACCTTGCTTTGAAAAATGCTTTCATTCAGATTGTGTTGTATGTATTTTCCACCTTTTCCTTTTGCTTGTCATTTGAAATTAGTAGTATTACAAGGTAAAGAGGAAAGCAAATGGCCAGCAAAACTAGGAGAAACATTTGAGAGTTGTTTGTTATTTTCTTAAGAAATAAAATATCTAGCTATAAGCCCTATTTCCAACATACTAATCAAATAAACAAAACCCATTCTTCTCCTCACATCCTCCAAGTGGAATTAAGAACCAAAGGATAATAGTGATGCTATTATCTGTCCTATATTGGATTGATTAGCCAGGTTTTAGAGATCTGGCACATTTTCCTACACACCAGAAAACATGTATTTCCTTTCTGTTTTGTTTTGGGTTCCACCTTCAAGGTCATCCAGATATAAGCCAAACTCTGCCTAATAGAGAGCCTTTTGAAAGGAGGCAGTTGTGAATTAGAATATATAGTAATAAAGTAGGGAAGTTTTATCATTATTCTCAAGAGAACTCGCTCTGCACAAGCATGAATGGACTGTTTTCTTAATGGAAAAGACTGCCTCCTTCTTTACTGTAAAAATCAGAGTCAGGGCAAAGTATAAGAAGGGTTTTCTTTCTAGGACATCAGCCTCTTGTGTTTCCTTAGCTTCTGCTTGGATGAGCTAGAATCCAGAGCTGTTAATAAAAGAAGCATGAAAACTGCTACACTTCAGGATCCCCACCCATTTGCAAGTGACAAGAATGGGGACAAAGAAAGGGAAACAAAGAAAAAGAGACAAAGTGCTCCTTCAAATTCTTTACTTTTCATCCTTCTCCTATTTTACCAGTTTCTATAGTATTAGGGGGCTTTCCAGGTGGCTCAGAAGTAAAGAACCCATCTGCCAAGCAGGAGATGAGGGTTCAATCCTTAGATTGGAACAATCCCTTGGAGGAAGAAACAGCAACCCACTCCAGTATTCTTGCCTGGGAAATCCCATGGGCAGAGGAGCCTGGAGGGCTACAGTCTATGGGGTCGCATAGAGTCAGACACAAGTTACTAAAACTCCAACAGTATTAGCAAATATGGAAAACTCAGCAGTGGCCATAAGACTGGAAAAGGTCAGTTTTAATCCCAATCCTAAAGAAAGGCAATACCAAAGAATGCTCAAACTACCACACAATTGTACTCATTTCACATGCTAGTAAAGTAATGCTTAAAATTCTCCAAGCCAGGCTTCAGCAATACATGAACCGTGAATGTCCAGATGTTCAAGCTGGTTTTAGAAAGGGAAGAGGAACCAGAGATCAAATTGCCAACATCTGCTAGATCATCTTTTGCAAGAGAGTTCCAGAAAAACATCTATTTCTGCTTTATTGACTTGCCAAAGCCTTTGACTGTGTGGATCACAATAAACTGTGGAAAATTCTTCAAGAGATGGGAATACCAGACCGCTTGACCTGCCTCCTGAGAAATCGGTATGCAGGTCAGGAAGCAACCATTAGAACTGGAACAACAGACTGGTTCCAAATCAGGAAAGGAGTACATCAAGGCTGTATATTGTCACCCTGCTTAATATAGTTATATGCAGAGTACATCATAAGAAACGCTGGGCTGGAGGAAGTGCAAGCTGGAATCAAGATTGCTGGGAGAAATATCAATAACCTCAGATATACAGATGACACCCCCCTTATGGTGGAAAGTGAAGAAGAACTAAAGAGCCTCTTGATGAAAGTGAAAGAGCAGAGTGAAAAAGTTGGCTCAAAGCTCAACATTCAGAAAACTAAGATCATGGCATCTGGTCCCATCACTTCATGGGAAATAGTTGGGGAAACAGTGGAAACAGTGTCAGAGTTTATTTTGGGGGGCTCCAAAATCACTGCAGATGGTGATTGCAGCCATGAAATTAAAGACGGTTACTCCTTGGAAGGAAAGTTATGACCAACCTAGATAGCATATTAAAAAGCAGGGACAACTATGAAAAATCAAATCTGTACATAAAATTTACAAAAAAAAAGGAAAGACCTTCTGCAGAATCGTTTAGAACCAAAACCACCATGACACAATTTTTATAGTGTCTGTATATTTGTGATGCAAGGTCTTGTAAAGGTTTTTACTGAAAACTACCATTAACCAGTCTTTCTTACTGACAATAAATTATTAATAAAAAAAAAAAAAAAGCAGGGACATTACTTTGCCAACAAAGGTCCATCTAGTCAAGGCTATGGTTTTTCCAGTAGTCATGTATGGATGTGAGAGTTGGACTATAAAGAAAGCTGAGCACCGAAGAATTGATACTTTTGAACTGTGGTGTTAGAGAAGACTCTTGAGAGTCCCTTGGACTGCAAGGAGATCCAACCAGTCCATCCTAAAGGAGATCAGCCCTGGGTGTTCATTGGAAGGACTGATACTGAAGCTGAAACTCCAATACTTTGGCCACCTCGTGCGAAGAGCTGACTCATTGGAAAAGAACCTAATGCTGCGAGGGATTGAGGGCAGGAGGAGAAGGGGACGATAGAGGATGAGATGGCTGAATGGCATCACCAACTCGATGGACATGAGTTTGGGTAAATTCCGGGAGTTGTTGATGGACAGGGAGGCCTGGCGTGCTGCGATTCATGGGGTCGCAAAGAGTCGGACACAACTAAGCAACCGAACTGAACTGAACTAAGAATAGGTTCCTGCTCAATAGATGTAAAGGAGTGTTGTTTCTATTTCTCCTTTATCACTTCTCTGTATGATCTCCCCGTGTACAGAGTAGTTCCTTTCTCTCATCTGGTCCTTAGAGTAACTGGGATCTGAACTTCCCATCATGACTCCAGGATGCCTCAGACCATCGAAGTCTAAAAAGAGAGACCTGAAATTGCTAAATAGGGAAGTCACTACTCAGCTGGGTGTGGGTGGGATGAGATAACCTGTGTCAGTTTCAGGAGCCGTGAAAAGGACCACAGAAAGAAAGAGTGATATATGGAGGAAAGATTGGGAACCAGAAGATTTGGAGTCTACTAGTGATCACTGGTTAGGAAGCTTTGGCAAGTCACTTACTTTCTTTTTGCTGTGAAAACAACCTCTGGTCATAAGTGAGAATAATAATAGTAATGATGATATTGTTCTCAGAGTGTGTGGTTAGAGCACCAAGTGTGGCCATGGCACTCACTGTGAAGCCTGGTTATTGAGCAGTGGAGGGGACCCACATCCCGGCTCTTGTTTTCCAGATCACTATATGCAGGTGCTGGTCTGTCAGCATGAATGTGTGAGAGAACTTGCCACTCGCCCCGGCCGCCTCTCGCCAATCGAGAACTTTCTTCCCCTGCACTATGACTACCTACAGTTTGCCTACTATCGAGGTAAAGCATGGATTATCTGTGAAGACCTCTAAGGGAGGGGTGTGGCTTACCATAACAGACATCGGATTGTGAATTGGTCCTCTGCCTTCCTCAGCTGTAATCAAGAGATAGGAGTGGATGCATTTTCTCTGTCACCTCATGTCACTGCAGCTCAGAACAAGAGCAGAAGGTGGAACGACAGGTGCACAAATGTTGTGACAATGCCCTGAAAGTTATACTACGTTGCTATTTCATGTGATTTTTAAATTTAGTTTTAAAATAATATACTCACAGGCTTAAAAGAATAAATATTTAAAAGCTTCTCTATTTCTTTTCCCCACAACCTAATTTCATGTCCTACAATCCACAGTTTCTTATTTACTCTTCCAAAATTTTATACAGAAACATCACGCACACACATACACACAAGCACAGTCTCTGACTTATGTTTTCCTCTTATAAATAGAAGATAATGCATCATTTATACTTGCCCTTACATTCCCTGGTGGCTCAGATGGTAAAGTGTCTGCCCGCAATGCGGGAGACCCGGGTTCAATCCCTGGGCTTGGAAGATCCCCTGGAGAAGGAAATGGCAACCCACTCCAGTACTCTTGCCTAGAAAATTCCATGGATGGGGGAGCCTGGTGGGCTACAGTCCATGGGGTCACAAAGAGTCGGACATGACTGAGTGACTTCATAGCAACTCAACAACTACATTGTTTTCCTCACTTAACAATACATATCAGATACTTTTTGGTAGACTGGACTTATGAAATTCCCTTTTGCTTGATTAAAAATGATCAAGATTTGGCAGTTTTATTTGGTTCAATCTAGTTGTTTCAATACATAAAGAACTTCATTATTAATTTTTCATATTTATATCTGGTTATCATCATAGTGTAATTTATTTCATGTGTCTCCTTACTGATGAGCATTATTTTGTTTGTAATATTTTACTCTTACAGTCAGTGATCAAATAAATATTATATGCATGTCACTTACATTTGCACATAAACATGTATAGAATACATTCCCAAAAGTACAGTTGCTGCATCAAACTGTTTATTTGTTTGTAACTTTGACAGATATTGCCAATTTTTCCTCCACATGGACTACCTTTTTCATTGCTCAGCAACAAAATGTATTATCAAATTTTTAGATATTCCCAAATCTTATATTAGGTGAAAACTGATATATCCATAAAGTTTTAATTTCCATTTATCTTATTGAGAAATAGAGAGAGAGTGAGTACCTTATGTTTAAAAGCAATTACTAGAATTTGGATTGCTTAAGTTGGTCTTAGATATCATGTTTTCAATTCAGCACAGAAATAAGAATTAACTCCAAAATTTCTGCTCAAGATTAAATAATATAAATTGCCAACAAACATTTTTGGGTGTAGGCTTTTGACAGTTTGTTGAAGACATCAAGCAGTGTAGCAGACCAAAATTAGTACTTTTGGAATATCTGAAATCACAGACTTCCTCTTATCTGCAACTGTTTTTGCAACTTCACAGTATCTTCCCTCTTTTAAGTTTTATTTTATCTTGGAGTACAGTTGATTACAATGTTGTGTTAGTTTCAGGTGTACAGCAAAGTGTTTCAATTATGCATATACATATATCTGTTCTTTTTCAGAGTGTTTTCCCGTATAGGTTATTACAGAGTGTTGGGTAGAATCCCCAGGGCTGTACAGTAGGTAGAACCTTCCCTGTTTTGATCACTTAATGCTGACTTTCATAGACATGTTGACATATCTCTTAAATTTTGTATAAAAGTCTAGGCTGACGCTAATGCCCCGACTCCTGGGTTTTTCAGTAGGTGAATATGTAAAAGCCTTGGAGTGTGCCAAGGCCTATCTTCTGCTGCATCCAGATGACGAGGATGTCCTTGACAATGTGGATTACTATGAGGGTCTACTGGATGGCAGCACTGACCCAGCATCTGTCGAGGCCAGAGAGGTGAGACCCATGTCTGAAGAAACTCTTTATCCTGCTGGGTGCTCTGGGGAGAGCTGGCAAAAATATAGCACTTCTTTTAAAGATAGCTAACAACGGAGTAAAGGTTCTAGGATTCAATTCTTTCTAACTTTAAATATTAGTCATAAAAGCCTGTATTTCACACACATGCTAGCTTGTCAAAATCTTTGGAAAGAGAGATACTTTTTGAAGCTGTGGATATTTTTTAGCTCATTTCTTGCTGTCTAAAGAAAAATATTTCCACTTGAACATTCAGTTCAGTCGCTCAGTCGTATCTGACTCTTTGTGACCCCATGGACTGCCAGGCCTCCCTGTCCATCACCAACTTCCAGAGTTTACTCAAACTCATGTCCATTGAGTCGGTGATGCCATCCAACCATCTCATCCTCTGTCATCCCCTTTTCCACCCACCTTCAATCTTTCCCAGCATAAAGGTCTTTTCAGATGAGTTTCAGCTTCAACATCAGTCCGTCCAATGAACATTCAGGACTGATTTCCTTTAGGATGGACTGGTTGGATCTCCTTGCAGTCTAAGGGGCTCTCAAGATCTCAAGAGTCTTCTCCAACACCACAGTTCAAAGGCATCAATTCTTCAGCGCTCAGCTTTCTTTATAGTCCAACTCTCACATCCATACATGACTACTGGAAAAACGAAAGACTTGACTAGGGGGACCTTTGTTGGCAAAGTAATATCTCTGTTTTGAACATTAATCATACCTTAAGTGTTATTTAAACATACATTTAACTTTTAACTGTTATTTGAATATACGTTTTCTTTCCTTTTTTCTATAGGATTTGGCGATGTTTGTGAAGCGACATAAACTGGAATCAGAACTAATAAAATCAGCTGCAGAGGGTCTGGGATTTTCTTACACTGAACCAGTAAGAGCAAAGAGGAGAGAGGAACAGTTATTTAAAAGAACTATTCAGAGTACTTCTTACTTATAATTTTACTCCCCAGACGCATTTGTTGATGATTCTAACCCCCAACTTTGTGTAAAAAAAAAAAAAACTGGGAGCAGAGGGTATTTACTCTGTATACGTGATGAACTTTTAACAAACTTTAACAGATTTCCATGTCACTGAGCACTAAAGTCAAAGCAAATATATTTGCATGGGAAAGAAGTGTTTTATACATGATGTGTTTGCCTCAGGATTGTTTTATTTCCTAACTTCTGTACATTTTGTATTTTCTTTTAAACATTTTAAAAATTAAAAAGACTGAAAAAACAAAATCAAACACAATTGTACTACCCATCATGCTGGTCTTTCTCCACTTGTCCATGTTGCATTTTAAATATTAGTCATAGGAATACATTCCTTTTGTAGAACTAATGCCATAGTATAGACAGATTTCTGTTCTGATCTTTAAGATAGCATAAGTAATTTCTATATCATTACACCTTTCAAAATTATTTTTAGTTACACCTATTGTTGGTGTTGGGCTTCCCCAGTGGTTCTGTGGTAAAGAATCTGCCTACTAAGGCAGGAGACACGAGTTTGATCCCTGGGTCAGGAAGATCATCCCTGGAGAAGGGAATGGCAGCCCACTCCAACATTCTTGCTTAGAAATTCCATGGACAAAGGAGCTTGACGAGCTACAGTCCATGAAGTTGCAAAGAGTCAGACACAACTTAGCAACTAAATGACAACAATTGATGTAAAATAAAGAAATTAATTATTTTCCTTTTGCTAAACAGTTGGTTTGCCTTTTTTCCTGTCAAAATGAGTTCATTAAGTATTTTTGTTCTATTGAACTATATATCCATAGAATAAATTTCCAGAAGTGGGATAACTCTGTCAACAAAAGATATGAGAAGGTTTAAAGTTTTGAGATTGTTTTTTTAAGAGAGTTTTCTGCTACCTTTATTATTCTTAACAATACATAAAGTGTATGGTATAGTTTACCCTGACCATCTCAGCAATGAGAAATAACATCTTAAAATCATTCACATTCCTAATATATTGTGTACAAAACAGTGCATCACTATTGTTTTAATTTATGTTCCTTTGATGACCAGCAAAAATCAATTTTCACAAATAATTATTGATTATTTTCCCTCTTATTTGAATTACCTGAATATGTATTTTGTTCTGTTATCTGTTGGTTATTATACAAGTAATTTATATATTTACATGTTAATACTTACTATTTTAAAAGCACTATTTATAATATATCCTATATCTAATACATTTTTTCATCTCTTTTTATTTATATTTTTACTGGCACATTTTCAGAATTAAGATGATTTTAATGTACATTTCTAATATGTTTATCTCCAGTCTTACTTGCTATTTGTGAAAGTTATGTTATGCTATATGACCCTAGGAAAAAAATCACCTACTTTATGATCCTATACAGATGATTAACCAAACTAAATTTTTTTGTTTCTTTTATTTATAAAAGGGGTAGGAGTTGTACTTAATGATTTTATAAGTGTCTTCCTGCCACCAAATTCTAAATAACTTTCTTTGACAAAAAGGTGGATGCCTAGGCTAATTCCATGCTATTTTTTTTTAATCCATTTGTCTTTGCCAAAATTGCATCAACCTTAGCCTTCCCTTTCATTAAACTTTTAAAATAAATAAGTATATTATAGCATTATATAATATGCAAGTTTTCTAATATTTTAGGTCTTTTGAGTGTTTTATTTTATCTTATTTCTGTACATGGAATTTTAGTGACAAAACTACCAAGTTTTTTTTTTTTAATTTAAAACAGAATTATTGGATTCGTTATGGAGGAAGACAAGATGAGAATAGGTAAGTTCTCCATATAGAATGTTATTTTTAAAGAGACGAAACACTTGGAATTATATTTATCATAAAGAACTTTGGCTCTAGGGAATAGGCAACAGGACATAATTGAAAGAGCTTTGAACTGGGAATTAGAAATTCTGCATTCTGGCCCCAGCTCTTTCTCTTATTTCTGCTGCTGCTGCTAAGTTACTTCAGTTGTGTCCGACTCTGTGCGACCCCATAGACAGCAGCCCACCAGGCTCCCCCGTCCCTGGGATTCTCCAGGCAAGAACACTGGAGTGGGTTGCCATTTCCTTCTCCAATGCATGAAAGTGGAAAGTGAAAGTGAAGTCGCTCAGTCGTGTCCGACCTCAGCGACCCCGTGGACTGCAGCCTTCCAGGCTCCTCTGTCCATGGGATTTTCCAGGCAAGACTGAGGGACCTTAAATAATTTATCTTCCTCTCTTTGTCTCTGGGCTTTTCTGGTGGCTCAGTGGTAAATAATCTGCTTGCTAATACAAGAGACTCAGGTTAGATCCCTGGGTCAGGAAGTTTCCCTGGAGAAGGGAATGGCTACCTACTCCAGTATTCTTGCCTGAGAAATCCCATGGACAGAGGAGTCTGGTGGGCTACAGTCCATCCGGTTGCAAAAGAGTTGGATATGACTTGCGACTAAACAAACAAAAAACAAAACTGGGTCTCCTGTTTTTCCTTATGTGAATGGATTGAATCAGGTAATCTCTGATAGCTAAACATTCTATGACTCTAAACTAGAGAAAGTTGGATGCTGTTTTTGATTTATTAATAGGAAAGAAAGCAACAAAATGATCTTTTTAATGCAGAATTTTCTCACTGCATTAATTTGAAAGCATCACACTTAGAAAGTTTTCCTGCAAGCTAAAATATTAAGTGTCATGAACTCAATCAGAAATGAATAAGTGCATTTTTTAAAAATGATAGATGTCAAAAATGTACATATTCCAAGAAGTTCGAGGACTCATAGAACGTTGGACTTACATGTTTGATTTTGTCAACTGAAAAAAAAAATGTAATCTGAAAGTTGAAAGTTATGTTTTATTCAGCAAATTTTCTGAAGACTGCAAGCCCAGGATACAGACTCTAAGATTGCTCTGAGGGACTACTCCAAGGAGCTAAGTGAGGAACCAGGATATATAGGAGTTTTGTTATAAAAACCAGGTTGTCAGAACATCAAAAAACAACTGTTAAAGAAAACCATCTCAAGTTAATTTAGCATTTTCCTTTGTTTGGGAAGATGGAAGTGCCTGGGCTCATTGAAATCATTCCTTTGATAGGCACTCAGCTATCTTAGGACTTCCCTGGTGACTCAGATGGTAAAGAATCTGCCTGCCAATGCAGGAAACACAAGAGAAGCAGGTTCAACCCCTAAGTCAGGAAGATCCCCTAGAATAGGAAATGGCAGCCCACTCCAATATTCTTACCTGGAAAATTTCATGGACAAAGGAGCCTGGTGGGCTATAGTCCATGGAGTCACAGAAAGTCAGAGTCAGCACATACATTCTTAATCCACAAGATCATGAAGTCCAGACTATTATCAAAATCAAAAAACTGAGGCCCTGACAGGGCAAAGGACTTGGACTCAGTGTCTCAGCACAAAGGACTGACTGGCAGATCCAGATCTTCTTATTCAAAATCTTATGGTCTTCCTCTAAGATTCAAGAGCTCAACCCTTGTTATTCAGTCGCCAAGTCGTGTCCCACTCTCTACGACCACATGAACTACAACACACCAGGCTCAACCCCTGGGTAGCCTCAAATTTTTTCAAGATATCCAAGAATGCTATATGCATATTTGGATTTGCTCAATTTGTGTATATTGAAAGGGCAACATGCTATCATGAGTGTGTTTACAAAGTCTGACACAGAATTGAGTCTTCTTTCTTGGAAAATTCAAGACCCACTACACTCAAACATGATTTATGTCATTTTGATCATTGTTCATTGATCATCATTGTTCATGATCATGTCAGTTTGATCACATGCTATCATGAGTGTGTTTACAAAGTTTGAC